>NW_024581129.1:2063172-2098247 GCF_017639235.1 Corvus kubaryi
GGGAGCGGCGGCGGCGGCGGGACCCGCAGGATGCCGGGGCTCGTAGTGTTCGGCCGGCGCTGGGCCATCGGCAGCGACGACTTCGTGCTCCCGGGGGCCTTCGAGCTGTTCGTCAGGCTGGTGTGGTAAGGCGCGCCCCGGGGCCGCTGCCCGCCGGCCCGGCCGCTTCCCGGCGGGGTGAGCGGTGCCCGCGGCCCGGGCGGTGTCCGGCCGTGGCGCATCCCCCGCGGTGCGGTGCGGTGCCCGCGCTGCCGGAGCGCTCCGGGCCGCCCGCACCCGCTGTGCTGCATCTCCGAGTAGCGCTCGTGTGGTTTCGTAATTAATACCGGGACTGCTTTGTGTCCGCCAGCCGCGGTGCTTTGGGCTCGGAGGGAGGGAGTAGCACCACGCTCGGAGCCCGTGGCTCCACTGAATTGTAATTCCTGCTGAGTGCTCGTGTAGTGGTTTCATTCTGACACTTCCCTTATGTAACAGGTCCCTTGCTGTTAATCTTTGTGCAATGCTTTCCTTACGACGAGCGCTACCTATCAGGTGATCACTTGGCAGCAGGCGCGTCCCCCTTCCGGCTATAACTCTTGTTATCTCACGTCCCGGCAGGTGGATTGGGATTCTTGTCCTTTACACGGTTCACAAGGGGCAATTTAACTGTCCTGGGGGAGGATTGCTGCACAGCTACCTGCTCGGCCTCCTCATTCTTCTGGCTTCCATAATATGTGCGTTATCTGCTCTTGTATACATCAGTATGCAAGGTAAATAGTTGATAATGATATTTTGTGTTTATCTACTAGAATTGTAATAGATACGTGGTTTTAATCCGGAGCTGACATTAAAAGCCACCAAAAGTTGAAATGTTTTGATGGTAGTCAGACTTGAAAAACTCCCATCAGCATTAACATATTTGCTTTAATAGTATTATCTTTATTAGTCTGGAATCTAACATAATAAATAGACACAACATCTTAGTGGAGCTAATGGTTCATTGCCATCAGAGCATCCTGAAAACTCTCTCTGCATGACCGCTGATGAAACATTGCTCCACCTCTCTGACAGGAATTTAGGGAAATGCATCCAGAATCATATGAACTATCACGTTAGTTCTGCCTTGCATGGGCAGGTTTAGTCATGTCTTGTAAAAGTCCCTTAGCTGCAGCGGGCTGCTTGGGGAAAAACACACAGAAAAGTGAATTGTATAAATGTCATAATAAAACTGACAGTGAGTACTGTTAAATAGAGCAGGACCCACAGCTTGAACTGAATGGCTGAACAGAAGTAAGGATCCCAGTGCAACTTCTAATCATTTGTAGAAATGGTTCATTTTGGGTTAAAATTGCTAGGGAAGCTTTTTTCTGGTGAAGCACCTGATCATCGAAGTAATGTTAAGAGGATTAGTTTGAAAAATGTGTGTGGTCTCTGGAGTAACAGATGAGACTCCACAGTTTCTAATATATTGGTTCTCATGACACAATGAAAATAAGTATTTATGCTTCTGTAAATAAGTATTTATACTTCTTTCAATTTAAGCAATTTTAAGAGTGCATGAAGAGAAAATGACAGAGCAGAAGTGTGGATGATAATCGTGGCCTTGAATCTGACCACTGGTTTTCCTAGAGTTTTCAGAGGAGGGGAAGTAAGATCAGGCAGACTGTGCTGTTTATATCCAAGTTTCCCAGAATATTCTGGGTTGGAAGGGACCCACAAGGATCACTGAGTCCATCTCTTAGGTGAATGGCCCATCCAGGGGTCAAACCCATATCCTTGGTGTTGTCAGCACCAGGCTCTAACCAAAGCTGCAGAGGTGAGAGAGGTAACTGTAAATAGCAGTAATAAAAGACCCTTGTTCGGCATGAAAGTACAGCTATTGTGTTGTAAAGGCCGTTGTAACTAAGAGATGGAAGAATTCTGAAGCTGAATAAATTTCTAAGAAAATAAAAGGTGAGGTGTGTTGGACTCTGGTTGTAATGTGTGGGTTTGGGTGTGCTGGGTCTTGCACCAGCCCTTGTGCTGTGCTGGCAGTTGGTGATGCCAGCAGGGAACCTGGCTGGAGTCTCCACACCCTAGGTGGTGCTGAGAAAGGAAAAGTTGTTTAGAGGAACTGCAGTTCCATCTGATTGTGTCTGTGTAAGCAACCACGCTGCTACAGGACAGGCTGCGACCTGGGAATGGGAAAAAGCAACCTCTGGATCGAGGGCTTCTGAAACAGTTTGATCACTGGGTGTGAACCACAGCTGTGTAATTGGAAAAAAGTTTCCAAAGTTGTTTTTGTTCAGCAGCCTTTATAAATTGCCTGTCTACACCTGAGCACGCACACCCCGCTCAGGTGTACCTTGGGATCAGCAAACTGGTTTAAGGAGATGAGTTGGCCAAAAGTTACTCCCTTTTTATTGCCTGAGAGTGCTAAAACTAAGAGCTTGTTAGTAAATTAACAAAGCAGAGAATAGCCTGAGAAGTATTTGTCCTGGTAATGGTCCTACTTTTGTTCTCCTATTATTTAGTAACTCCATTAACAAAACTTCATAATAGCCCAGCAAAATAGCATCTGAAAATTAAATATTCAACCAACTAAAAGCTAAATAGAATAATAAAGGGCCCCAAGTGTTATGAGGAGCTGTAGGTGAGCCGTTGCTCCTGGATGCAGCTTTGGCTTATGCTGGGCACAGCACTGCTGCCCCAAGTTCAGTGCAGAATTGTCTCTGACTAGAGTTGGTTTGGGTTTTAGTAAATTCTAAGAATCACAGCTATAAACCCATTGTTGTTTTTCTTTGCTTCAGTGATAGCTTTCCATTAGTATGAAAGAACTTGATCGTTTCAGTTGTTTCTTACTTTCTGTAAAGCCCAGAAAGTTCATGTTTCCAGATAGGATTTTATGTTCTTGAGGTGCATTCATGAGTGGTTCTTGTTTTAAATTCTCTCTCTAATTTCAGGAACAATTTCTAATCCAGGCCCAAGAAAATCACTTCCCAAAATACTTTATACTCGCCTCCTTCTCTACTTCCCTGAATTCATCTGGGCTGTTGTAGGAGCTGTGTGGGTGTCAGACAACAGTGTGCAGTGTGAGAAGACTGTGATAAATGGCGTCATTGGGACAGTTATTGCAAGGTAAAGGTGCTTTCCCACAAATCTGAGCTTGGTAGTGTATGTGAGAAGGAAAATGGTCTCCTTCCCTAAAAAATCTGCTTGCCTTGGGAGAGAGAGCATGTCCTGCAGAGAAGGAAAGGAGGTGAAGATCAGAAAGGGTAAGAGGGACAATGGGAGTGTAGAAAACTGGATAAATGTGAAGGGGATAGTAACAAGGTCACTTAGCTGGTGTTGAAAAATGAAGCTGTCACACCTCTGGGCTGCTGCTTCCAAAGCACAGGGCTGGGATTCCAGGTCTGGTGCCCTATGTGAACTGAACTGACAGCCTTGTTCTGGTGCCCAGAGTATTGCAAGCCCAGTGCCAAGAGCTGCACCCTCAGGACAGCAGCAGAGGTCTCCATACAGAATTCCATACCCAGCTGCGTTTTCTGCCTGTCAAGATCTGTTGTTGGGATTTCTTGCACACTTGCCAGAAGTGTCTGGTTTCACAGATCAGTTATCCCACTCCCTCCTGTCTGGCAGCTGGATTATCATCGTCTTCACCATCGTTGGAGTTGTCATTGTCTTTGACCCCCTCGGGGGGAAGAAGACGTTCTATCTGCCCGACGGTGTGAGCCGCAACCTGGAGAGCAGCCAGTCGGGGCAGCTGCTGTACAACGTGAAGAGCTCTGCCACCAGGGTGTGGGAGAAGAGGATCCGGCTGCTGTGCTGCTGCATCGTGCAGGACGACGACCACCGGGTGGCCTTCACCAGCATCGCCGAGCTCTTCCGCAACTACTTCTCAGTAAGAGGGAGCGCCTCGCTTGTGTTCCCAGAGAGCTCTGCAGTGTTGAGCTCTGGGGTGGTTTTACACAGTCTTCCATGTCTTTGTGCAGGACACTGATCTGGTGCCAAGTGATATAGCAGCTGGTTTGATTCTGCTCCATCAAGAGCAAGATAAAATGGAAAATTGCCCCAAGGAGCCTGAAGAAGTCCTGTGTCATTCTCCATCGTCTCTTGTGGTAAGATAGGGTTGGTGCAGCCTCTGGTGTAATTATTGTAGGAAATGGTGCCAGAGCAAATTGAAATGCACTTCTTTCTGTAGAGGGTTTTCTTGGTTTTGTTTATTCTTTTAACTAAATTAAACACTGCAATAAAAATTTGTAACAGTGTAAGGTATTAATAAATGCAGAGAAAACAACTTGGTGAGTTTATAGTCAAACATTTTTCTGCCTTTGCATGAGTAGAACTTATATCTGAATGGGAATTCTTCAGTGCAAAAAAGGAACCATTTAGGACATTTGATCATTGTTGAACAGTTGGGAGAGAAAGGGAACAGAAGGAGAATATAGTATTTGGTGCCTTTTGCATAGAACTGAGAAGATAGTCTTCTAGTATGTATTGTGGGCTCTTTGTCTGCTGCAAATACCCAGACAGGGTAAGAAGCAGAAATAGCATCTTTTAAAATGCTTGCAGGGGGTGGGTTAGTTTGCTAACTGATTTTTGCTGGTCTTCAGTGGAAAAGTGCCTTTGTAATTTTTTTCCCCTCCTTTTGGCCTGTGTTTCATAGATGTATATAGTTTTACTTCAACCAGTGCATCTCTGTCAACTTGCTTTTGAATCCAGCCAGTGTGATGGGGTCGTGCTTTAAAAGTCTGTACCAGAGAGATCTGCTGCAGACTCTTTAGCCTTCCCCTGGACATCCTTAGGTAACATATTTGGAGTGAATGTTGCTTTCAGCATCGAGCTTATCAGTGTATCAGTATTGGAAGAAACTGATTCAATGAGAGCTTTACAAGATCCTTGAGCTCTGTAGCTACATAAATAAACACAGACTTTTTCCTGAAATACAAGTGGCTATTTTTAGTTCCTCTTAGATCTTGAGGTTTTCCTTTTGGGTAGTGTGTATTCCATCGTGCCTTGATTTTCACTAGCCTGTGTTCAGTTTTATTCTGAGGCTGCCTAACACGCCTTCCTCCCTCTCTCTGCTTCCTTTTCTTCCCCTATGTGCTTCCAGACTGATGATTTGGATGTTGAGCTGGAGAATGCTGCTCACTACATGCTGTTTGCTGCAGCTGCTTATGGCTGGCCCTACTACGTATACACCAACCCGTATACTGCACTCTGTAAGCTCAATGGTGACTGGTAGGTTTGACCCAAGAGCTTAAAAACACACAGCTGCCTTCTATTTAACTAGTCATAGCAGAAATAAAACAGTTGCAATAGCAGTATTTTTGTTGCATTTAACTGTATCACTCTTGGGAGTACATGAGCTTGACTGGTAGAATTCTCTTTCACAAATTCAGAGAAAATTCCAGTGTCTTTCCACCCTCAAACCTCTAACTACTCTCAAAGATTGGGGGTTTTTTAATGAGAAAAGTTTGTGATTGAGATAAAAAAATCATTTAGCAAAATGACAAAGGAGGAATTCTAATTAAATGAAACATATTTTAAAATGAGGCCTTTTCTAGGTGCCTTTTGGGCACAGACGTACATATAGAAATAAAAATCTATCAACAGTTTTGCCTGTCTTAAGGACTTAGCTAAAGTTTCCTGTCCCTCCAGCCTCCTTTTTGTTTCTATTGGCCCCTTTAATCAAAAATGTTTATAGTCAGTATGTCATTTTGCATATTGCTATGTATGATTGCTGTATGTGACCATTGATATTTGTGACTGTAAGAACGATTTTCATAATTACTAACATGAAATATTCAATATAATCTACTGAAAAAAATTACCACATAATACTGTGGATAAAACATAAGATTTATGTGCAGATTTTTGTTTGAATTTCCTTTTTCCTCATTTGTATTTTCTCTCAGTGGCTTTTAATCTTAAGAATTCTTTCTTACTGCACTGTTTGCTCTGCCAGTGCTCCTGTAACAAGGCAGAGGTAACATCTTGTATCAGACTACTTGTGCTACTGCAAAAAGAAAGTACTTTTGGTTCCTGGCAGAAGGCCTTCTGCAAATTTAACTGAGTTTGATTCTTTGAAAGGAAACTTAAAAAATTGGAAAATGAAAGTTTTTCTCTTCTGTGTTTGTTAGTTGCAGAAATAGACCAACAGATTCTGATATAATGGGCAGTGATCGTCATAACTTTCACTTTGGATCCATCCTAAACATAACAGGACTGCAGTACAGAGACTTCATTCATATCAGTTTTCATAACAAGGTAAACAACCTGGACAGGCATTCAGCAAGATGTTGTGATTAATTCAGGGAAAGCAAGGGGTGAAGGGTCTAGTTTGCCTTCAGCATTTATGAAGTGCAGGATGCAAAGCCAGATGAAAACAATTCAGTTCGGATTTCTTTTCTATTCTAATGGAACAGCCACAAAACCATTGATATAAGTCTGTCTCAGTATTGAAAAAAGGCACTTAGACTAACCAGATAAGAGACCAATTCTGCTTCTTTCCGTAGTACAATATGGAGCTCAGTAAGAGCTTTCAGAAGGTGAGAACAAGTGCTTGCCCTTACAAAAAGTTGGTGTCTTTACTGATTACATTCTTCTCCTCCAGATCTATGAGATTCCATTTTTTGTTGCTTTGGATCACAAAAAAGAAGCTATTGTGGTTGCTGTGAGAGGAACCTTGTCTTTTGAGGTATCATCCATCTGATATCAATAATTAGCTTTATAGAAATGAGTGAACTCCCAGTACCTAGAGGAAATTGTGTTACTCTGGCACATGTAAAAATAACTCACAGGTAAGAGTCTTGCAGGTTTAAGTAATAAACCCTTGGATGGGTGATATTCCCTGTGCTACTGGAAGTGAGAGTGGAGGACAGGCAGTGGTAATTCCAGGTCACTGTGGGTGGAGTGCATCCACAATGGGGTGTCTGCAGTTGGAAATAGCCAGGCTTGGAGCTGTGGTTGCTGTGTTTGCTGGGGTGGTGGTGTGTGGTGGGATGTGTTGTGCTGCTCCCACAGCTGATGTCCCTGTGGCAGGAGTGAGCAGCAGAGCACAACCTATGAGCCACACAGCCCTGCAGGGAGGGCTGAGCAAAGCTTTGTTTGCAGGACATTCTCACTGATCTGTCAGCAGACTGCGAAGACCTGACACTGGAGGAAGTTCTGGAGAATGGGTTTGTGCATAAGGTGTGTGCAGCCTGTGGCTGTTTGTAGATCAGCTCAGCAGTAGCAAGCTATAAACACCTGGGGTCCTTAGTTAAACAGAAGAATGTTCTCCTTGTCGGATGGATTGCACAAATTATTTCAGTGTTTGGTGCATCAAATACTGCCTCTGGCACTGCAAGGTAGAATTTTTAATCCTCTTATCAGACTTAATGTCCTTACGAAATAGCCCAAAACCTTTTTAACCCATACATAACAACACCAACAGACCTCTTGGTTATAACCAGACCTCTGTCAGGAGGATGTTAAAGAGAAGACCAGCTTTGCAAAAAGGAGGGTTTTCTGTGATGGTGTTGTATTTGAACTATACATGTGTCACACCTCAGATTAGATACACCCTTCTAACCTGAACTGCTCTCTTGTAGGGAATAACTCAGGCTGCAAATTACATCTATCGAAAACTAATAAATGATGGAATTTTAAACCAGGCTTTCACAATTGCCCCAGTAAGTTACCTCCCAAATAATTTGATTTGTCAGAAAAATTACCCACAGCTTTTTCTGTGTCTGTCTAAGTTTGTCTCTCTGTCTGTAGGAATATAAACTTGTGATAGTTGGTCACAGTTTGGGTGGTGGGACAGCATCTATCCTGGCCGTCATGCTCAGGAACTCCTTCCCCACACTGAGGTGTTACGCCTTCTCTCCCCCAGGAGGGCTCTTAAGGTGAGAGACTTCTGTTGCTTGGCTCTGTGTCTAAGCTGTAAAAGTCTTCAAGGCAGCTGCCAGGTGTGTTAGGTTGTAGCTGTGGCCTGACTATGGGAGGAGTTTCTATGTTCTCCACTCAAATTAATTTGCTCCGTCTGGAATTACAGTCGAGTCCTTGGCAGAACATTACAGAATGAAATACATCCAGGGAATTCTGTCAGGCAGTGAAATGAGAGTTTAAACGTTCCAGAAAAACGCTCACCTGACTTGTCTGCTGTGGCCTGGTGGACATCCCCACACCCTTACAGTCAGCACTGAAGTTACTCTGTGCCTTCAGCAAGGCGGTCTGAATGCCCACTGAGGCACTGACTGCAAATGCTGCTGCCACATGCTTGCATTTTTACTGACAGATAGTGATCATCCTAAAACTAAACTCTGCTTATCTCTTTAGTGCATCTAAAGTGTCTTTTTTCTTTTTTCTTTATTTATTTTTAGCAAATCACTTGCAGATTATACTAAGCACTTCATTGTTTCAGTCATTGTTGGAAAAGACCTTGTTGCAAGGTGAGATGAAAATACTTTTAAATTGATATTTGGAGATGTGTTTGATAGCAGACAATAGAAGGCTTTGCTTTACTTTGTTCTGTGTGTTTAAACAGGTTAAGTATGCCCAACATGGAGGATTTAAAGAGAAGAATAGTGAGAATTGTGGCAAACTGCAACAGACCCAAGGTAACTAAGTGCAGTTCCTGGTTAAAATTGTGGAATTGTTACCTGGGTTAAGCCCCAGATTTAATGCAGTCACTGCTGGTTGTGTGTATTTTTGATCTTAAAGCTGAGAGTTACAATTGTGTTTCAGAACAAAATGGTTTGTGGTTAATTCAGTGACATTTGTGTTAGTCTCCTATCCTGTAAAGTTGTATTGTTGGAGATTAGGATTCAGGAAGACTCCAGATATACCAGTTTACACCATCAAACACCTGAAATTATCTGTTTGCTAGTTTTGCTGATAAAAGGAAACTATTAAAAAACAAAAATGGGAAAAAAAACCCCAAATGGCTAAAATTATGAGAAGTCAGTAAGATTACTTACTTTAATACTCTAGTACGAGTAGGTAAGCAAATTAATGATTTTACTTAAATATTACTGTCAGAATTCATTTGGAAAGCAAATATTTCTCTGTTACAGTGTTAATTCTTTACCTCTTTTTACTGTTAGTGGGAAACACAGTTTTGAAAGTGCTGGATCAGTGTGATGTCAGGCAGGATGGTACTGCAGGTATAGAGGTGTGGCTTAAAGATTCAGAACTGCCATTTTTGAACATCTGAATTTGAATCTGCCATACCCACAAGATTTCCAGGATGTGCAGAGGGTCTGTGTGATGTCATAAATACAGGATAAGATAATGGACAGTTAGAAGGTGCAAGAAAACTTAAACCTGCAGAGCAGAATCCACATGGAGTAATTCAGCTGGTAAAGATGGTAATGTTTTCTGTGGTATTACTGGAGGCTTGGGATCCATACTGTTGATATGAATGTTACTGTGGGGAAAACTCAGCAGGGAGATAATTATCAAACAAAGTTTGGGGAGCATGTGCATGAAGTAATTTTTAGAGTAAGTTACTTGAAGAGATGCCAGACTTCAGTTGGACTGTTCTCCTCTCTGATATCAGTACCAGATTTTGCTGCGGGGGTGTTGGTACGAGGTGTTTGGAGGAGATCCTGATGACTTCCCAACAGAGCTGGATGGAAGGAACCAGGATGCCCTGACCCAGCCCCTTCTGGCTGAGGAGAGTTTAATGGTTCATCGGTCGCCTTCATACAACGCCCTTGAGGAGGAATCGCGCTTGAATTCACCCCCTCAGTATCCTCATCTGTATCTGCCTGGGAAGATTATCCACATTGTTGAAGAATGCAGCTCTAGGAGGTAAGTGGAATAATGAATTCCACTCTCCTGTCTCTCTAAAGTCTACTTACAGCTCCTTCTCCCTTTCAAAGTACACGTTTCCAGCTCTGTGACTTACCTGCATCTCCAGTACCCAGTTCTGGTTACTGCACATTACCCAGCTTTCAGTCTCTATTCTGTGCCTCCTGGCTTCTTTTGGTTTTGCTGCAAGTCCTGGACACTGTTCCTCTTTATGCCTTATCCTGCCCATTTATGGCAGCTGCTGAAGTGAGGACCTTAAACACTAAGACTGGCAAGTTCAGCTTTGCCAGGCTGCAGTTTCTGCCTGAGTCTGCAGATCTGCAGTGTGTCCTGGTAGTGGTGAAGTGGTAACAAAATACCTCGTTACTGAGCAGTCACATGAGTGCTGGTGATCAGAAGGAGGTGCAATACTGCCTGTAACACTGACCCAGCCAGGCTGGAGAGCTGTAGCTGCCCCAGTATCCAGTGTGTGCCCACAGAGCCTGTAGATTTTCCTGTCATTTGCTGCTTTTCTGTGGATGCAGGAAGCTGAGACAAAGACACCAGAAAGCTGAAACTGCTGAAAGAGTGAGGATTGTGGTTTTGTTGGGGCAGTGTCATGTTCAGGGGTTTTTTGTGTGTTTTTTTTGTTGATGTTGGGTGATTTTAGACAAAGGAACCTAAAACAGCCCATAAACCAGCAGGCAGGCCATGATATCCTCTCGTTGTGTTCTGAAAGAGAAATAAGAGCATTTCTAACTTGCACAAGACTATCTTATAGAAGAAAAGAGAAATTGTGTCTTACAGAGAGGAGAGAAAAGTATTGGAGAAGAAATTCACTTTTTTCCTCCCATTCAGTAGATCAGTATTTTGTTTAAGCTTCACATCTTTAATTTCTAGCAATTTTGATATTGGTTTTGCAAGTTAGATACTTGAACACCTCTGACCTGGCAGGTTTTCTCGATGGCTGCTCTTCTATTGAGCTAATTTCTTTTCTATCTTACTCCACAGCACAGCAGTTAATCATGGGGGGTTTTTTAAGTTGGACTAGCACACAAGAGCACCCATCATGTATTTGGGATTTAATTCAGAATGGTGCAGCCTGTCTGCAGCACTGAATGTATTGCCTCGTCTCCTGTTGATACCACTGTGACTTATTCCCTAAATTTGACATTAACCACGTGAATGTGCAGTGTTTAGCCCCCTCCCCCTCCTTGCCCAGGCTGTATTCTGTGTTTTTGGGAGCAAGATTATTTGAATCTTTGGTGGTTTCTTTCCCTGTTAATGCACAGTGTAATTTGGTGCAGTTCTGCCCTCAGGGACACTTCATGGCAGCAATTCCAGCTGTTTGCTGAAGGGCAGACCTGCACCTCTGGGAGCTCACCTGCTGCTGTGAGAGGGTTCCAGTTCCTCCCTGAGCAATGTCCAGAGTGTCCAGGTTGCCTGTTCCAGTTCTGACACAGCTATTGTATTTATGGTGTGGTTTTTTCCTAGGTTGTGTTCTTCAGATATTAAATACACAGCAAGATGGTCAAACGAAACTGTCTTCAGCAGCATTTTAATAAGTCCCAAGATGATCACAGACCACATGCCAGATGTTGTGCTGAAAGCTCTGAACAGTTTGTCTCAGGAACATGGATCGTGTCTGTCTTGTCAAACACGAGACTACAACCCCAGTGCAGTATAACCACAGCTCAAGGACAACCTGGGGGGCTTTTTTGCAGGTTTCAGGTATTCAGGACACATTTCCACTTTCATGCCTAAGTGGATTTCAGTACTTTGCTCACATTGCATAAAATGAACAAGGGTCTTAATGCCCTTGCCTGTGCAGCGACCTCGGGGAATGTTGTGCTGGTGAAAGCACAGATTCTGTCTCTGTGCTGAAGGCTGGGCTTTTCCAGAACGGATGAGGGTGAGAAGCTCCAGCTGAGCCTGTGTACGCTGGCGCAGCAGCTGAACGCTTGACCAAAGTGAATGTGTGAGGGGGGCGGGGCAGACCTTACCTGCAACTCCACTGCTGCTTCCAGGTCCCCTCCTGGGTGCCTGGGCCGTGGCAGAGCTGTGGGGCAGCTCAGGGCTGCAGGGCAGAGTGAGCCCAGCCCGGGCCGGGCTGCAGCAGGCACAGCTCAGTGATTGCACTATTTTTTCTTACAGATTGTGCTGGGATCCCGGGGTTGGGGGGGGAGGGTGTGTTGTGGTTAAATGCTGCTTGGATATACATGTGCAATATTCTTTAATCTACCTGTCTTTTGTATTTGTTGATCTACATCACTGCTTTTATTGATTTGAAACTAAAACTACTTAATGAGAAGAAAAAAAATATTGTTCAGGCCATGGCATCATGTTGGTCACCAGCTCCAGCTACTGAGCACCACTCCAATTATGCCAAGAATGTGTAACCAGTTGTACTGATTTTTAAAAAGTGGATTCCTTGTTTCTAGTGTGTAACTATTTTAATTTTTTTTCTTTTTAAGGCTCAGCAGCATTTATTTAAAAAAAACTATGTAAGTAAAATATGATGTGGTTGAGAATTAACTGTGTGGATGCTCTTGCTGTGATACTCAGTATGGAGACAAAATTAAATGCACAATAAAACCTTGGCTCCTGTGCAATGACAGGGACCAGTGCTGGCTGTCAGAGCAACGAGGCAGGGACTGCAGGGGCCCAGGGCACCAGCCTTGGGTGCAGGGGCTCTGGAGGAGAGGAGCCAACACGCAGAGCCTGGAATCTGGGGCATTTAAGCACAAACTGTAAGAGGTTCAGAGGAAAAGCACTTCTCTTTGCATAGAGGGGAGTGGAATAGAGAACCTGGCCCCTGCTGCCAGCAGCTTTAACCCACTGCAGGAGCTCTAACAACTGCACTGACAGGGCAAGGCCTCTGCAGAGCTGTTGCCAAGTGCTGTGTTTAATTTGGGCTCTCAGAGCACCACTGCCAGCCTGGGGTTTGCACACTGTCCCTGAGGAGACACAGGCACACAGCGCTGCTGGCATGGAACAAGAATGTGAGCTCAGAGTGGCACAAGAACGAGACACTTGCTCAGAAACTCAAACATTACCACACTTGTGATTCAAGGATTTATTAAGTCATACATGCAAAACATACTGCCAATTGCATTAGCAAAAGATCAATGTAAAAACTTCACAATTTTGCAACTTTTATTTTTAAATTTTGCTTTAGTGGTTGAAAGGGTGTAGTTCAACATCATATTCCTGCCAGTTTAGAAGGTACAGAACATTAGCACTAATTACAGAACCTCACAGACCCAAGTTACCGTTACGCAATCGATGCTGCACATGGAGTGACAGAAAGAACACTTGGCTGCATTAGTCACGTTACAGTGGGGGGATCTTGCAAATAGTGATATTTAAGAAGGTTTGTCAGTAACAGAGGTTTAAAATATAAAAATTACTAAAATGTGTAAAGCTGCTTCACATGATTTTTACACCTAGTTAATAGACTAAAAGCTCCTCAGAAAGCATAACTTACTGGGTCAGAAACAACAGGAAAATAAGGAGGATATGCTTAAACATTCTACTCTAAAAAAAAAAAAAAGAAAAAAAAAGCCAATTTCTATCAGAAAGTTTTAAAATACAAGTTATATTGCTCAGTAAGAAGAGAGTCTACAAGAAAAGCATCTACTACATAAAAGTGGGAATGACTGATTCAGAATTGTACCTACATGAATGCCCTACTTGAAATTCAGAGGAATTTACCCATGAACACCAACCTCTCTCCACTACTGCACCTCTGGGAAAATGGTTGCTGAGCTACTCTGGCAGTGTAGTGTAAGTCAGCTGTACAGTGTCAAAATACTGTCTGGCACTATCTCTTGATCCAACCCAATATTCCATTTATTCATCACAATACAATGCTGTCAAAAGGACTAGATACACTTCAGTAAGAATAGTTATTTTTTCAATCACAGCAGCAAGAACTAGATTGCAACCAAGCCCTTACCAACGATAAAGCATTTACACTGTGACTCGGGTGTCAGTCATTGCCAGAGGTGGGTGCTGGGTGCACCACCAGGCAACGGCTGCGCTGGGAAAACAGGTCAGGATAAAACACATTAGAGCGCAGTGTTCTGCTAATTCCCTGGTACTGTTACTTACTGTGAAAAACTAGAAAGATTTTGCATTTCCTACCAGAAATTAGAGTCATTTTCAAGAAGAATCTTTAAAAAACAGTTTAGTGCTTAGTGTTTGTAGCACAACAATGCGACTTAGTTCAGCAGATAGTTTGGCAACACTTAATTGAGCAAGAAGAGGATTTTAAAAATAAGGCTTTACATAGGTGTGTCTTTTCAGGAGTTTCAGTTTTTCTCTTAGAAGAATGCAAGGTAAGGATCATACTTTAAACGAAACCATGAAATTGTCAATTGGTTCAAGAATTGATGGAAGAGAACTAATTTATAACAGAAAAAATTGGCATGTGAATGCTCCATTGTTTGAGCAAAGCACAGGGTTGATGGGGTGGGGGAGGGTGACGTTTACAGCAGCAGACATTTTCTCTTCCTCTTCTTTACAGGAGGGGGGCACAGCACTGCTCGGATGGCTTCATCAAACACTGTCTTGAGGCCTCGCTGCGTAAGTGCTGAGCATTCGAGATATTTCACTGCGCCTGGGGGAAGCAGAGACACAGTTACAGAGCAGCTTCCCACAGCTCCAGCAGCACTGCTCCCAGCTGGCTCCACAACAAAAGCCAGGCATTTTATTTAGTTAAGGTACAAGGTCTTCCACAAACACAGCCAACAACAACCCCACTGCCTCATACCGATCTCTTTTGCCATGGCAAGGCCCTGTGGGTAGGTGATGGGAGTCAGCTTCTTCTCCTTCAGCTTTTCAATCGTGTCCTTGTCATCCCGGAGATCGAGTTTGGTGCCCACGAGGATGATGGGGGTGTTGGGACAGTGGTGCCGCACCTCAGGGTACCACTGAAAAAGACAAATAAATAATGGTGTCTCTTGTGTGGGGGCAGAGTTCCCTGAAGGCCCTGGAACACCTCACCTGAAGGCTCCCAGTCCTTCACTTTCGGTCAGTCGGAGGAGACGGGAGCACCAAGATCCCATCAGGGCAGGATTAGAAAAGGGCACATCACCATTAGTGAAGCCAGCAGCTGTTTCCACACAATTAAAAAATGTAGCCCATTAAGGGCTGTATTTTCCTCACACACCAGAAGAGCCCTGAGCCCCCCTTGCCCATGGAGATGCCTCCTTGTGCAGCTGAGTTGTCTGAGGACATGGAACACTCCCAACAGTCACAGAGCACGTGCAGAAGGATGGCTGATGCAAGGAACAAGGGCTGTCAACCCAGTGTTTACAGGCATTTGTTTGTAAACTCTTTTTATTTCAAACTGTACTAAAAGGAAAGCTCCCGTTTGTGATCTCAGCACCTTGCTGGCTGAACACTCTTGAATTACTGTTATCAGTGCATCAAGGAACAATTCGTACTTAAGTGTGTCATGTGCTCTGAACTTCCATGACTCACAAGTTAGGCAAATGGATTTCTGTTTTTCCAAACTGCATTTCACGTGGCCTGTGGGAAAAACGATTGGAAAAAAAAGCACCTAACATTTTCCAAGCTCTGCTGTGAAGTGAACAGGATGATGAACATTCAGAAATAAAATGGTACCAGCACATCCTTACCTTAGCACGGACATTTTCAAAGGAAGCTGGGCTCACAAGGGAAAAGCAGATTAAGAAGACATCCTACAAAACAAGTTGACAGAAGTCAGCCCAACTGAGAAACCACTGTAGAAATGTCATGAACAGGCCAATATCAGCAGTACCTCCATCACACTGCCAGCTCTACCACACTTGCAAAAGGCAAGGTCAGCAATACGGTTGCATGTGACAATCAAAGGCAGCTTTCCCAGAGGGAAATCCATTCCCAGGCAGCTACAAGCAGCCAGAGAGAAGGGGGGAAAACAAACAACAAATAGATTGCAGTCAAATTTATAATCAGCTATTGCAGTAGCCAGCAACCAGGACACTAATACCACTGCCTTGCACGGTTTTTTTCTCTAAATGTCATTTCTTCTTCACTGACCTCACCAGCATAAGATGTTGCAAAGTGTTAACTATTAATAAACAACTCTAAAGTAGTCTTAAATTGCAAAGGCTGACTATACACCATGAAATAAAAAAAGCCAAAGAAAACATGAGAATTTCAACAATTACTACTTTCATGCCCAAATCAGAAGAATCTTGCTGAACTTCTTATAAAACTTCACTCCTACTGAATGCCAGTATAAAAAAATTTTAGAATTTCTCTGTAACCAAATGAGGATTGAGAAGGGCATTAAAAATCTCAAAGCTCCCCCCTTTCCTTTCTAAATAATAAGAAAGCAGAAAGAAAAATGGAATCTTGCACATCTTGCTTTTCAACTGAAGGCAAAAAACTGTAAGTAAAGGCAGGTAAAACTATTTCAGAGCACATGTTTATGGTAACTGGAGGATACAATTCAGGTTTCACAGGTGACATGCTCCATTCTGCAAGCATTCAAGATTAACCCCAACATTCATTTCCTCTGTCTGTGTTGATGTAAACTTGCTGTATGACCCAAGACTCGGGAAGTGTCTCCCAAACAAGCCCAACTTTCCCCAACCTACCTGTGCATCTGTACTTATTCTGGTACCAAACGTGCTAGAGAATCAGGCATTGCAGAATGTTAGTTGATTGTGCTGCATTTCAAGGCATTTTGTTAGGTCAGCAGCTGACATCTCACTGCTAAGCACTTGCATGCATCACCCAACAGGTTTCCATAGCAGCGTCCCAGAAGAAGAAAGAAATAACATCAAATAATGTGATACTATGGCCACTACTTCTGTTTTCCAATTCTGCAGGTTTGTGGGGACTCAAGGCTGCACGTGATGCAGACTCTCTCCTTCACTAGCTCCAGAGATCAAAAGATTTGGTGTAACCACAAGGAAATACTGGAAGATCTCAGGTGTCTTGCACACTATCAATCTTACTAAGTAGGAAAAGCTATTTGTTTTCAAGAAAATATTTAATCTTAGCAACTCATATAAAGAAATTTGGTAACAGAGTTCTCAAATCTAGCAATTTCATAGTTCCAAGAAAAGTATTTGTTCAAAAAATAGGGGCCAATTTATCACTATCATAGGCAAGACAAGATGACAGAACTTGGAACTGAAGTTTATTTAAAGTTTTACATACGGCAATAGGTTGATCTGCCAGACTGGAAGATATATTCTTACCATTGGTTCCTCCAACCTAATAACAGCAGGAGATAAAGTTACTCCTCAAATGGATTTAAGGGAAAATGTTCTCAGTCAGCAATTTGTGCTCACAGACATTCTCAAGGAGGATTTTCTTCTTAAGAGAGACGCTGCCCTGTAATTCAGCACAACCAACTGCACCCAGAGCAGACACCAGCCTTCCCCAGAAACCAGTTCTGCACTGTCAGGGGAAACCTGCAAGATCAAACCTCTCCTGCAAAGCACCCAACCAACAATTTCTCTTTGGTTTGCTCTCCTGAGGAAACAGACGTGACCATCTTTTCTGTCCCAACTCTTTCCTTCCCCAAATATTTGGAAATATTAGTAGATTTCAAATGCATTCAGGAGAAGATACTAAATTCCTGTATATTTTAGGAATAAAAGTAAGGAGAAAAAAATACCAATTAATGCCAAGCCTTCACTGTGAAGTTACCAACTGAACTGCTGGGTGGCTGATCCCAACACACACTGCCCAAGTAACCAACACCCGCTGCTTTCACCCTGCCCAAAACATCGTTCAGGTGCACTAATAGGGAAAGGAGGGCCACGAGAACATGCAAGGGGTGAGTTTTAAACACCACAGTGAAGGAAAAGGGAGGCTGAACACAGATCTTAAAAAAAAGTCAGGTTTCATCAGCACCACTGTCCTCTTCCTCTGTGCTTTTTGTTAGTTTTGTGGGGATGATGAATCTTTGATAGTGGACAAGTCCGAAACCTGAAGACTTCTTCACAAGAATTTCAAGACTTACCACCCTGTTTAATCTTCTGCTGTGAAAAACCAATCCAAATAACTGAAAGTACTTAAACCTGTACTGAACAGTTATACATGCTTGCACAGGAGACACTTTTTCCCTTAGATGCTTAGATTGACACGGAATTCTTTTGCAGTCTACCAGAAAGCCACGGTTACTTTAGCAGGCTGAAGACATGCACATGCATTCTGTCCCTCTGTCACAGACATTCTGTGTCACAGGCATTCTATCCCTATTAAATATCTTTCAACATATCTTTTTCCACTTTTTTGAAAACATTTTTATGTTAAGCAAAGCTGAAGTTTTAAGTATCCTATAAATATCTAAGTATTAGAGAAAACCAGCTTTCCATAGTCTCTCCTAGAAAAGACAGGTATTTCTGGCATTTCAACTGTAGTTGCCCACAACTGGCAAACTTGTATCAATCTTGTGTATCATAACTGATGGGGAAGCCTAATGTCTCTAAGTTAGAGAGCAGTGAATTTAAGGGAAATTGTGAATTAAGACAGATTACTAAAAATAGCACCAGAGTTCCTTAAATAAGATTCACATTATTCAAGAGAGCAGTTATGCTGTCAAGTAAGTGGGACAATTTTGCATTTTACATTACTCGCATTTAACATATATTTGACAGTCAACAACAAGAGCCAAAAAAAACCTGCAAATTACCCTTTCTTTACTTATAACACAGCTCCATCAGGTAAAAGTCAGGGCTCTAAAGAGATTAGAAAACCACCTCTGCAAAGATTGACTGTAGCTGAAGTCACACTGGAAAGAAGAGAGCAGATCTCTTCAGCATTTTCCTCAAACATGGAAAGATGCAGGATGCGGGCAGGACTTCACCAGTTGCACACAGGGAAGACAGAAGCGCATTTGTATCGATGTCACAGCACAAACTACAGCAAGCAATAAAATAACCATGGGCTCAAGCACATTGGAAAGCTGGGACACCGCAGCCTCTGTCAATATCAATAATCTCTTCATTCAGTGCTGCCTCTTTCACATGTAGAACATCTTCACACAGACTAAACAGTATCAAGTGCTTAGCAGTGACAGTGTCAGGTTGCAGCCAAACATCGCCTAAAACCAAAAACAAACCCTGCCTTTGGCAGGCATGCTAACCTTACAATCGATGGACTAGCTGATGGGACTGTGCACCAAGATTTTTTGGGTTAGTTTTGGGGTGGTTTTTTTCCCTTTTAAATCAAGCATTCTAGACAATTCTGAGGCTGCAACTACACAAAACCCTACAAGTACCAGTGCACACAAATACACAGGGCACACAAATTTTAACTTTTTTGCAACTCTACACACCTCAGAGATCATAAATTACAGCTACAGCACATAAAATGAAAGAAGGTCACTGTTACTAATAAATACAACTCCAGGTGTGACAGTGTTGGCCTCATGTTCAAAAAGAAAACTGCTTTATCTTAGACAAGGCTGTCCAACATAAGGCAAAACTGCTCCTGGTTTCACCCTGCAGCTCTTACTGTTTGCGGGTAGGAGAGTGGACGTAGTCTGTCATAATCCTCTTGACCAGCTGTGTCCCACAAACCCAGGTTGACTGGTTTTCCATCAACCATTACATTGGCAGAGTAGTTGTCAAAACTGAAAACAAAGAGAGTTAGCTGCATTAGCTTGCAGTAAAATAAAGCACCCAAGGACTTCAGCCTCAGAGTCCTAACTGGGAAAACTAGGGAAGGAAATGTTTTCATTGCACCTGTCTGCTCCCCAGAGACAGTAAAGCTGTTCTTTAAATAACAAGTGTGGCATTGGGTAATGGAATAAAAAATTATACACAACAGACTTGGTCCAGTCTGAGCAGAAGTGATCCCTGTCATGGCTCTTCCAAAGAAGTGGTAATCCCAGTGAGCACAGGAAAGCAGGTGATGTACTTAGCAAGCACTTTCCAGTCTTAGTGGGACATTCAGCAAGTTAATCTGTCTCATGCTGTGAGATTTAGAACAGAAGATACAGGAGCAACAACCAAGGAATCCTTAATGACAACAGTAGGTAAGAAAAAAGCTAATTAATCCTGCTAATCAAAACCTCCTCCAATGAAATATCAAAGCTCATAACTAGGGGCCAGTGGAGGGATCGTTTTTATCTCATCACTGCTGTGGGTGCAAAGGTTAAGGCTAAACCAAGTTCACTGGGAACACAACTGTAAAGCAAAAACTCGAATTTAAGACCAAAGAAAAGAAACAGGAGTAACTAAGGCAGCAAGGCCTTGGACAGGTAACAAAAGTGTCTGTAAACCTTACTAGAATTTATTTTATCTGAAAAACTCAATACTCCAGAGAGCGCCATAGCGAGATGAAAATACAGAGACATCAGAAGAGGGCAAAGAAGCTGCACATGTATAAAACACCCCCCAACAGGCCCTGGAAAAGAGAACTGCACTAATACTGATACTGACAAATCCTTGCGTGAAAGAAAAAGGGAAGCACCAGAATAAATGAGTCTCCACAGTCTCGCCTGAGGAGCTACAGAGCTGTGGCTGGCTTAGCACAGGATTGGCAATAGCACAAAAAGTGGAAGGAACAAATAAACAAAAAATCACCAGCCATGTAAGACAACTATTTCTGACTGTGATATGATGTTTTACAAGCTGTTCAGCCTTAGGACTGCTTATTATAAATGACAGTACACACTATTTTGGAAGAGAACAACATCTGGTAAAATGTTAGCAAATGTTAGTCCCTAATCAGCCAGGCCTAGAAGGCACAGAGGGCCAAAACTAAGGGACCATCAGCAGGCACTGGTGTGACTGTGCTTCAGTAAAAGCTCCAACTGTACACACACCTGAGGGGTGCTTGCAGCCAATTCAAACAATTCAGCTAAGGAATCTGGAATGGCAGTAGGCACAGAGAAGCTGAGAGAAATGAGTTCTTTGGGTTTTATAAGTACTTACACAGTGGGTATATACTCTCCAGGAAATGCATTGGTTGTGTAACTGATGAGTAGGCATGTTTTACCTACAGCACTGCAAAAAGAGAAAGTTCACATGTAAAACACATTCATCTTGAATAACAAGAAATAACATTTCTTTTAGGGGAAGAAGACTAATTACATCCAGACACCCAAGGACAACTGAGTGTCTCCAGTCACTACTGTGCAGGAAAACAGCTGACAGACTGCAGCCTTAAAATTACTGGCAATGAAAACACACCTAATATAAACATCCATTTTGTGAAGTGATAGATTACCACATTTTGTTATTTTTTAGTCCCAAAAACCCCAACAAACCCACAGGTATTAATTAGACTGCTAACACCTCCTAGTCACCTGACTGAATACCCAGGAAGATCACCTTACTCCAACTCTCTGAAACTAAAAAAAACTGAGAAGTATTTCCAGATACCCTTACACAACTCCGAAACTGTTCTCTTTTCCAGAAAATTGTATACTTGCATATAAGTGAAGTTAAAGAAAGCTTGGAAAGTATAATTTCTAAATATATCATTATTTTGGAGTATTTAAGGAATGAATACAAATGATAACTCTCACATTATTTACTGCTATTGCAAAGTGACACCCCACATGCATTCACCAACTATTCAAACATTTCATTAACTGATTTATAGATAAATTACATTCCAGTATTGAAGAACTTGGACACCAAACCTCTTCCTACCAATCTAATTCACAAGAGCCTCAAATGGGGTCAGGACAAGGCTCTGTTCCATGATTCCTTCAGAACTCTGGCAGCCAGCTCCTTCACTCTCCACCCTCCTCCCCACATCTTATCTGGAGTCAAACATTTGATTAACGACAGCACTCAATTTTTGTTGCAGTTTCAATTAAAGTGTTGGAAAACCTGAAATTGGGCCTTATTTCTTTTTTAAAATAGTGTCTGCAAAGAGTGCCCGTGACACTGCAGACTGGTTCCCTTGCAGGCTTCCCACTCGCCGTATGTGAGAGATTCCAGCGGTGAGCTTGTTCCTCCAAATCGATGCTGCCAGACAGCCTCACACCCTGCCGATCCTCCTTCCTGCTCCTGGGCAGGGAAAACTGCATTGTCTTGCAGATGTTTTATCACTACAGCGATTTGCTCACAACCAGTCAGCAGTAACTCTGAAACCTTGCTGCACCTACACGTATGACTGTGCCATTAGTATGAGGTTTGACTCATGAGCCTCCTGAACTAAATCCTTCACAAGTGAATTTGAGCTTTGTCACATCCGTAAGTCACAGCTCAATCTCTAAAGTCTCTCCGTTCAACTTTAAGCAGTTCCTCACTGCATTAGCCCAAGAAGGTATTTGATAGCAGCTTCTGACATCACCTGAAATGCCTGTGCTATGGAAGAGTCGCTTCAGCGTGCAAAATTATCTGGGATTTTGTCCCACACACCCATTTTTAATTGTAATTTGCTTTACATTTCTGAGCCAGTACCTGCCATACCACCCTATCTGCTGCAACTCTGACCATACCATGAAGTTTTCCACCCTGCTTTTCACACCTGCTTCTAAGACAGCAGCTCCTCACACAGTCTGAGGGTTTTTTCCTTTCAGCACGCACTCTTTACCAAGCTATAATAGCATCATGAAAGGAAGCATTTAATTCTGTTCTCATTAAGTACAATCTCTGAACATTCCCTTGTTGTAAAGGGTTGGTGATATACTTGTGCTCAAAAGTAGATGGATTTACCCTTCAAAAAAACTTGTGTGGGAAACAATCAAGGAGCAGTTCACCATGCAGATACCTGTTTAACAGCTGTCAAAAGAGGAGATCCCATCTTAGCTCCTGAACTAACACTCTAACAAGCCAGAACAAGGAGTTAAAGAAAGTTATTCCTCCCCCATAAGGACAACTTGCTATTTTAGCTGCCTGCTGATGAGTTAGATCAGTTTGGATGTGCTGCTCTCCCAACACCAGAGCTGGCTGTGCTGGGCCAGCTCACAAAGGACAGGCAGGAAAACCTTCAGGATCCCGAGTGGAGCAGCAGCCAAATGCTTTGGGAAATCTCTCGAGGCGCAGACACGACACGTTCTCACGCTTCTGGAGCCTGTTTGGGCTGACGCTTCAGCTTCCAGTAAAGTCATTACAGGTAATTTGAGCTTCCAACAAATTAATGTTGAACTCAACATTTTCAGCAGCCAATCAAGAACTTTTCTGTGCATCCGGGCTCCTTTGCCCACCTTGCACTGAAACTCCTGAGTCTGTTGTGGCTAATCAAAACAGCACAGGAAGGTGGTGAGAGGTTTCATTCCAAGCTTAGAAGTGCCTGTAGTGTGTTTCTGCAGCACCAATCAGCCAGAGTCATTTAAACAAGAAAAAACACGTTCAACAACCTCATTTCAGACTTGCTCCATCCAGGTTTCCTGCCTTCCTTGCCTTTTGGCTCACTGCCACACGAATCAGATCATTATGGTCACCAGTCTTAAAAATAAACACTAATGCCTACCTTTATAAAGTACATCCTCTAAGTGCTTTATCAACTTTTTTAGACTTCTAATTTCTGTAATAAAGCAACTCCCCTAAAGAGAATTCCAACTGTTTGGCAAAGTTTAAATCCTTGTACATAAAGGCTGAGACTAAGAATCTAAAATAACACCAAGATTAGTCATAAGATTTCTAGCAACTACTTAATCACAGCTCTGTCCACCCACTATTACATAAATGAAACTAGCAACATTTGACTGTCATCAAAAACATGGCCTACAGAAATCCAGCTTTAAACGCTTAACAAAACTACCTTAACAAAAGACAGCACTGAGTCCCTTTTTGATTCTGAGCAGCACCCAGGAATCAACGTATTTATATAACCACATATGTATCAATTCCTGAAACAAAACATTCCTTCTCTTTATTTATGCTAACAAGTTTTATGAAATTTCCCCACTGTAAGCTGCTTGGAGCCATGTTTTATCTGCAGATGGCAGCCTTCATAGAAGGCTTTGCTTGCACCCTTTCTCCCTTTCTCTGATGCACATGAACTACCTCTCTGGCAGACACGATGCACAACTGCCCAGGTCTTTGCTCAGACATTAAAGAGTAGCTGAGATTTCCCTAGTACCACCCTCAGATCAAGAGTTCAGTACTGCTGCTGTAGTAGGTTTAGCTGCATAGGCTCTCAGATAAGCTGTGTTACTCACAGTGACACACCCTCCCCCAAATATGCTCTTCAGTACTTACAATACTAGTACTTTTTAAAAAGCTTTGAAACGTTCAGTAACACAAGTTACCAAATCTCAAGTCACTGCACTCTCTCCAGATGGCACGGGAGGGACCCGAGGTGTTCAGCACCTCACACAAACACTGCACGACACTCAGTAAGAAGCCGATTATCCTATGCCCTCCCTTTCTCACCGAGCCATCAAAGCAAATACAGCACGGCTTTAGTAGACAAGGCCTCAGATTAAGCAGAATTCCAAACAAGAGCTCCTGAATTACTGCTCTTACAGTATTTCCACAATTTAAAAATGCCTCCAGAAGAGCACAAAGTGTGACAACTTCTATGGCATCCAGTAATTGAAAATTTCTCCAAAATGCAGAACTTCTCCTAATGTTACACAACATCGCTGGAGATTTTGTACCACTTAATAGCTGCCTTTTTGGAGTGAAAACAAAAGCTGCTAAAAATAACTTCCACCAATGCTTTTTCTCAAGTGTCAATCAACAGCAATTCCTGCAGTTATTCCAGCGGCTGCTCTTCATCTGTCCTGCACATTCCTCCTGCTCTCTATCATGACAGCTCAAAGCAACCAACAGTTGTCATTTATTTTCCCCCAAACAATCCCCACAGTGAAGTAAAAAAAACCAAGGGGAAAATATGCTAGCCCAAACTAGCACACATGCCACACTTTTCTAGTCAAGTTAGCTGCCTAAACATACACTAGTCAAAACTCTAAGAACAAAACATGAGTTACGTATGAGAAACAGCCTACTCATTAACAAATTAAAAAAATAACCACAGGTACTTCTACGGCTTTGTTTATTTTGTTCCTAGCAGATCTTTGTGGAGGGTACATAAAACAATACCCAAGTTTTATAGTACATAAGCAAATCCTTAACCTGCATTGTTTTACAGGAACACTAAAACTTTGGCCTTATCTCAGCCAAACATGGTGTTTCCTAGAATGCCTGCAATGCTGGAGCTCTTGAAGCAGCAACAGCACAAAGAAACACAAATAGTTAAATATTTTTTTTAAACAGCGAACAGAGAATTATACAAAACTACCAAAACTAAGCAACAGTACCTGAACAGATCTTTAAGAAAGATTTGTTTCTAACTAAGGAGGAAGGAAAAGAAATTAAACTACCATATTTTGTTAACACACGTACAAAAGTCAGGTAGAACTACACCACTTACATTTCCAAGACAAAGAACAACAAAAATTGTGGGAAGAGGGATGGTTTACAAAGCAAATGACCCAAAGAGCTGTTTTGCTGAATGAATTAGTGAACATTATACAGTTCATCTGTACTGAGTTCTCAGTTCTAGAGGAGGAAGTAGACTGAACCTTTTCCCCACCCAAACATGATGCATCCCATTTATTTACAGCATTGTAAATACAGAGTTCAGATGAATTAAAACAAAATACAGCAGAAAAGCCATTTTGTTGGGTTTAAATTTGGTAGAAGCAAAAGAGCAGCCCACACTACTACGAAAATGATTTATCGAGATACCACTTTCATGTTCATATGGCTCCAAATCTTACATAGCAAGTCAAAACAAATTTGTCACACTGTAAGGTTTATTTTTCAACCATACTTAGATGCCTTTTTAGGGATTCTACATCATTAAAAACAAATCAACAAACCCCACCCCACACAAATAACTTGAAGATTAAGGCACCATGTGAAATTACAGACCACTGTAGCGAGTCCGTTTACATACACTTCACTCCTCTGTCATCTACAGAAGTTTGCTGTGACACCAATTATGCTCAGCCTACACTGGGATTTTTGTTTCTCCTAAAGGAAAAAAAAAAGCCCCTCAAACTGCATAAGACAAGTCTTGTTTTCCAGCTGGCCTGTGATGTTCCACTGAGCTCTGACATCCAGTAAGAGAGAGAATCCCTCTGAGCTGAAGGGAATAGTATCATGGAGAATATTCAAAAATACCAAACACACAAACTCTTCCCTCAATTCCAGCACTCCTCACACTGAATCCAACTGCTAAACTTACAGGTTAACTCGATTCTAAAAAGCATTCCCAACTTGTTTCACATATAAGCAACACCATATTAAGATACTGTAGGTGTAACAGCTCTTTATGGACAAGTATATCATTAACTATTTGTATTTCAAGGGCCTACCAGTCTCCTTTAGACAGGAGCCTAACAAGACCAGATGTCTGCAGGCAAAAAAGCAGCTTCTGCCCAAAAGCATTTATGATCTGCATAGAGTTCAGCCCATTTCATTCAGTTTTACCGCAAAAGTCAGATGTCAAAAATCAAACTCTAAAAGGTAGTAAGTTTGTTACTTTCACAAAAGGTATTTCAAATCAATATTAATTTTCTCATATAATTAACAATATGGCAATTTTTTAATACACTTGGACTACTTCGGTGATGAAAGAACACCAGCAAGCAGTGGCAGTCCAGGGACGCGGCCCGGCCTGCCCGGACAGCCCAGCACACCGTGTTCATTCACAGCGCCCGCTTCTGCCCGCGCCAACGCGAAGCACTCGGTCACCGGCACGGCCCCGGCCCTGGAGCACCGGCCCCAGGGCGACGCGAGGCTCGGCCGGCCAGCCCAGGGACGCGCACGGCCTGCCGACCCCTGCACACCCCCGCTCCCCGGCCCCGCCGTGCCCGCGCTTCCCTCCCCGCCCGGCAGCAGCAGCAGGAAGCCGCAGCCGCCACCCACCCGCCCCCGGCCACGGCTCGGTCCCGGCCCCGGCTCCGGGCAGCCCCGCTCCCTCAGGGCGGCCGGGCCGCGCCCGCGCCTCGCGCCGGGATCGCCCACACCCCGCGGCGGGGCCCGGGGGCCGCTCTCGCCCCGCGGCCCGACACCTCCCACGGGCCGGCGAAGCAGCTCAGGGCCGGGCCCGGCCGAGGGTCCCTCGGACTTACCCGTCGCCCACCACCACACACTTGATGGCCTGCATCGGGGCTGTTGCTGAGCGGAGCAGGGAGCGGCGGCCGCCTCCGCCCTGAGCCTGGAGCAGGGACGAGGCAGCGGCACCACCCAAGGCGGGGAGCGAGAGGGCGGACTGCGAGCGCAGGAAGCGGCGCCGCGCTCACATCCGGCCGGGCCGCGCCGGGGCCGCCTCGCGGGCGGTGCCTCGGCTCGGGGCGCTCGGGGCGGAGAGCCGGCGCTGTGCCACTGACCCAGTCCGGGAAGCGCGGCCCCGGCCGCCCATCCCCGTTTGGTGCATTCAGGCGGAGCCGTTCTGAGCAGGAATGTCAGCGCTGGCACTGCTGGCACAAGCCCGCAGCCCCGTCAGGGGCATGGGGCTGGGCATCGTCCCACAGCAGCCCTGTTGTGTCTAACAAGCCGGAACTTAAGAGCTGCCTTTGACACCACCATGTATCCCGTCTATCACGCCTGGCACCCATCATGCAGCAACCTCATTCCTGGCATCTCTTGAAGCACGTTAATGTGCAGTTGTGTTTACCACACAGACGTACTGGGCACGTGTAACTCGGGTCACCACAACGTTCCCCCTCTGCTGCTGTGGGCAGGTGCCCTTTTTCCACAACCAGGCACCTGCCGTGGGACCATCTCTCACTGTGCCACCACTGCAGATCCAGAATGTTTCCCTCCATCCACGGATCTTCCCACCACCCTCCCTCCTCCTGATATGCTGTGACATTACTTAACTGGGCTGGCAAGTTTTAAATCAGATCAGTGCACGTCCAGTCTTCTCAAGATAGGCCAGCCCAGGGATTGTCAGGCCTCACACAGCTTTGGGTTTCTTCTTTCCCTCAAGCAAACCAGTTATTTCCAGTAAGTAGTGAAGCAGAAGTCAAGCAGAGCAGGTCCGATGATCCCAAGAGTCTTAATTTCTACAATTAGTTCTTGCCATAGTTCTACTTTTGCCAGAGCATGTCCTGGTTGCACTATTCCCTTTGTTTGCATTGCCATCTGTTCCTCGAGGGAAGTGTGGGGAGAGGGCCCATGCACACACTGCTCCTGCAAAGTGACGATGAATTCACTGGAATCAATAGTGTACCATCAGGGTGGATTTCCAGTGATTTGATCTCCTCTTAATTTCAGAACATTTCTAAATTATTTTGATACCACACAATGCAACTTCATCAGTGGACAGAGCATTCCAAGACAGTTACTCTCTTTCATTTTTCTTTCATTGAGCAGAGATAATTCTCTGATATTTCCCATCAGACAGGAAATCCTAACTATGACTGTGAACCGAAAGGCTATTTTTGTAACACTTGTATGTCCGTGTTCCCTCACACAGATGGAAGCTGAAATGACTCGTCACTTAAGCTAAATATCTTCAAAGCCAAAACTCAGCTGCTGCCAATGACCTGGCACCCAGCAGGTGGGAGCTGTGGAAGGGAGGTGTGGGCAGGACCGCCGTGCTCCTGCTGCTCCCGCCTGCTGCAGCAGCCTTTGGGCTGAGATCCTGCACAGAACCAGAGCAGCACTACGAGTGTCTGACTGATGTCACAGTCCTGGGCAGACCCAGGACATGGGAAGAGAACGGCTTCTGATTTTTCTAGCACCTACCTCTTCCTTCACTGGTTCTTTTTCATCCAGTGTGTAACAGAGGGATGATTAGAGCTTTTTCTATGAAAAAGAGGTACAACAGCATTTACAATATCATTACAAAATAGCACACAAAGACAAGGATGAAGGCTGTAACAGACAAAACACATTAGCACAAATTGCTTTTATGATCCTGTCACGAGACAAGCACTATCTTTTTATATAGGTTCTTTTCAGTGCTCATCCACCCTATTGTTTTGGGATCAATTGTTTTGCACTGTCAAAAAAATACGTAAGTTAAAACACAGAGCACACTTTAAATACATTTTAAATCAACAATTTTATATTGAATTTGGTATATAATTGACAACATTAGAAAATACCTAGAGAAATGCTTACTGTTAGTCATTAAAAACAATATTACAGTTTGGATAGATGATGATAATGGCAACATATTTAGACAATTTTCCCCCATACATTTGTAAATATTTATTTCCTCAAATGTTATAAAAAAGGCCACTTGGAATTATTCAAGATTTTGCATTTGAAATCGTAGCTGATATCTCTCTTACAGTAACTTTCCTTATTTGCCCTGGCAGACAACTGTGTGTATGCTCCTTAAAATACATGATGTGATAATTATTCTATTATGAAACATTACTATATTTCAGCTACATTTTATTTTCTTATTGCATCTTTTTTGGTTTACCTAGTATATAGTGTGTTTGTTTTTAAAGAGAAAAAAATAACTTACATCATGCTACAAATACTCAACACTTTGCAGGTATGGTTTTCCCCTGAGAAGGAGAAGAGAGAGCAACATGGAATATTTTGAAACATTAGTTTAACTAATTAAATAAAAGAAATAATAAATAAATAAATTAATTAATTAAATAAAAGAAACTTATAGAATAGGATGAAACATAGGGCAAAGGAGTGAGAAGTTAATAAAAGACAACTTGATAGAAAAATTCTCAGTTTGATACACACGACTACAGTGCTGAGTTGTGTACAGAATAGTTACAAATGCACCTCACAGAGCAGGGCAGAAGAAAAAAATGAATGGCAGTGACAATAACCAATTATAAATCTTTCCATACCTCTGATAAAATCATGAATCATAAAGTTGAGGCTTAGATCATTCCTAATATTGTTCCACGCTCTATCACCTTGTCTTCTCTCACCATTACAATTGTTGTTGAAAGCCTTTTTCTCAGACATCAAGAAATCATGATATAAGATTGTTTGGGATGCTGTCTGAATGTGTGTATTGTGTGTGTGCTGGCACTGAGGGAGGATTATTCTCCTTTGTGGATGGGGAGTGGCAGGGTAATCACGCTGATGCAATACTGGAAAGTTCTACTCACCATGACACAGACTATCAACATTACAGAGACAATAATTATTTGCACTTTTATAGTATCTTTCATCCACAACTATTACTGTGTTCTGTAACATGTCAGCTCATTAATGAAGCCACAGAGAAGCAGAGAAGGCCCAGTATACACTTTGTACAGGGAAACAACCACAACACCTGGCAGTGGTTCATAGGTGCGCTCCCTTACTCCCAGATGACACCTCCTGCTGACACCGGTTCTGTTCAGTTGCCTCCAGGACACAGGGTGTACAATACTGAGGTCAAAAGTAACCTTCTGTCTTTAACAATAACAGAAAAACTGGTTTAGGGTGAAAAGCTGTAATTGGAATTCACAATCACTGGAAACTGGGGCTTGGACTGAAGTGCAAGAGCCAATTTTATGTGAAGCAAAGGTGTGAAGTGTCAGAGGGTGGAATAACGTTTTCAGCATATTGCACTCTCTTTAGATAATTTCTATTAAAATCAGAAGCAAAAACCCCCCAAACCTCACACAAAACAGCTGAAGAGAGACTTACCTTCCTGGAGAAAATGGGGTTTCCAGATGCTTTTTCATCTTAAAATAGCTGAAATAACTGTCTTTAAAAATTGTAATTAAGGCTTGATCCTAATTTGAGTTGGTGGCAAAAGTCAGGTATTTAATGATGTAGTATTAGGTACATAGTAATTAGGAGGAAGAAATCTTAACGTCAGACAGCAGTGGGCATCCAGAATTCTTTCCTGGACTCTAATTCCACCTGTGGTGTTATCCATCTTTCTGGCCTGTCACTCTCTGAGCCCCTCTGCCCTCCTCCTTTTAAATCCAGACAGTAGTACTTACTCCAGCTGTTAGGACAGTAGCTACCACTTAAAGCTTCTCACCTAACAGTTTCCTGAGATTCCAAGATTTTTGCTTAATGATGTTTGAATTCTTTAGTGGATGTCTCTTTGTCCAGCTAATAGAGCACAGATTTTTAATTGGGGAAAGTGACACTATTGCTGTGAAGGAAATTCAGAGTGATCTTCACTGAACTTGGGGAGGCACCATGACATAAAATTAATGTTAGAAAATATTCTAATCCACAAGTAATAGCTAGATATTCCAGGCAAACGTTTTTGGCATGATTAGTTTCCTGAGTGTTGAAAAAACCCTGTACTTGCATGTGATATGTACACTGTTCAAATATAGCAGTCAGTCTGCTCTAGAGGAACCAAAGCCAGCAATAAAAAAGGAACCACAACTTTTAAATGTCAGCATTTGCTGCATCAGAGAGAACAGATTAAAGGAGCATGAAACTGTTAGCATGTAAATCTTTACATTAATAATAAAGCATTGTAAAATAAATGCATCCCGTTCATGTGATTCTAGCATTGATGATTTCTCTGGTGTATGTATAGAACAGAAACAAGTCCTGTATTTTCTTTAGGTAGCTTCTGATAAATATCTCTTCTGTCAAGAATTTCAGTTATAAAAACCACATAAGGCTTTGCATTCACTGATGTCTACCCTCAGGTTTAGCAAGCAGTAACAGACAGTGCTTCAACTGTTGTTGAAGGCTGTGGGACTACACACAGTAATCCCTGTATATGGCTGTGAGCTTTCTGGAATAGAGGCATCATTATATACTTATAAACAAGGACCTGAGACTTCTCTGTGTCTCTGCAGTCTTTTATTGCTGGAACTCCCTCAGCAGAAATAGGGGAATAAGCCTTTTATAGGCATCACATCATGCCCTGAGGTGAGGCATTGCTGAAACTCACAGACACGTAAGCTGCAAGTGCCCCTCAACTTCTACCTATCTTGATATCAAGCATTTCACAGAAATGAGCCTTAAAATACCAAGAAAAAGGTTAAAGGTTTATCATGACATAAGCCCATTTGGTATTACTAGTTTTGCTGCCTTCCATTGCCCAGTCATTTTTTACATGAATAAAACTGAAAGCTACAAGCTGTGATGTGGCCCCCGATTTGCTTAGAAAGATTCAGTGTTTGTTTTGCTCCAGACTTGCAGACAAGCTTATGGACTTCAGCAGAGCTAGGACCTAAAAAAGGACCAAACCTTCTGTGGTCGGTATGTCTGAGAACAGATGGAATGGTAAGAAGCCGACTTCCCCCTGTAATGCTGCACAGCTGTGACTCACATCCCAACTGAACAGCTTTTCTTGGAGTGGAAAGCAAGACAAGAAACAGACAGCTTCAAATAACACATTAGATCAAAGCCAGAAATTAAAATCAGGGGTCCATCATATAGGACGATCAACATTTGAAACAGAAATAAGACAATTCTCAAAAAGTGATGATATATTCTGGAATCTATTACTCAGTGGGACCATTTGTGGAAATTCTGAAGAACTTTTAAGAGTAAAAGATATCATAAATAAATACAAAATAGCTTATTTTAGCATAAATCGAATATACAGATTGTATGAAAACATGAAAACCTACAGTGTTTTTTTTCCCCCAGTGATTTTATACTGATAAGCTGCTAAGTTACAATTTTGGTGAAGAGGAAGACTTGTCAAAGTAAGATATTTGATTTATTCCTCACCCCCTAAATATAAAAATTACAAAATTGTTCTGTTTGCAAAACACTGCAGGCTAACTGTGACATACATCAACCACCTGCTTGCTGTTTCACCACGAGATGCAGCTGGGTATTCTGCTTACTGCTGGCCACTGGGTATTTTGAGTTAATGTTAGATCCCTTTATTAAACTCATTAAAAATACCCGTGTTATGCCTTTTTAATGTTGCTGTGTTTCTGTGTGCAACACTGTGCTATAACCCAACAGCTTGTGCAGGAGTTGTCCCTGTTGTCAGCAGCCTCCTGCGTGACTGTAACGTGCACACGTTGTGTTGTGAGAACCCACAGTGTGTTGTGGTGGTCATTTCCTGAAAGGTTTTAGAGAGGGAGGGCTCTCAGCTCGATGTCATCACAAACCAGGCTTGAACTGAGTGCTTTTGTCACCAGGGTCAATAAACTCTCTGAGGGGTGCCTGGGATTCTGGAGTGTCCTGGCAGGTCACTGCTGGGGAAGGCATGGTGGCAGCAGACAGGCCACCACAGCTGATGACGAGTTTCTTTTCAGTCCTAAAAAGCCCACTCACAAGAAGGGATTTGTAGGAACGATCTGGCTTTCTTTTTCTTCTTTTTTTAACTGAACTTCCATTCTATTCAGTCTAAAATATTTGACTTTTCCCCTTTTCCAAGCGTCTGTTTGGACTCAGTCTTTTGCAATCAGTTAATGTAATTTTTGCCTACATAGCAGTGGATATAAAAGGTGCCAGAAAGAAAGAACTGTAAGAACAAATAACCCTAAACTTTGTCTCATTTACACACTCAGTTCACAGTTTATCTGTGTCATTATTAGTTCTTGGAGAGAGGCCTGGAGACCTGATCTCAAGGACAAGGATTATTCTGTGTCATGCTGCAGAGCCAAGAAAAGGAATTTTTTCATAAACCTATGAGGAACTACTAAATATTATGGATATACACTGAGAAAGCTTAAGAGGACACTCTGAAAATGTAACAACTCAGTAATGTTGACTCACAATGTTTTCTCTTTGAATAGAGGAATATTTGAATACGCAAGAAGAAATTTTAGGTAAAATGAAATAAATCATGAACGGTTTACAAAAGATAAAGATGTTCTCTGATGCAACAGAAAAACACAAGTCAGGGTTGAGAATCAAAAAAGAGATAATGGCATTAAAGTGATGGAAAATTATCTCTACAGGCATCAGCTGCAAACTGCATGTCAATAGTTTTGGACTTCTGCATACTAAAGTAATCAGTGTTTTAGCTAAATTGAAAATGGTTTTACCACCATGAGAGAGCTGAAATCAAAAGAAGAAGTGGGGGATGCCTTTGAGGTTTAGTTTCACTATCAAAATAATTAGCTAATTTCCAAATCTCGATGTGACAAAATCTGGTATATCTCTTCAACTGGTATCCAATTGCATTATCTGCTAATTTCTTTGTTGGAAAGCTAGAGTGTTTTATCAATCTCACTATTTAATGAAAAAACACTGATGCTAACTTGTCATTATGACCTAATTTAGCAATTACATTGCCTATTTTAGTGTAGAAAGTAATTTAAATCGAAATTTAAAAATTGATACTGTGTCGCATCTGTTTCAACATGCAACATGAGCCAGAACTAATGAGACTCTGGCAGACATCTAGTTAATCAGCTTCCTGATTTAACCTTTGTGCATCCTACCTTGTTTTCCAGTTAATAATGGAAAGCTGCTAAATGTCCTGTTCTGGAATTATTCTTTCTCTATGCATCAGCTTGATTCTGTGGCAATAAAAGAGTATTTTATAAGGCATTTAGATCAATGTATTGATTTTTCTGTTTCATTTCAGTTATTGAAAGTTGATTGAATGGAAACTATAAAGAACAGTTCTAGGGAAAAAAAATGGGGCCATGTCCAAATATTGTATTGGTCCACTGTTCATCTTTTGGGATATTTTCGCCTACTTGAAAAGTGTCGTGATGGTAATTTATCTCAAAGACCTTCCTAGGAAATGCTCGCAAAATGTTTTTAAAATCTTGTGTGTAACCTGGGCCTGAAGAGCGTATTTTTAATTCACTATGTAACTCAAGTATTAGCTGGAAAGGCATAGCAAGTATTTCCTTGTGACAGTAGCTGGCTCACTGAATTCATCATCTGGCTGTGTAAACAACGAAATTACAAAAAAGCACACCCAAACCCAGAAACCATTACTGACATTTCCCACTGACTGAGAGTAGCTTTAGACGTTAGGAGAAAATTCCCCCACGTGAGGGTGGGCAGGCCCTGGCACAGGGTGCCCAGAGAAGCCGTGGCTGCCCCATCCTTGGTAGTGTCCAAGGCCAAGTTGGACGGGGCTTGGAGCAAGCTGGGATAGTGGAAGGTGTCCCTGCCCACGGCAGGGGGTGCAACTGGATGGGCTGTAAGGTCCTTCCAACCCAAACCTTCTATGATTCTATGACATCCGTGGCCCACGCAGCTGTCACTGAGCAGGCCAGAGCGCACACCTCGGTCACGCCCTCAGAAAATGGGGAGGCTAAAGTTGGGTATCAGTAGAAGGCTCTTGCCCAGGAGGGTGGCTGGGCTGGAACAGACTCCCAGGGAAGTGGTCGCAGCACCAAACCTGACAAGAGTTCAAGAAGTGTCCGGACAACGCTCTCAGGCACATCGCGGGATTCTCGGGGAGTGTCCTGTGCTGGGCTAGGACTAGGAATCGACGATCCCTGCGGTAATCCCGTGAGCTCTCCGTGCGCTCCCAGTTCTCCGCCCCGCTCCGCGGCGAGGGGCGGGGCGGCGGCTCGTGAGGGCGGCTCGCGAGGGCGGGGCCGCTCCCGCGGCCACCGCGCC
>NW_024581129.1:2098647-2189127 GCF_017639235.1 Corvus kubaryi
GCGGCGGCTCTGTCCGCGCTCGCTGCCAGGCTCTCCCAGTCGGCCGCGGCCAGGTCCTACGGCGTGTTCTGCAAGGGGCTTACCAGGACCCTTCTCATCTTCTTCGACCTGGCCTGGAAGCTCCGCATCAACTTCCCCTACCTCTACATCGTCGCCTCCATGATGCTCAACGTGCGGCTGCAGGTGGGCGGGGGCGGCGGGGCCGGGGCGGGCTCGCGTCCCGGTGTCAGCGGCCGGGCCCGGGGCTGGTTCGCGGCCGCTGCCCCGAATAACGAGTGCTCGTCCCCGCGCCGGGGCGGGGGCTGTGCCCTGCCCTGTGTCACCCCGGGCGATGTCTCCTGGGTTGTGCTGCAGCCCCGGAGCCTTGCCCTCGTCGGTGGCCAGCTGTGAGTGCCCCGCTGTGCTCCTCGCTCTGCGTGTTAGCAGCAAACGTGTCGCCTTCCTGTTCCTAAGACATAGCTGACTTAAATACTGGGAATAAACTGTGAATATGTGCACTTTGATAGCGCGCTCCTGACACCAAGGAGCGAAGAAAACAATTTCCTTCATCTATTTTTTTTTTTAATCAAGAACAGTTGCGGCAGAGAAAACGCAGCCAGTTTTAAATACCAATGTTACTGCATGAAAAAGATGGTTCAGATTTAATTTGTATCTCTCCAGTTTTGAACCTGTTTCTACAAAACATGGAACTCTCTAACACAGCTTTGACCTGTTGTAGGGTAGAAGTTTCATTGTTTTTGTGATGAAATGAAAGATTTACTTTTAACTTAACTGGCAACAGAAGCAGGCTATGCACTGTCACTACAAACATCTCTTCTAGCCAAGGATTGGCACTCTTCGTAAACATAGCTGTAATGAAAGTTTTGACATCTGGCCGGTGGCCAAGTATTGAAAGACAAGTCTGGTTGGAGTTTGTTACTTGTAAAAGATAATTTGAAATGGGAAGAGGTCAAAGTATGGCATATCCTATTTTTGTTTTGGGAATTTGCCCTACAGTTCTGAAGCTTGAAAAGAAGCCACACGGCCAGGAGTGGTACACGTAGCTTAGTAACCCTGGTAGCTGAAAAAGCCTTGTCTTTGCTGGTTATCAGTGTTGGGACAGTCCTTTGATTGCGCTACAGCTGATACCTGCTAACTGTGCTGGGGCAGCCAGTCTGACCAGTTCCCTCCCCTCCAGGAAGCTGTTCTTGGTACATTGTTGATTTCCAGTGTTGTGTGTCTGATTTCAGCTTGCACTTCTGTTTACAGGAGAATGACTTTAATATTAACCTTTCATGCTGAGCCTCTAATCAGTCCCAGCCTGTGTTTCTATTGGTTAAGGGAAATGCTGCTGTTACACAGCGAATCTCTCTGGCTGCTCGTTTGCTGACTCACTTTCATGCCTGTCACCAAAAGAGAGCTTGTAGCAGATTAAACTGAAACTACAGAAGGCGGCTGGTGTTTGAGTATACTTCCTAGCCCTCTGGATGTGCTCAAGCAGCCTGTAGGGAGATTTGTCTGTTGGGACAACTGTTACTTTCTGTAGCTGGGTTATTCTTTCTGTGAAAGATTTTGAATTATTTTTGGTTCTTTATAGTGGGAACTAGGAAACTGGGGTATCAGTGTAATAATTTCCTGCATTCTTTATCTTTAGGTCCATATTGAGATCCATTAACTGGTGATTTGGTGTGCTGCTTGCACTGTATGCTGCAACTAGTCAGTCACACTCTTCTTCAAATCCAGCCTGTTGTGAAGCAGCAAAGCTGTGCTCGTGTGCTCTAGGACTATGAAGAAAGAAGATTTTACCCAGAAACGAGTACGTGACGATGGCCCAGATCATCACAAGCCAGCAGCTCATCTGACACATGTGCATTCCATGTTGGACAGTTCTCAAAATCATCGTAGCAGTTTACAAGAATTATATAACATCGGGAATTGTTCTCTCTTTAATAATATACCTCTGCCTTTGGGTGGCAAGGAAATGCCTCTGAGCTTCAGTGAATCAGCAGGGACGAACTCAAGTGCAGCTGCTCCTTGGAAGGATTCATTTCATCTGCATTTTTCTTCTGGGAAAGACAGTCTCGATAGGGCTTCTCACTGCATCGATGGTATCTCAGTAACAGGCTGGCTGGAAGAAGCTTGTAGCATTTCTGGAGACTTCAGCTCACGCTGCCCAGGAGACAACTTTGTATGTTTTGCACAATTCTGGCTGGGAAATTTGCAGTATAATAAAAACCTGTGGTTTCTGGAATTAGAAATGAGCAGTGGCAAAGAGAATGAATTGCAGTTTGCATTTTTTAAAGTATTGGAGCTTGGTGGACTTCTTGATCCCTGTTCTAAGAACAACTATGCTGTGGGACTCATAAACAACCAGAAACCATGTTTTTCTCTTTGTTACTTAAACCTTGTATCTTCAGAGCAAACACTTGGATACGAGCAAATGCTTTTGAATATACAATATGTGACTAATACTTTTCACATCATACAGCTAGTGATCTCTGTGCTAGCTTTTGCACTTGCAGGTCTCTGGTGTGCAGTAGTGAAGGTAAAAAATACAGAGATTTTAGTAACTACTTTTTTTAATATTAGCAGAAAATAAGAGACAAGGTTACAGTTCAGGTTTTAGTGAGAAGTAGATAGGTAAAGTAAAAATTATAGTTGTGTAATTGCTGGTTAAACTAGCTGTTAGAACAATAGGGACTTTTTTTTTTGTAAGGAATAGCTGCATCTGAGTAAAGAACTTCATAATCTTCAGACTCTTTGGGACTTCTGCAGGTCTGCTGTTAAACTAAACTAGAACCCAATTTGATTAGCACAGATCCTTTGTTTTCTTTAGAGTTTGTATTGGTGGAGTGTTCTGGCTAGTACTATTTATAACCATTTCCAATGAAACTTGTTTCTTGTAGAATTGAATTCCTGCTCTGAATCCAACAGCAACTAATATATCAGTCCTTAAAACACTTGGAACTGGAAAGCTGTTGGGAGGGTGGTCTTCAATGCAGCATAATTCTCAGCAGTGTTCACTGCTCTGTTTTAACAATATCTTGTGAGCTTTATTGTGCTACAATAGACACTGTAAACTCTCTAAAACAATTTTTTTTTCCTTGAAAAAGTGATTGTTATTGCTGAAGTACATTAATAACTTCTGGGCCTATTCACTTTGGCTTTGGGACAGGCTTCTAACAGTGAGGTTTGCCAAAGAATGGGGCAAAAGTGCTGGACTCCATAGAGCTGCTGGTGAATAGCATTTTGAGGAACAGGCTTCTGTTGGCACTTCAGTGAAGTAACTCATTGTGCAGTAGGTGGAACTTTGGATTCAATGTCCAAAATTCTCAACAGAGACATTGCTGTAGATGGGCTTAATGTGCTTTAAAGGTTCACGTAAAGAGGGAGGTGTTGGTGTGTGAGTTAGGATGCATTTTCAGCCTCCCCTTCACCCTGACTTAAAAGTGAGGACTCAATGTGGAGTAAAGCCATGCCAGTGATTCACACACTAGGTATCCTTTTTGCCAGCTGGTCTTGCTTCATCTTGGAAAGAGGGAACGTGATGTTGCATTTAGTTTAAACTGAACTTACCTGGAAAGCCAGTAGAATTCCCAGTGTGGTGTTTATTGGGCTGTTAGCACACATGTGTAGAGAAGTCCTTGATTACGAAGATGAGATGCTGGTTATCAGTGTTACAGGGAGAAATGCTGGAAACTTTTAATCTTATTTGAGTACTGAAAATAAGATCTATTACTTTTTATGTTAAATGATATGTTGTGTTTTCATTATCCCCATTGGCTGATTGTTTCTTTTGGATGCTAAAAGAGATGAAAGGCCACTTACTTTAATTTAGAAGATAACTTTTTCCCTGGTATTTAAATGATTGTTTAACTTGTAGACTTTTGACCATGCAATTACCTGTTATGAAGTGAGCAAAAGCCCCAAAATAATACTGGATTATGTATTGTAAGTACAGTAAGTATTGACAGCAACAGTTCCCTCTTAGTCAAGCCATTCACTCTCATCTCCACTGCTGGAATTTATCAGCCTTGCAGTGAGTAGTATTAACATGTGGTATTGCAGAGGTTCAGGATTCTTGAAGTGATGTGGATCTGAAATCCCAGAACACCAGAAAAAAAGGCTCTTCTCCAAATGTCTGTGGCGTGGAGTTACGGTGTTAAGCTGCTGTCTGCCTGTATCTTGACTCAAAAAACCACTTGGCAGAGCTGAGGGCAGAGGAATGAAGGCAGGGAGGGGAGGGGTTGGAGCCTCTTAAAGCTGGCTTGATTGCTAAAGACATGAGCAACATTGTGCAACTCTGTATTAACCTCTCTAAGCAGCTCCATAGGTACAGCCATACTCTCCCTGTATGGTGAGCCTTACCTTAAGTTGTGCATGAACACAGTCCTGCACCCAAAAGTTGAGTGCTTGGACTTCTGTACAAAGGATCAATTGGCACAGCTGTACCTGCAGTTGTTACTTGAGACCCTGTTTGTGCAGCTGACTGGTTTGGCCTGGAACATTCTCTGCTGTATGTCATTTGGGCACTTCATGTTTTGGGAACCACAGTTACATACAGGAACTTGCAGCTGAGACTGTCAGGTTAATGGGCAAAAGGAGTAGCTAAAGGCATAAAACCATGAATCCAGTTTTTAATGCTCCTATTTTTCATTGTGATTTTAAAGGGGGGGGGAATGAAAAATGAGAGACACCACCAGTAAACTAGAATTTAAATGTGTGTACAGCAGAGTGCCAAGGGTTTTCTCCTTGTTGATGACAAGCCTATGCAGGAGGAGATCCTGGAATGTTGAACTGTGTTACGTATCACAGTCCTGTTTTAAGCAAAGTCTTGTTTGAGTGCGTGGCCTTTCATCACTTATTACAGGATCACTTTAAATACAACACAGCTAAGTGAAATGATGGATGGTTGTTGTGTATTATATGTCTATTGAACATAAGATACAAAGAATAAGTCTTAAGTGAGTGGATTTAATCCATTTTAAGACAGTTTATATACCTTGCCTTGAATTTTATTGCTTAAAACCTAAAGGGTAATTTTAACTTGAACATTCCTTCTGAAATTCAAATAAAGGATAGTTTGGTATGTTAAAATCTCATGTAATATACTGCACTTTAAATCTGGGGAGGCCATGGATTGATTGAAAGCGCTGTTCTTGCAGTAAAAGAACTGTCTGCCCTGACAATGTTTAAATGGCTTTTCCTGTCTGGAGGGAGAATAGGGAACCTGAAGGATGGCATCCATCCTTTGAAACTATAGATAAATCTAACACTATATGGTTTATGCCATTGTTTTCTTCCTATAGATGTTTTGATACTAACTCATCTCAAAAGATGGAAGGTATCCTGGCCAAGAACCAGTTTGCGTGGAGTTTCATGGCTTCACTACACCCAATGTGGAAAATTTTCTGAGTTAATGTGCTGTTAGGGCTGAGACTGGCTCAGATGATTATTACAGTACAGAAAAATAACATTCTTAGTAGGGGGAAAGGGACCTTTATACTCAACCAGGAGTTGCCTTTGTATTTCTGTATTTTGTCTCTCATCCTGCTCTAGAAAGAGGTTATTTCTAAGCAAAATGCCAGGGTTCTACTAAACAACTTGTGCTTTCTAAAATTTCATTGATTAGTGTCCAGATCCTTCCTGCACTACATAGCAGAGTTTTATTTCTGCCTTTAGAAAAGAAGAAGATACTCAATATTTAGAGAATTTCCTAGTAGTTACACTCGAGTGAAAATTTACTATATGGTATACTGCTTTGAGAAGAAAATATACTTTTAAATGTGTGTGCACAGAGCTCTGCATGTAGATAAAAAGTGTTTTACTACAGTATGATGTTGGGATGCTTATGCAAATGCTTCTTTACTTTCTGACACTGCAGTGCAAAAAGCAGCAGAGACGGTGGTGTTACTTCTCCGTGTGGCTTTAGCCAGTGCAATCCGAGCAATCGTGTGTTTGCATCATCCTGCACAGGAGACAGTTCTAGCTGTAGACATTTTTTAGCCTTTTGCTTTTTCAGTGTTGAGTTTGGTTTTGTTGCTGTTTGAGGTTTGGTGGTTTGTCTGTTTGTCTGTGGTTTATTTCTCTTTTCCTGAAAGTTATTTTTAGGATTATAAAGACTGCACTTTCTTAAACTTTGCCAAAGTTTGCTTCCTTTCTCCTTCTCTCCACCTTTGCCCCTTATAGGTATACACATTTAATTTTTGGAAGAAACAAGCCTGTATGTACTCTCCTAATATATCATCTTATTGTCAGGTTGCTACTTTTGTTTTTATGGCCTGGTCTTACATATATTCCTGTCCCTATGATTTCTCAGCATAAGCATATGCTGATATTTTGTTCCACCTCAGAAACAGTGTCCTATAATTAATTATGCACAACAAATTGACAGAAACCATGAAGAGATGTAAGAGTCCTAGTCTCTCATTAGGGTGTATGACAGGTAGTATAACTGGCAGAGCAATATGCAGTCAATGGGACATATTTCTGCTTTTTTTCTCTTCAAAACAGCTGCTTTAATTAAAATCCAATATTTAATTTGCATGTGTGGTACCTCTGTCAGCTGAGAATTGCAGCTAGAATTTGCGGCTTACAAAATACAGTAAGGTCAGAACTTAAATAGTGTAACTTCTCAAAAAATTAAAGAGTACATTCACGTGAATATTTTGAAACCTTTTTTTTTCCCCTAAGAGTGCACAGAATAAAATGTGTTCTGACACTTTTCTGTGATGCACAGGCAGTAACTGAGGGCAGGGGGGATCCTTTTTAGACTGCAGAGCCTCTAATCCTCATGGAAGAGATGCATTTGATAGAACTTTAAAATAAACCAATGTTGCCTATGAAAATACTGATACTTATTATCAACTCTCATACTTAAATAACAGGGTCATAGATATCAATCTCCTGACAGTGTGAAAATAAAATAAGAATAATAAATACAGAAGTGCTAGAATAATGTTATCCTTTACCAGCCTGCACTGGTAAAAGCAAATCCTATTGTACTTCGAAATTAATCCTCTACTGCCTCCAAAAATCTCAATTACCTTAGTCTTTTTGGAATTAGTGATACAGGATTCAGCCTAAGATGGTTATTTCATTGTTAATGATGAAATAAATTTAAAAGCTAAAACATTTTAGAAAATGACCAGAGAGGTTTCCACAAAGTAAATCTGCCTTGAAAAGGTCCATTTTATTTCTGTGATCTCTATGTATTTGTAGTCTGTTTTGCAAATTCCTTCCTTCTTCATGGAAGATCCGTATAAACCTGATAGCAAAAGTGGTCAAAACCAAAATTGCAAAAGTAGCAGTGTTTAATTTTCTGTTTGTAGTCAATTTTAGCTATTATCAAACATTACACCTAAATGTAATTCAAGCTTTTGTTCTTAAAAGTAGGGAAGTCTAATATTCAGTGCCTGATTCATCACTTGAAGTTGAGTGAAACCATTTCTTGAAAATGGGTTCTGCTGCCTGATAGTGACTAATTTTCAATGCTGATACTCAATACTTCCTGTAAACTGTGATGTCATCCCTGCAGAACAATTTTAGTCTATGGCCTTGGTCTTTGGCCCTATTTTTTTTAATTCTTATTTTTTTATTGCAGTGTGGGAGGTGGAGAAGGCTAGCACAAACCTTTTTTTTTTTTTTTTTTTTTTTTAAGTTCCAGAGAAAGATGTTTACAACTTTGTATGTATTTTTAAAATGTATTGTGACACTTTTAACTTGGGAGAGAAGTTTCCATAGTAGACTTGAAACCTGAATACAGACTTTTGAATATCGGGAGTGCTCCCCAAGCTGCCAGAAGCTCTTGACTGCGATGCTGCTCGCTCACACCACAGGAGGGAGTTACACATCAGTCTTTGGAGTATGTGGAGTTACAGCATTGTTAGTACTTCTTAGTACAGTGCATTTCAGTTTGACTTGTCTTATGGATTGTCACTGCAAATAGGTTAATGTACAAAATCAATACACAGCAGTAATGTATTGTAACTGTTTACAACTGAACTCAGAGTACCAATGGATGGGTTTTGTCAAGCTATTTAAAAACAGAAATAAAAATCTTTTTTAAAAGACACGAGGTGGTTTTGGTACTTCTCACTGCAATTTTTCATTGTATAAATTGTATGGATGTACTTAAGGAGATTGTGTTTCTGACAATATAAAGTCAAGACAGTGAGTGCCTTTTTCAGAGGTACACTTTGAGAGATCTGTGTTTACAGAAACAAAGCAAATTTAAAACCTCTGTGAGAATAAAAGGGCTCGGTGCTTATACCTGACCTTGGGGATTTGGTATTTGAACTCAAGGCTAGCTTAATGATGTTAGCCACATTATTCATTCATAAGCATTCTTTTTGCACACTTTTTTTTTTGGTGAGAAACCTTAACAAGCCAGTTACTTTCAACGTAATTCCAAGGTATTTCCTAACTAACTAGCTCCAGTCTTGCAGCACAGTTTCATTTTAAAGGGGAAAGCAAACCATGGTAAATACATGTAATGGCCATAGCCCCTCTCTTGCATCATTGAGGATAAACATTGCTGGGTGCTTCTCTGCACAGTTAAAATCACCAAGATAATAACAGATATGCCAGAACTCTTGTTTTTGCTGAATGAAATATTCCCATTAATGGAGCAGAATAAACATCTACCCTCTGCTTAATGTTGAACATTAAAAAAACCATACTAAAACAGGAGCCACTCACCCTTCAGAGATGTCTCTTCTGAAAGCTGCTATCAGGTGGCATTTTGATTCTAAACTCAAAAAACTTAAGTTTTTGTTTGATCTGGGGGTCCTTTGCTGCCACAAGTGATACGTTTTGAGGAAGTATGTTATTGTTATGGGCTGTATTCTGAAAAGAACTGGTATTGGCAACCCTGAAGAAAAGGCTGATACTTTAAGTACAGAATTAATATGTACTATTTTTCTTAATGATGAGTGCTGAGATCATATTGTCCCTCAAAACAAGCATTTAAACAGGAAAAAAGGAGGGGGGACAAAACTGAATATAATAATCTAATAAAGTTCTGTAAGGTTTTGGCATGTGGTTAGATCTCCATGGTTAAGAAAGTGTTATCAGTGCTCCCTGCACATCACTGTAGGTTCCTCATGGCTTTTGGAATTTGTGTGGCAGATCCTGAAGCAGTACATTGTAACCTTTGGGTCTCCAGCATGTTCCAGCCACCCACTGTGACCGTAATATGTTACAGCCTTAATTACTCATGTTGTCATCTCTTTCAGATGGTTTACCAGTAGTTTTATATACATTTATATAATTGGGCATGATAACCTGCAATGGGGAATGCTAAGGAACTCTGAATACTGAGAAATAGACATGCTACTGTGTGCATATCCAAATCTCTTCCTATTAGGATCTGAAAGGCTTTGAAGTTGGATTCAAGCTGGTGGCCTATGACTTTGTGGTAGTCTCTTTGTTCATCTCATACTGTAAAATTCTGTAAGAGCAACTCATCTCTACAGAAGCCCAAATTTCCTCTCTGCGAATCTGAGATTGCCAGAGGAACCTTTTAGCAATTTCCACTCATCACAACATTTATCTCTTCAGTATGTTTCTTAGCTCTTGCTTTTTCTGGCAGATATTATAGCAGCTTAAAATTTAAAAACCCCAAAACCTCAAACACAAGTACCAAAGATTCTGCTGAAGATACTCATATTTCTTAAAGAGACGATTTTTTAAAAGTGGAGTGCTTTACCTTCCATTAAAAAAGAAAGTATCGGATGGGGTTTTTGTTATCAAGAACTGTGGTGTGTTTGTAAAAAGTACTTGTAAGTCTTGAACGTTAGGAAGTGCTTTGTCTATTTGTTATCACAAGTATGTTTTAGACGAATCAAAATATTCCTTTATTTATCTTTAACCTTGTAGTTCAAAGAAAAGAAAAGAAAAAAACCAAAACAACCACATTTTGGAATTCTTTCAAGTATTATGTTTTGTTAAAAGTGTCCCCAAGGGCAAAGGACCAAAACCAACACAGACCTCTTGCTCATTGAACAAAAAGTCAGCAGCAATGACAAGCAGGATGTTTTTGATGCTTTGTTGGTTTTTTTCTGGGGCTGGTGGCTGAAGCCCTTAATCACTTTAGCTGGAAGTTATTCACGAATAACCCTTCTGAGCTCAGTAATCCTGTCTTGCTTTGTATCATAAAAAATCTTTTCTACAGCAGGGATTCCTAAATTGCTTCTCAGATCTCAGCCTTGCATTCCAAGTAGTGCATGCTGACTGCAAGCACGTATGACCTGCTCCAGAGCTAGAATAGTTACAGCATTTCCAATTTCTGCCTCCTTCAACAGAAAAGCATTTAAGATTAAAACAACAAGAAATATTTTATGATGTTGTATAGCACCTCCTTAAGGATTCGCTTGTACCCCTTCAGGTGTTTCCCACTTTAGGTCAGGTTTGTAGATGCTGAATTTTCTATCACACTGAAAATCACAGACTAGCACAAAAACTTGTCAAAACAGAATGAAAATTCAAACCTTTTTTGAAGTTGGACAGCCTTCTTTTATCTTCTGTTCCCTCTAGCTGCTTTCTGAGTGAGAACATCTGTACAGACTACAGCAGGTTTCAAGTCCTTCACTTTGATATACGGTGTTATGTTCCCAACAATCTGTTGCTTAAAATAAAAGCTGTCTGGTCTGTGTTGTCACTGTCAATCATAATTTTCAGAGCTCTTCCTCACAATTTCTTTCTGGTTTATAATCATTCGTTTGCAGTTGACAGCTGTATCTTCTGCTTTCCTTCTCTTTAGCTAAACTACTTACTTGCCAATGCTAGCAAGCAGAAGTCTGCAGAGTTTTTCATCACTGGATATTTTGTTACAGTCAGTTCATCAAGCATTTTTGCTACTTGCTCAATTTACAGTTAATTCTAATATACCTTCATAAAGTATCCATAAGGAATTACAGAATGGATTTTTGAGCAGCTTCTCTTTCATCACATAGGAAGTGGTTTTTCTGAAGGCCCCTATTGAAACAGCACTGCCCAAAGGTTTGATTCCATTTTGTATATGACTATTGTTACTATAGTTAGTATAAAAGGATGTTTTTATAAATGAAAATACCTCTGGTCAGTGATTGTTATTCACATGTGCTTGTTAAATTCAGCAGGTGATCTGCCTCTTCTGCCTCCTAGCAGATATTCCAGCCATGATCAGATAATGGGATACACAAGATGATTCCTCTCAGCCTAACATGCAAACCTGAGAGGCAAGGAATAAACTCATGGAGAAAAAACCAGAAAGACCAACCAATTAAAAAAAAAAAGTGTTTGAACATATTCTTGGTTTAAAGTGATAGATCATTTTGCGAGAAACATGGGATGAGAAGGTATGAATTAAAACTTGAGACAGGGGGCAACCTAGCTATGATTTTCCTTTATAACAGGAACTGTCAGATAGGTCATATCACACAAGGAGGGTGGGGTTAATTAAGGACTGGAAATGGGCTCAGAGGAAATAAAAAAAAAGCACAAATATTTTACAACCTTTTGTGGAAGAGGAAAATCACACTTCTACTATTATTCCCCCAGAGGTATTTCTGTTGTCCTTCCAGCCCTACACGCACCTTATCAGAATGCTACATGGAGAAAGCGAAGTTTGGGTTTTGGTTGGTTTTCTTTATTTCAGGAAGTGTAATCAATAAGAAAAGAAATCTGATAGTAGGATTTATCTGTCTAAGTACCTTAGAGTGGTTTCAGTAGGACAAATCACAGCTCCAATCCTGTAATCCAATCACACAAGATCAGTACTGATGTCTAGCCCTGTTGACTTAATCAGAGCTCTGGAGCTGAGGATCTGCCTGCGTGAGCTGAGCCACAATGCCTGGACTTGGTGATTTATGGGAATATCATTAAATTTAGTCTGGGTTAAAAGTGCAGCCCTACCCACAGCAGAGTCAATGTGAATCTTCCCAGCCATTCAAACTGAGACAATATCATGTTCCTGAAGGGCCTTGAAATTCATTGCATCCATTCCAAATACCATGCTCTTCATAGAACAGCCATCCTTAAGTGTATTATCTTGGAAAAAAGAGTCAGCATTTACCAACTGAGAACTAGAAAAATAAAATACACCATGTCTAAAGTTATAGCATATGGATGGTCTTCTAAGAGAAATTTCCTCGGAATTCCAGTTTATAAAAGGGTAACATTTGCTACTTTATTTGAATGATTAAATTGATAAAACCTTTTGATAAGACTTTTTACAAAGCTTTAAACTTACTATTTCTTTTTAATCTTAGACATTCTCACATGAACTGCTCGAAGTAATTGTTAACAAGGTTATTAAAGCTTTTTTGGAAAGGAAGTGTACCTTTTTTATTTCCTGGAGAACTAAATTCTGATTTTTTTCTTTCTCAGCTACACATTATTCATTTGTGATATACTGGGTATTATATCACTTTGCTTGATGTTGGTGCTGCAGTTAAACATAATTTTAATATTTTTATCTACTGCTACTGATCAAGAAAATACACTGGAGTATCTTCTTGAAATGGAGAGTTAATGAAGTCACACCAAAATTAATTATAAAGTCCTTACAAGAAATTAGGCTGTTAGAGAAGAAATGGGTATATTTTCAGAGCACCTTTTCTTGTCACAGTTTAAATAACAATACTTCTTTTTTTCAAATTAATCTGACAAACATTGTTAAGTTATATAATTTCTTGTCACTGTAAGGAAGAATCTACAGTTACTTTGGCCAGTTATGCTAAATTGTGTTATGACTGACACATTTATTGGCACAGCAGTGTCTCCTTGCCATTTCCACTTAGAACAGAAGACAGCCCCATCAAAATTCAGCCCCATTCAATAATTCAGGGAGAATGTCACATGACATCTCAAAAAGTTGCTATTGTTATCATGATAAAGAAGTACGACAGAAGTGTTAAACAATTGTTTAATTGTTTTAACGTGGCAGACTCCAAACTCAAAGGTGGAGTTTGTGTCTAAACTTCTACTAAGGGGCTCTGTAAGGAAATTAAAGAGTTCCCATTATTCAAGTGACTGTTGAATGTGAGTGGACAGGCCTCTGTTCAAAACTGGACTGAAACCAAGGTAGGATGTCCAACCAGCTTTGCAGCAGCATTCAGGGAGTATTTTGCTCATCATGCTCCCAGCACACCTGTAATAATGTGATCTAGAGATAAAAGGCCATTTTGTTAACATAAAATAGGAAAGTGTAGTTTTCCTGACTGCATGTAGTAACTATATATAAACACATATATAACATACACATGCATTAGTATCTGCTTGTTTAGATCAAGGATAAATTTCTGCTTAAGTGCTTTCCATAAATGATTAAAAGTGCAGTAGAAAGAATGGAAACACACCCCAAATGTGTAGCCATAGGTGCTGCATGGTAAAAGCACACCTTTCTTTGCTGTGTGTATAATTCTGGAATTAATACAGACCCTCCAAAAGCCCATTGTGATAAAGATACTGCTTTACTCATTGCTGTTGCCTATGGTCAGCATTCTGGAGTAACATCTTTTATTGATTAGCAGTTTAGATTTCTGAGAATACTGATTTATCTGCATTTATCTGTCATTACTTATAAAAAACCAATATTATCTCCTTTCTAATAGTTTCAAGGCATCATTTCATTATATTAGCTGAAGAATATGAAGAATTTATCTCTTTTTAACTCATATCAGAATATCTCAGCTTCACTAAAACAAAATTAAAATGACATTTATAGAAAGGAAAGCTTTGTACAAATTATGCAGGAAGTCCAGACCATTTCAGGGAAAAGCAGCAGCTAGAAAAAGAACTGCCAGGCAACTGTAGTTTGTAGAGAGTAAATATGGAAATTCCACAGAATCAAGCAGGACACTGGAGATTCAAATATAAGAAACATATAAAAATACTCCATACATTAAATCATGGAATGATTTATATGTATGGAGGAGATAATTACTCTGGTCAACAAGATGAAAAGGTTTTAACTGTGAATGAGATAATATTTAAGAACATAACTAGTACTTAGCAGTGTATTTATCTTGCAAATGTGATTAAGATGTTGAAAAAAATTATCTGTTTTAATTGTAGTTATCTGCCATCTTGTTTTTCAGGTTTGGAGTCTTTCATACCTGCCAAGCTCTGGAAAAGCCTTACAGAGTAAAGAGCAAGGGCATGATTTGGTTACTCATGAGAGTTTATCCATGTTCTACTGGATACCACTTCCAGCAGGAATACCAGAACGCAGGCCTTAGGAGGCCAGGGGGAGAGAACATCCTTGCAGGAAATAATTCATTTGTTCTCAGGTGGTAAAATAACAGAATTAAGTATCCCAGATTCTCAGGCTTTTGAAGTGTTCTCAATCAACAGCAGATTTCAAAGACTTCTATGTGAAAGTCTTTCAGGCGTAACTGTACTGTTATTCCCTAATGCTTTCAATTTTTTTCCCCACCAACATGAAAAGAAATGGAGAACATAGTCTATTTAAAAAACTTATTCTTTATCCAGTGTGAGAACATTGAGCAGTCCACATTTACTTGAGCAGCTGTGCATTAAAGCTGCAGTAGAGTGAATAACTTTTTATAAAACATGCTTTAATAGTTCCACTATTTTGAAATAAAATTATTTCCTTTCAAAATACAGCTCCACCATCATTGTTTAATTTTGGATATTTGGGAATTTCATATATCCTGCTGAATGGCACACCTGTTCGATGCACACATCCTTAAGAGGAGAGCTTGCATCTGTGCAAATGAGATTTCTGCTATTTGAAAATATAATGAAACTTTAAAAAATACACATTAAAAAGAAACAAAAAAATTTTAATTAAATTACTTTGTAGGACATTACTGTTTCAAATGTGTCTATTGTGTTTTGTACACGAAGTCAAATTTTTTTAATGTTACATTCCTTGTTTAGTCCAAAGCATGGCAATTTGCCAGCCTGAGCTTTTAGTGATAAATTCTGCTATACAAAGCAGAAGTTTTTATATGTGAGGCCACTTCCTTCTGCTATTTTATCATCTTCCTGGTTTTGTCTGTTTTCAATAAATGCCTTTGTATTTTCACATCTTTTATATGCTTGTATACACAGACACTTTCCTCTGTATTAAAACTGATAGTTGCAAGTTGTAAGGATAAAAAAGACAGACTGTTGACTTAAATTTCATTGCACTAATACACTATATGAATGCTTTTATGTTACAGTATTAAAAGACCTTAACATTGATATTAGAAGTATTTCCTGAATTTGGCAGTGGGGTGGAGAGGCAGGGGTGTTGTTTCATAACAAGGGTTTGAAATGGAAATAATCTCTGGGTATGGCTACACTTGAGTACTACAGATTGGCACATGAAGGCTGGGCTCTCACAGTGAATATGCATTATTAAAGCATCTCAAATTTAAACATATTGAAGTTTAAAATATAAAAAGAAATTATGGTGGAGGCTGAACACCTCTCCTTTATCTGTCCTAAGAGGCTGAATATTTCTGCCTGAGGAGAAAAATCTAAAAATCTTATCAGTAAAGAGAAGCCATAGAGAGCCCTGCACACACAGTGGAACCCGAAGAATCTTGAAGGAAAGGAGAATTTGAATTAGGGGTGGTTAGAGGAGAAGAATGAGATCAGAGGGGGAAAAGTTGAAGTTGCAATGCAGTGATCTGGAAAAAAGCTTCTGGAACTTACAAGAAAGAGAAGCTGTCCCTGCTGTCCCTGCCCATTTTAGCAGTCTGTCATGAATTCCTCTTTCCCACAAAAAATTGTTACCAAGGATGTAAGCTACAAATCATCACGTACTAATCTTTTTATGAAGACGGTTTTTTGTTGTTCTGTAGACCTATTGTTCTTTTGCAATCATATTAATAGACTAAAAATAACAAGGGCAGTTCTACCAGACTTAAATTCTGTTTCTGAAGAATTATTATTTTATACTGTGCTGATTGAGATCACAGAAATCCTTTTCTGACCACAGAAGTAGAAGGTACCAAATTCATCCTTCCTGTAACTGTACTGAGGTAAATGGAGTTACATAAGGAATTAATTTGACCTGTCTCCTCCATTTCCTTGGAAAAATTCTTTGTTTTAGCTCTTGCCAAGTTTTAACTTTGACTCTCCCTTGCTTAACATCTTCTTGTACCTAGAGACAGTTTTTCTTTCTTTAAGACTATAAAGAGAAATACAGCAGGGGAAAGATAATTAAGGTGAAGATCTGCTTTTTAAATTTAAAGTACACTTAAATTATGGTAAGAAAATGCCAAAACCTTTTTATTTGGTATAGATGTGTATGGGATTATTCTTACATCTGTGAGGATATGAAAGGTATAAAACAGTACATATAACCATGAGAGGGTAAGGGTCTAAGGAATGTTTTTTGGCATAAGACCCATGTGTTTATTTCTAACTGCAACAGCTGAAATAAACTTTGGTTAGATACCATAAGAATTTAAACTACTACACATCACCTTTTAACAAAGAATCATCCCCTTTCCCCTAGACTCGGCAGGTATATTCCAAAATAACCTATGAGAGAAGCTGAAAGCCTCCTCTCACCAGTATATAACCACAATTCCATAATGCAATAAATTTAATCTTTGGATGGCAATGTGGCATGAAATTCTTTGTACAAATTCAACCCAGCAGTACAAAGTTATTTAAAACCCAAAACCCTCAAAAACAAGGACTGGTGAGTGGTTTTCCTCCTGATGGTTTTACATTAGTTGGTATCATCTGTCTTCCTGCTGCCAGTAAAAAGCCAGGATAAAGCTTGGTCTAAACACTAACTCACAGCTGGCTAACCTTGAAAGAAATGCAATTACATGTTCATATTTAATCTTGATCAATTTATTACCATTAGATGATCTAGTATTACACAGATGAGACATAACAAGCATGTGAGCCTGAGTATAGGCTCAGTTTGGGACAGGCCGAGCGTGAGGGATCAGGAAGCGAAATTGATGGAGAGTCTGTGGTTCAGAATAAGGCTGGAATTATGCAGGGATATTGTCCCCACAGACAAACTTACAATCCAGCAGCCTCCCCTCCTTCTTTCCATACCATCTGTGTGTCACTGTCTACCAGTGCTGCAATTGTGCCAATGCAACTGTTTGTGGGACCAGAGCGTGAATTTAATCAATGGAGCAACTCTAGTTCAAAGTGATTAGATTAGACATGACTTTATAAAAACCTGGATTGAGTGATCTGATTTAAGCGTGGCTTCACAAACAGCTGCACAAACAGCTCAGAGGCCACTAAAAGTCAAAATCATTAGTTGCCAGTTCCTGCTCCTGTCTGAATTTATGGCTCCATATTTATTAAACCCAGATTTGTGCACTGCTGACTAGCCAGCAGCAAGATTTGAGCCAGCTCATGTGGAGATATGCCATTGCATTTCACCCACTGGTGAATCAACAAGAGCACCTGGTGTGACCCTTCTTACACCGTGTGTCATGAGCAAGTACAGCTTGTCACTTGGCTGCCACGTGTGCCAGGGGATGCCAGCCCTGGTACACTGGGACTTGGCTGAGAAGGCTTCTTCAGGCAAAGAGGAGGAACTGTGGGGGCTTCCATCCATCAGCTGCTGCCATGTGCATGCAGCCAGAGCAGGACTCATGCATGATTTGCAGCCCAGCTGCAGCTCCCACTGTAGGATGAATTAGGAATTTTACATTCCCAGGCCTTGGTGAGACTGGAGAGTGGTATGTGAGAACACATCTAACCATGCCAAGCTGGGGTTAGCCAGCAGAGGGGAATTCAGACTGTGGCTACTTCTCAGGGTGGGAACAGTCTGGCCTTAATCAGCACATTCTCCTTTGAGAGTTAATTTACATCAAGTTCTTTCCTGAGATAGAAAAACCCTCTCAAGCTTCATGCAAAATTCCACCCATGATCTGGTTCAGCCCATGTCCTTTGAATCCAAGTCCTCTTTTTTCTGTTTTTTCTGCTTTCATGCTAGAAAGCATCCTGCTTGTGTCTAGTACTGTGCATAATTATTACAGGTAGAACATGTTCTAATGCAAAGTATATTTCAGATCAGAAGCATTACAGAGGTGCTGGACCTTTGCACTTTCTAATGCATTTTGTTTTCCTCACTGGGGAATTCTGGTGTTTTTTCCTCAATGACTCACAAGTGGCCTTATCGGTGTTACACAATGGAAACAAGCGCTGCCTTCCAAAACCAGTAATATTTGATGCTAGCAGTAGATAAAGCTCATTTAGAAATCTTAAAAAACCACAAACCCTCAAATGTGTCAAGACCAGGAATTTAAAATAAACTGCAAATAAAATTCAGGACGTGATTTCAAAGGTAATCTGAGAGAAACCCCTGCAAAATTCTTAGAAGAGAGGTATGTTTATTCTTGGGGGTTTTGACTACTTGAATGGAACTACCTTCCTATCCATACAAAAAAGCACTATTCATAAAAGACGTTTGACTTGCTAAGCTTTAGCTCTGATGTTCCCCAAAGCAATATAAAATACCTGCATGTAAATTTCTTTTGGCCTAAATGCAAGGTACAAGCACTTTTGAAACCTTTGAGACAACCAGAAAACAGGATTTTCTATAAAAATGTTTTTCCAGCTGAGAAAAATATGATACTTGTGACAACACAAACATTTTAAGAAACAATACATGGCTAAAACCCATCTGCCAAGCACAGGAAGTCAAAGAGTTTGCCTGAGGGGTTTAAGAGTACCAGATTATTCAAGTACTGATAAAAAAAACAGGGAAAAAAAAAAGACATGCTGATGGACTAAGACTTTCCTGCATGGAAACTATTAAGCAATGCTTCTTAAAAAATAATAACTGTTTGATTGTCTAGATTTGAAACAAAATTATTCTTTATTACAATGGCTGGGTATCAATGACTGATTCTATCAACAAGATGTTGTTTTAGGAAATGTAATGCTTGCACCATTTTTCTAAAAATGTGAGAGCATCTGTGTGAGCAAGTTGTAAAATCAACCAAACAAGTCTAGACTACAAAACACTGCACACCATCTGTATTGTTTAAGATGTATCTATATTCTTTGGGATAGACCTACATTCTTTAAGACAGATCTATATTCTCTAAGAATGTATTATCAAGATTGTACAGATGTTCATGTCTTTAAGATTAACTGTTCTCCCTAAGGGTAACTATCCTTCTTACCAAATCGAACAGAAATCACACTAAGCCAGAATTGCAAATTAGTCATGTCTTGCCTGAACACACGAAATGGGAATACCTGCATGGAAGTGACTGCCTCCTTCAGAAAGATTTCAAAGTCTTCCCTCCAACAGTAAGGAGCATTATTCCATCTCCCTGTGGCTGATACTGACATCCAGCCTGATGGCCCAACAGTTACTTCATTTCTTTCTGCAATAAAAAAATCCAGAATTTTATTTCTTATACTTGAATACAATGCTACTATCCATGTATGAACATCTTCATAGCTCATGCTTTTGATTAGAAACAAAAACTTTATGAAATCTATAATCGTATAGTTTTTATTTTCATTCACTACTCTTGGAATCTGGTTCAAACTGAAACCCACAGAAGTGGCTTAATATTTAATGAGCTTTATAGACCACAAAAATGTGATGTAAGTTTCAGTTGTCTTCACTGACTCTCTGTGAAGGGACAAATGCCATAACAGATGTGCTCCTGAACCCTTAAAATGAAAAATGACATGATAAATTACTTCTTAGTGGAAACTGAATCAGAACAGTTACTGAACTATCCAAAGAGGGACCAAAAAAAAAAAAAAAAGACAAGGTATATTACCCAAAAATTCTGCAAGCAACCACAGTTACCATTGATGAATCAACCCTGCCAACAGCAGTTTTTGGAGAAAGCCCAATTTTCCACTAAAAATAATTTAAACAGACCTGCTATTAGACTATTACTTACATGAATGACAGACTATGAAGTTCTTCCAACACAGAAGGTTAGACTTGTGGATATGAAACTGCCAAACACACTGGTGGTAAAAACAGAGCTAAGACTATAGAAGACACTGCAAGAAAGGAAACAAAAAAAATCAAGCAATCTTAAGAAAACTGTTGATTGAAACTCTCAATAATATGAAAAAATAATTAAAATTCATATGTATTTCAAAGCAGAGGAACGATCAAAATTCCAGAAAACAAAGCAGATGTGACAGAATTAACCACATGAGTAGGAAATAATCTATTGGAGTTTGTCTTAGAATTTGCTGAGATTGTAACCTGTATTGCTTCCTGGAATCTTTGTTGGTAAGGAACTACCCTGTGTTTAATGATAGTGGTGTTGTTGCTGTTGAATTGCCAAAAACCAGGGAGGAGTTCTCCTATGGTAGAACTGCTATAGCTACGATGTAGAACTGTGACTGTAATTCTTTACTTGATTTTACACATTTTCAAAAAATCTACTCCTGACCTAGTTAGGTTTACAGCCAGACATGAGCTTTACTCTATACACAGGAAAATGAGGCAACAGGGCGAAAAGCTTGATCTTAAAAGTTTCTATGACACATCTCACCTACAGATTGAACAGCTTTGTCCACTAAAGCGCCTTGTACACAAAATTAACAGTTTTATGCTTAGAACATTTGTAGGATAAGGCCCATGCAAAAGGAAGTCTATTTATGATACACACAGCATGAATGAAAGTGTTTTAAGGAATATCTGCCATCCTTTCAAAGACACCCAGCCTTGAAGAGAACACTATAATTTCAATACTCTTTTGTACTATGTATCATTAATAAGTCATCCTGCTAAGGCAGGACTGGAAAGAACAGATTCTCCTTGAGAGAGTATTGAATGACATCTATTCCAGAGTTCCAACACAGTAAGCTATATATTCAGCAAAATACTGAAAATTTCCCTGTTCAGGTTAATAACAAACGTATAATAAAGAACATTTTCCATATCTCATGAGTTTGGATTTGGATTTCACCAAGAAGTTTCTATAAAATATTACAGCTGGTCACTTGGAACTAGGACAGACATTTTTCATATCTTCTTTGCATAACAAAATAATTTTTATATTTGCTATGAATTGGGAGAGTTTTAAAACTAGTATTGCTTCCGTGAGGTGAACAGGAACTTTGCACTGAATGGGTGGGAGGAGGACTGTTCTCCACACTTCATTCTCCCCTGCTATTAGAATTAATGATTAGGCTTTTTTATTTTGGACTAGAATTTTCCTCGTAGCAAAAGTATAGTAAGGGAGGGAGGGAGGAAGGAAGGAAGGAAGGATGGAAGGAAGGAAGGAAGGGAGGAAGGAAGGAAGGCTGACAAACAGAAACAAGAACATAAAAGCATATACTTTATATAAAGGTGTAAAACAACATAAATGAAATGAAAGCAAACAATCTGTGATCAATTATAAAATTAGAATTTTTGTCATGAACCAGATTCCCCACTAACGTAAATGAACAGTTTGCTCAGTGTGCAAAAATATTCAGAGCCCGCTGTCAGTTCATCTGCATTAAGACTTATTTTAAACCATCCTGTAATAGCACTTTATAGACATGCATTTCAAAATAAATCTCTTACCAAGGTGATGCTTCTGTTTTATGTAATCATACCCTTTTTATAACTAACTTACTAAACTTATAACAATATTTAATATAAAATATGAAAGACAAAGAGGGGTATTTTAAAGGTTTATGATTTTTAGATGAGGTAAAACACTTTATCACCAGAGCAGCTGTCAGAGCCAAACCTCAGCTCTCAGCAAAATGGGCTGTAATAACCAGCTATTAGCAGCAGTGTCAAGAGGTGAGTGCTCCTGACACAGCTTCCTAGCCGGTGCTCTGTCCCGTGCCAGCCTACAAAAGGAAAATGAAAAACCCGGTATTTTCCTGTTGGCTGACCCTTTCCTCCCACAGCTTCCTTTCTGAATAAGATTTTGACACGAACAGTTTTTTAAAAATAATAAGGGGTGGCAGGAAGGAAGGAAGGAAGGAAGGAAGGAAGGAAGGAAGGAAGGAAGGAAGGAAGGAAGGAAGGAAGGAAGGAAGGAAGGAAGGAAGGGAGGAAGGGAGGGAGGAAGGGAGGGAGGAAGGGAGGGAGGGAGGGAGGGAGGGAGGGAGGGAGGAAGGGTGATGTGCGCCAGTACAGTTCTGCTTACCTTTATAGACTTTGGAGGTTCCTGATACCCTGACTGCCATGGTAGGAAACTCACTGAAGATCTTCTTTATTGAAGATTAAAGAAATCCCACAGATGCTATGGCTCCTAGGGCAGTTAACCAGGAGAGTATTTTCTGTTATCCACACACACAATACTCACCGAGACAAATCCCTGCACCGCCCATGGGGCACAGTCCCACTTCTACACCAGACTCTCCATGACCCCTGTGGCAGTGGGAGCACCCAGCACCAGGCCCAAGAACAAGGAGCAAGCAAGAATCAGCAGAAAACATGCAGAAACATCAGATGTCTCGGGCTCTTTTTCAGAGACTTCAACCCACCTCGTCCCCCTTCACCACGCTGCTTCAGGCCAGCTCAGCCCTCACCTTCCAGTCTCCTCCCGCTCTTCCCCGCTTCCCTTTAAAACGGCCCAAGGAGTCTTTAGAACCCCACAAAAGAGCCAGGGGCTGTGCAGACATCTTCTCGCTCTTGCAGACCCCAAAACACGACCCCCACCGACATGAACCCAAGTGACTCAACCCAGGCTCCTCTCGCTCCCGACCGCCCCGGCGACCCCCGACAGCCCCCGGGCAGGTCGCTTTAGGGGCCTCGGCGCTGCGGGGCCGCGCCGTGCGGGACCTGCCGGGGACGGAACACCGCAAAGGGCAGACGGGAGAGAGGCTCCGCTGCGCCGCAGGGCTCGGCCGGGGCGCTGACGGGGACGGGCAGCGCGGCGCTGGCCGCGACCCCGCGGCGCGGGGGTGGCGGCGGAGGGGCCGGGCGGAGCCGCCTCCCCTCCGCCCTCCGCGGGTCACATGAGAGGGGCGGGCGGCTGGGCCGAGGCGGTGGCGGCTGTCGGGGCTGAGGCAGGGTTGGGCGGGGAGGGACGGGGCGGCAGAGCGTAGCAGCAGAGAGTGGCGGCACTGGTAGTAGCAGCGGAGAAGGAAGAAGAAGAGAAGAAGGAAAAGAGGAGGAGGAAGAGAAGGAGGGGAAGGAGCAGGAGCGGCCGCGAGGCGCCGAGCGAGTGGAACGAGTCCCGGGCCTCCCTGAGCCGCGGCCGCCGCGGAGCGCCCTGCCCGCGATCCCAACATGGACGAAGAGGGTGGCGGAGGTGGCGGCGGTGAGTGCGGGGCTCGTGCGGGGGGGACGCGGGCCCTCAGCCGGCATTGCGGGCGGCAGGACGGCAGGAGCCCCTGAGAGCGGCCGCGGCCCCTGCCGCCGGTGCTGCCCCGTCCTGCCGGCGCCCCCGGGCCGAGCCGCTGTATCGGCGCTACCGAGCAGCGCCCGGGCGGGGGCCGGGCCACAATGGGGTCTCTGTGCCCCGTGCCCGGGCAGGGTCTGGCGGGGGCGCGGCGGGTCCGGGCGCTGCCGGGGGCGGCAGGGCAGGGCAGGCGGGTCCCGGCCCCGCTGCCGTGACAGCCCCGCGCTCGCTGCTGCAGCTGCTCCTCTGCTGCGAGAGGGGAAGGGGCAAAAGATAAAAAAGTGTGCGTCTGGCGGTGTACGAGCAGGGAAAAGAGTAATTAAGCTCTGCGAGGTCTCTGTTTGTGTGTGTCATCTTAATGGAGGCTCGGTGATAATCACGGGGTGGTTCAGCCAGTTTAAACGAGGTGAACTGTTTCCAAAGGCAGCGGCGTTAACCTTGCCAGATACTACTTTTAGAAAATCCGGACTCGCATGTTGGGGAAGCTTTTATTTGTATTTTTTATCTTTTGGAGACGGGCTTGCGCGCTGCCCCAGTTTAAGGCACTGCAGACGTGCCACACGCTTCCCTCCTTTAATTTATAATGTGTTTTGCGAGTGCGTGTGTAAAGCTGCTGCCTGAAATAACCAGTTCTTGTGTATCATCAGCGATAATGGTGGGTGAGCAGGAGCTGATCCTGCCCTGGGGGAGAGGGATCGACTGCATGGCCTGCCCTATATTCAGCGTGTCTGTGACCGTCTGTGCCGTGGTGGTACAGAAGGGAGCGGTGGGGGTAGATCTTAAACCAAATGCTAAACAGGCGGCCTTTGAATGCATTGGCTGATCTCTAAATAGGTAAAGTAAGGGCTAAGCGCTGTATGATTAATAGTTGCGCGGTACTTGCTAATTCTAAATATAATTACCCAGAACTCGGAAATCAAGAGGGTGTGGTGTTTGTTTTGACAACTTGAAAAAATAATGCTATGATGAATCAGAAAAATAATTCTTCAAGCAGTGGGTTGGAAATGTGGCCATTTCTCAGCAGGCATTTCTGCTTGTTTTGACAGTGATAGACTTAACTCTTAAAAAAAAAGAATCTGAAAAAGGAAAGCTGAAGACAAAACAACTCAGTCCTGAAAAGTTATTATTCAAAGCAGTTGAACACTGTAATTGTAAAGAGCAGAAAGCTCATTTAACTCAAAATATGTTATTTTTACAGTATTATGGACTTGCATCTATAGTTCAGGGAAACGAACGCGCTTCTTTACTTGCACTAACCCTGTGTAATGTAGCACTTAATCGCGTGCAAAATGTAAACTAGAAAGTGGACATACTGCTGAATTAATCTTTCATACGGTGTTAAGCATTTCAAAGTTGGATTTTCATGGGAGGACAAATGCTCAGGGCCTGGGGAGGAGACAGTCTGTATTTAGCTAAAAGGTGATTCTATAGGTGAAGCCAGATTTGAACCTCCAGCATGCAAGTGAAACTAATATCACTTTAATATTGCTAAAAAGCAATATGTTTATTGCTTTTTTGGGTCAAACTACAGTATAGTTTATGTTCAGCTTCATTGTAAAGCAATCGCAGACAAGTAAGACTGGAATTTTGTTTTGCAGTTGGTGTATATGACATTTTACACTGGCTTCTTGTAAGTATTGTACTTTATTCTTGAATAGAGACCCAGTCTCGCTTTTTCTTAGGGATCGATGTCAATTTGGAACACCAGGATTAGTTAGGTCATTTCTAGCTAATGAATTGGCAAGCTGTTATTTTGTTTGGGTTCCCCCTCCCCCCCCTTTCTTTCTTTAATGATAGGAAACGCGTGGATTTGATGGCCTGTTTTAAAACTCTTTATTGCTGTTGAGTAATGAGACTTGTCATACCTGAGCAATGAGACTCCCTTCGGATTCTGACCAGGGCAGTCCCGTGTTTTGAACTTCTGCAGGACATTCTAAATCCTCATAAAATTGACATTATTGAGTGGGAAACTCTTACAGCTAAGCTTATCACTGTGCACAGGTACTTTAGGAAGTGTGCAAAATTATTAGGCTGCACAGAGTCACCCTAATTAGAGACTTGAACTAGATAAGCATGTAAATATCTAGGACATTAAAGTGTGATTCAGAAGGTAAGCTGCTATTCCCAGTTCAGCTCTGCCTGCTGCACTGCTCTTCAGTTTGATTTGCATCCTATGCTTCAGTTCTCTTATTTGTCAAATGGGGTCAGTTGTTTTACCACCTCTGATAAAAACTGTGAATGAAAACAGAGCTGTGTAAAGTTAGAATTTTTTATTTTAGAAGCACTCGATGGAAGAGAAATGCTAATTAAGGGAATTGTTCTCAGTACCTCCTTCTCTTTTGTATGTGGAGCTCTAAACAGGGCTGTGCATTTATATTGTACAATCCACTTCCACACAAGCCTCCCATTGATTTCAGCAGAGCCTCTGTGCATGGATTATTGATGCTATATGATCCGAGTCAGTTGGTGTTTGGCTCAACTTTCTTTTGTGTCCTGATTAAAATATCTCTGTGGTTCACTCAGTCCAGGAAATTTCTCCTCCTCCCTCTCCCCACTTGGTTTAAAACCACGTCTTGTGTGATTTGAGTGGCTTTTCTCACAGGCTCACAGCTAGCTGGTGGCGGTGCCAGTGAGCGGGACCCTTGCGTTCAATAGTGCTCTTGGTGTGGTTGCTCAGTGAGTGAGTGATCCTCTGTGAAAGGTCAAAATGTATAAACAGTCAGTGCTGGAGGCACAGGATAGAACTTCTGTTTGTTTTCTGAATTTGACTCTAGTCATCCAGCAGGTTTTCCATCCCCCAAATTCAATTTTGTGCCATTCCTCTAGAAAAAGACTGCAAGATTGGGTACTTACCAGCTTCTGTATGTTTGTTTTATGCCGTCTCAACAAAGGGCTCTAAACAGACATGCCAGAAGGTTAAAGTCCTGCTTCTACTTGACAAATAGACCAAATTATAGCACTAATTATGCCACTGAGGTTTCCCTACTGTTCCCCAAGCTCTGTGCTTTATTTCTGAATGTTGAAGCTCTTCTGGGTCAGAGCAGTTGGGTTGCCAAGCTCTGTTAGTTGCTGGCTGTACTTGCCAGCGATGGTGCCAGGTAGCACGTTGGATCTCTGATGAGGACAGAATGTAGAGAGTCCTTCATTAGGAGAGACACCAAGAGACCAGATCGTCGTACAGAGGACTCGGGAGAGTGGATTTGCTGCCAAACCAGACTTAGCAGGGTGACTTCTGTTCTTCTGCAGGGCAAAACAGTTACCTACTTACAAGTAAAAGCTGTTAAAAGTAACAAACGACCCAGATTTTTCTTAGAAAAAAGTTTTTAAATTGATTAAATGTATATATATATTTATATTTTAGACATGAGCAGCTTCATCTCTTCTTTCCATGTTGTAATGTCTTTCAAAGGCAGACCTTAAAGATATCAGAGGCCATGTGGCCTCCTCATGGTTATAGACATTTGCTTTGCATTTAAGGCTAATTCTGCATGTTTTCTTATTTTATGAGTTCCTTTTATTATAAACAAATGTGTTTTAACACAGAAGAACGTTAAATATGTTTCACTCCCTACTCATCAAAGTGGATAACTTGTACCAGTAGTTTTAAATAAAACATGGCCCAAAAGTCCTTCAGAGGAGGGCTTGTAGTTTTAAATAGCACTTTGGGGAAATCCCAAGAATATAAAAAAGCACCTGAGTTTTGGACTGACCACTCCACTTGGTTCTAGGGAGTGAAAAAGAGCAGATACAGAGATAGTCTATTTATGTAATTTAGTTTTTTGTGTTCTTTTACCAGCTAGCAGAGCTTCATGCTTAGTCTCTTTTTGCTAAATAGGTATTTCTTCATGCTAAACTAATCTCATATTTGTTCAGATTATCTGTCAGCTCAGTAGGATCTTAATTTTTACCCCAAAACCGTTTACTGTTTTATCACTGCAGTAAAAAATATCATAATAAGGCATTAACAATTATGTTGTACGTAATAGTTATTTTTGGTGGTATCAGAAAATGTGCTTGTTAATTGCAGTAACTTGTTAAGTTTTTCTTAGCCTAATGTTTGATATTTTTAGCTGTGACTTGGAAGAAAGTGTGAAATTTTTGCTGATAGAGTTTCCAGAGGTGGTTGGTTGCCAGACTTGGTGTATTGTTATATAATGGTATTTGGTGGCACGCTCAGCAATGTAAGCGCGCCGTGGATTTAGGGGAGCAGCGTGCCTGTAACAGCATCTGTCTGTACTGTTACAACTGGGAAAGAAAGCTGTGGGATTTACAGGCAGGAACAGAGTGTATTTTGCACAACAACGGCTGGGAATCACAGTGATAGCCACATGAAAGTGGGCTCCCCGTGGGCCACTGTTACCAAATGGATATTGCAATCTTTTAATACCACCGGAGTTCCAAGAGCTTTCACCAATTGAAAGGCTGCAGAAGGTGAGACAGCACAGTGATTTTCAAGATATATTCTGCAGTTCACATAAAATTTTTCAATCCCATCATATTTATTGCTTCCCCTTCTTTCTTTTTATGATTTTGAACACTTTTTCAAGGGAAAAATAAAAAAAATTACTTTCCTCCATTTTCTTCCTTTTACAAGGGGGTGTAGTGATAGGACAAGGTGTAATGGCTGTAAACTGAAAGAGGGTAGATGTAGATTAGATTTTAGGAAGAGAGTCTTCATATGGGCCTGGTGAGACACAGCACAGATTTCCTAGAGAAGCTGTGATTGCCCCATCCCTGGCAGTGTTCAAGACCAGGTTGGACAGGGCTTGGAGCAGCCTGGGATAGGGGAAGGTGTCTCTGCCCGTGGCAGGGGGAGTAGAATGAAATGAGTTTTGAGGTCCCTTTCAACCCAAACCATTCTATGATTCTGCTTGCCATCTTTTTGTCCTGCAAGTCTCTCCTTTCCTAGTACCACAAAGGTTTGAAAAGCTTTAAAATGTTTCACTTAAACTGTAGCTCCATCCTACCTGCTGCAATCTTTTGCTCCATTCTTTTCCCTCCCAATGCAAACATGGTTTAGTCTGATTCTTTATATGCCCCATCTTTGACTCCAAGGCCAACGTTTGAACTACCACTCGTCTCTTTTCCTTGTTGGGAGTCATTGAATGAGCTGTTTGCAGTCACTCTCTGAAGAGTATCTCCTGGAGGTCCTTTCCACGCTTGTCCTGACCCCTTGTACTCAGTACATTCCCTTCCTCCTCTTTGTACTGCCAGCTGCCTCTAGTACTGTTTACTATATTTTTCTTTTTGAAATCTTGCTTGTTTTTTTTTTTTTTTCTTCCCTTCTTTGTCTGTTTTTTCCTCCCCCTCCTGTCTTACTTGCTTTTTCATTTGGAAGATGATCTTTCTACTTCCAGCTTTTTTTGTGAAGATGTGCAGGACCCTGTGCTTGCTTTAGTGCTCTCTTCCTCTCTACATCTTGTTTATGGATAATCGAATTTGCAAGTAAGAGTGGAACTATCGTATTTAAACTGATGACTCACAGCTTATACTCTGTGTGCTCTGGATCCAGTACCATCTGTCCCAGCTAAAATGTTGGCTTGTTTGACATCTTAAGATTGTGTAATTGTCGTCTTAAGCTTAATGAGTCTAAAACAGAGCTCTTAATGTTGTTTCCACCCACTTCCTCTTTTTCATGTCTGTGGACACATGCTGGCATCCCGCGTGGTTATTGACAAGGAAGTAGTGAGATGTTGTAATTTATTGCTTCTTAAAAAATAGTCTGTAGGGAAGTTGTAATAAAAATGGCAGTGAAAGGGCAATGCAAAAGTATTGACCTACTTATGAAATAAGTTATGTTCTCCTATGCAATATTAATTTTCCTGTTGGAACGCACAAACAGATTTAATCTGGTTATGGGATCACATTTTCTGTAGACTTCTGCATGGGACCAGCAAGCATACGGGTTAGCATTTTGTGATTATTGAATGAATCTATATGGATTTTTTTCCTTCTTTTTAAAGTAATGTGATGGTTAATGATTTCTTCTTTGCTTTGTCTCCCTGCAGTTCATGAGTACTTAAGCACATACAAAAAGATTGCACTAATTATAGTGAGGAGTTTGGACCTAATGACCATGTGCTTCATTCACAGAGGATAAAAATAAATCCTTGGCAGCTGGATTATTAGGAAAACCTGTCAATATATAGAACTGTGAGACAGGGATCCCAGGGAAGGGAAGAACACGTGGTGTTTTACTTTGTTTTACAGAAGCAAAAGAGAAGTTGTGTGAACAGATGTACTGTTGGCATTTCTGACTTCACTGTGCATTCTTTTAGAGCAATATGTTGTACTGGAAAGGTGTATGAATGAGGTAGTAAGAGTATTTATTTATGCCATTTGTATAATTTTAACATTAGCAAATTGTTTTTAATTGCATATGACTTCCTTTTTTTAATTTCAACAATTTCATGGGAAAACTTAGTACTGCAAGTTTTTTTGGACAGCAGTGTTTCCTCTTAGTGGGATAGACATACAAAATCCACTAAAAAACCATGTGTTTTGTGGTCCTCTGAGATTTGCCTGAAGAAGGAAATGGCTTGACCTATTTGGTTGCTATGAAGTAAAAACATTCTTGTTCTCTCTCTCCTTTTTTTTTTTTTTGTGAACATCTGTGTCACATTTATTTCATTACTTTTTGAGGTTCTTTAAGCACATTATTTGCTAATACGAAGTTTTATTTAAGGAAAGTAAAGTGATAAATAGCTGCTTCCACAATTTCATTGAATTTCTGATATCTGCTTATGAATAGGTACAATATAAGTGGGTAGGTTTTCCAGTCAAAGTTGACACGTTGAAAGGCAGACAGGAATGTTATCTAGTATTTACGAGGAAAAAAATGTTTGGCAAATTCAGTAGGATCTCATGAGTTAACAGGAAATGTTGCATGCTGGAACCTTGGGAAATCTAAATCATAATCTCATCTCGGATTTGAAGATGTTTTGATTTAATTTTTCAACAGGTTGGCCTTCTTAGTGTGGTTTTAGTGATTAGCCTCATTTTCAGATGTTTATTATAAAAAGAAATAGTTATCTTATGCCAGGTATATGGAAGAATTTAAGCTGATTCTTTTATTTAGCAGCATAATGGAAATTGTCCCAAGGAGGATAGATTTTATTGATTTTACTAACAATTCTTCAAAAAGAATCTGAGATCAGTCCATTTGTGAAAGTTGAGTCTGAATTCAGATCTGTCTTTTGCTGTCATGTCCAAGGGCTTGGTTGGATTTCGAGGAGCCGCTGTTGTTCTTGCAGGTGCAGGTTCTTAATAAAAAAATGGAGAAACCAGTATTGACTTGTAGATGGAATACATTGAGTGTCTTAACAAAACAAAAAAGCTGTGTGGAAATGTTGAACTGTGAGTCTGCTGATCTGAGGGTATGGAAGAGGCTAACAGTAACTGTGGGAATTAGTTTTGGTGTCTCTTCTATCCAGCTGCTAGTTTTCACACAGCTTGTAGGAACATCATCTCCTCAGTCAAACGAGATGGAAATTGAGTGCTGTGCGAGGCGTACTTTGGCAGAAGGAGCTGATGGGCAGGAAAACAAATGTGTCCAATGTCTCTTGTGCTTACTCTTGTTCTCACACACATGCCTGCACAAAAAAAGGCTGAAAAAAATTTGCATATGCAAGTAAGGGAACTGCCTCACACTGTTTTCTCTAAGAGGAACTGTGGGATGTAATGTCTTAATGATTCACCTCTACAGTTTATACAACTGCCTCATTAGTGTGACTTCTAGAATGCAGATTTCAATTTATTTTTGTTTTAGTATCTGATTCATATTGCAAAATACCATTCATGTTGTTTTCTTGTTGAATTCAAGTATTCAAGAGTCTATTTGCTGTTACATTTTTGCTTTCATGTCCTGTAGATATCATGTTCCTTAATAAGGTCCTTGTTTAGCTCACAATCAGTGTTGTCTGTAGAGTCAAATTCTGACATAAACAGATCCCATTGCCTTACTACAAGAGAGGGGGAATTCTCAAAAGGGGTATTTGTAGTTGCATTGGATACTATAAAATAAAGAATTATGGTTGCTTGAGGCAGTGTTTCTTATATTCAGTAGCTGGATTCCAAGTAAGGGGTTTTTTTTGTTTGTTTTTTGTCTTTCTTACTCAAGTAAGTTTGTTGTAATGAGCTTCCTGCCCAGTCATTCTGTGCATGGAGGAATTTTCCCACCAGACCATGTACTCTGAGTACAGCTTTGACCACTCGCAAATGCAATTTTTGAATTTCTAAAGCTGCTGCATGTTTTTGTTCCAGTGTCTTGCAACTGCCCAGCCAGGGGATGTGGAGGAAAGTTTTTTTCCCCAGGAAGTTGAGGTTAAACCACAGTGGCTGTAAGAAGAGATGGTGGCTCTGTTCAGGAGAAGCTCCATTCCTGGGGAAGAATTTTGCAAGTTAAATGTATCCTCTAGCCATGAAACTCCTCATGTATACAAGACAGGGGCTGGGTCCTGCACAGGAGCATTCTCAGTCTGTCTTGAGAAGATCAGGAGGACCTGACCCCTTTCTTGTTCATGTGCAGTGCTCCTCTGGCTCTGATCCAGGCAGGAGCTGCTGTGTGCAAACCCTGCGTGCTGATGATCCATTGTAGTAGATCTGTGAATAGATCTATGGACTTCACTGCGTGGGGTAGGTGAATGAGCATCTTTCTGTTGCTTTGTGGTTCTCCCTTTACATTTTTCTTATTTTTAGTTCAATTTTCAAATTTATTTTTTCTTTTCTTTTAACTGAAAGAGTTCTGCTTGGTACCCACCCAAAACAAGCACTTCATATTTCAGAAGTTTGCCTTCAAGAGCCTCTATCAGGCTGAAATAATTCTTGATATAGTCTTGTATTTTGCAAACCCAGTATATACTAATTGGGGAAAACTCACGTTGCGTGTGCTATCTGTCATGTAAACGCATAAATGAGTAGTCCATTTTATGGAAGTGTAAGTTTATAGACTCAAAAGCAACTGTGTTACTTTACAGAAGTTTTATTATTATCTAACTTCTTCTTCTGCAATTCAGTTTTGACCTACTATACCCTTTTGGTCATTAAAATTATCATGTCATGTAGTTGCAGCATTTTTAAGCATTCATCTGGGGAGAGGGAAAGTATCTGTGCTTGTGTTCCCACCATCTCTAATCAGCTGTGCCGCTGTCCCTGATTTGCAGTTTGTAGATTAACTATTTTGTAAGTGGAAGTTGAAACTGGTAGCCAAGGCTAGTCAAAGTTTAGGGAATTGGCTCTTGTCTGTGGAAACGTTTGCAGTCACAGAAGGGAGAGATTAAAAGGTTCCAGGTATATGGGAGGAGTTTATTCTTCGTGTAGACGTTGCTGATTAATTCTGTAATCTGGGAATCTCAGGCTGTGTCTTAAGCCTGTATTTTATGTGTTATGTGTGGTCAGCCTTTCTGGGCAGCTGACATTTCAGTGTGCTGTACATGTTTTAGCAAGGATAGATGAATGGAACATATGGATTTGATTTTTTTTTTTTTGGCGATAGGAAGTGGATTTTTGTGCATTAAAAATAGTAACTTTCTTTTTTTAAATATCTGAGCGGAAGCTTCCCCACTCCCAGTGAGATTTTTTTTTTTTTTTTTTAATAAGAATACATGTAACTTTCTTCACTCTCATTTTGTGCAATGTAAGCTGAAAAGACTGCAATGTTTAGTCTTGGTCTTGTACCAATAAATGACATAGTATCACATGAATGTTTTAAAAGATTAGGTGATATTTTATAAGAGCAAACATAAAAAAAGGACTGGTTTAAGTCCTTCCGCTGTGAATTCACTGATATTCAAAGTAAAGTGAGTATGCATTATGTTATTGTTCTTATTCTGCTGAAAACTTTATTTCTTTTCCTTTTGTATCTTCTACCTGAGTGGTAAAGCTAGAAAAGTAACGTGTTATGAAGGGGAAAGGTTGGGTGAAATTGGTAATCCAAATTAAATACAAATAATACTCTCAAGTTTATAGAGCCTGTGGGTGGGTGGACTTGGCAGATCTATCCATTGTGGTATGTTAGACTTGAAAGAACATATGGAGATGATTATTTTCTGGCATTTTGTAGTAAAAGTTTTTGAAGAAGGAAGTTTTAATTTTTTTTAAGCTAATTTTTTTTTTTTTTTTTAGAAATGAGGTGAAAAATAGGAAGAATAACATTTTTTGCATTGAGTAGTAAAATAGTTAGTTGTAGTAGCATATGAAAAAACAATTTATTCGAAGGTAAGCTGCTAAAAGAAATTCTCCTACTGTTTTCCTATTGGCTGTCTTGTTTTCTGAAAGCAGCCAAAGATCCTGTGCAGCTGGGACTAATACAGGATCCAGCTGTAACTTTTTTTTATTGTTGTTCAGATGTCCGGTGATGGTCAGATCTAAGTTATTGTGTGGAAATTCAGTAAAGGAAAAGGGTAGGGTGGGAAAAAAGTGACTCTCCATAAAAGTATTCCAGTAAAAGCAACAGGAACTAGGAGTATCCATTTCAGAACTCTGCCATAAATCCCATCCTGAAATGCTTAAACGCCTTCAGATTTTGCTGTAGACTTTAAGTCATCTAAGAGTTTTTGGTTAATTTTTTAAAGAGAAATGAAGTTAGCTGGTTGGAATGGGAAGGTGCCTGTTCTTTCAAATTATTTAATGGAAGAAGATGCTGTTTGCTCATTCGTAGTACAAGGCTTTAGTCTCTTTATAGTATTGGTGCAGTATGTAATGCTACCACGTGGAGTAGATCAAACAGGTTTGGTTTTACTAATTTCATTTACACTGTGTTTTGCTGGTCTTCTACAGAACCTAAGGATGTAAGAAGGGGAGAAGCCTAACATTTTTCTATAGAATTTGGTTTACCTTTGGTATATTTGGTGCTTCCAACTCTCTTTTAGGTGTCTGCTTCCTCTCCAAATCTTCATTCCAAACTTAACTTGCCGAGGGAGTCCATCAAATAGCTGCCTGAATTTCAGGGTTGTTTTACTGTTGCTCCAAACCTTTAATTTTGAATGTCATTACTCAATCAGTTTGTAATTGCACTAGTCTAATTTAAGAAGTTTAATAACAATAGTATACAAATTATACGTCCTGGTTGACTGAAAGAGCTAGCTTCAAATACTGTAAATGATATCCATCAATACTGACAGTGACATGAATTTTAAAACGTAATTACTGTCTCAAACATAACCTGGATATTCCATTTCTTTTCAACCTTAGTTACTAATTTTTTTTTGTTGGAGGAAAAATAAAAAAGAATGAAGATTTATGGTGGGTCTGTTGGCTGTGGGATAGCCTGGCACATTGCCCCTCAGTCCTAGAACAGAATAGCAACAACTTACTTTCCTTCCTGAGCAAGCAGGAGCTGATCTCTGGCTTCAAAGTGGAAGTGAAATGTGAACAAACACTGTGCTTTGAAAGCAGAACACTTCTAACACAAAGCAGTTGCAATGCAGAAACATCTGTGATGTCCTTTTACATACAGTATTTTAAATGAATACCATGCAAATAATTTGCTTTACTTTTTGGTTGTTTTTTTTTTTTTTTTTGGACATTTGCAGGAATTAAATAGCCAGTATGACATTTTATCCTTGTTTAGTGAGAATGGTAGTCAGAGTTCTTTGCTCCCAGTTTTTAAAGGCTGTGATTTTTATGTGAATTGCGAAGTGCCTAAAGGAGTCTCTTTCAGTTAATTGTTTTCTTGAAGTGCAGGTCAACTTCCAGTGTATTTTGCAAAATAGGTTTTATGTAGACTCTGCCATTGAAATACAGCAACTAGAATGAGAAACTTGGCTTACAGATTTGCTTTAGGATATTTTGGCTGTATTCATTACACATAAGGAAAATGAAGAAAATATTTGTGTCTTGAGAATAAAATCTGCCAGCTAAGTTGAAGAAAGTAGTGTGATAATGTCTTGCACCTTGGAAGGAGAGAGAATACTGCATTGCAATTATTACTGTATTGTATTTTTCTCTGGAGCTCATTTGAACTTAGGAGATGATTTTCTAATGTGATGGGAGAACATCAAAAGGTCCTCCTCACATTGGAGGAATAACAGTACAACAATTCTAGTGAAGTTTTGGCTTTTCACTACCTCATTTTACATTTTGAAGAAAGGGTTTCCTGCTGAACAAACACATGTTAGTCTGATAGCATTTTCCTGTATTTGAATTGTGAACAGTCAAATGACTCAAAAAAATTTATGTTGAAGTAGATACAGGGTTTTACCATAGAATATGTGCATACAATAAATCTATTCAACTAATCAGTCTGCTTCCTTTTTCTCCCACCCCCTTGCAGCTGGAAGTTCATCAGCTTCTGCTACTATATCTAGCTTCCTCTCGAGACTTTCTGGGGTAGAGTTAACAGTGGTGGCAGGCATTAGTGAACAATGTCGTGATTATATTCTGTGGGTCTGTATAAGTTGTCATTTTCCATTGCTGCTATTTCTAATGGAAAATATGTCATCTTTTTGGTATGAGCATATTATGTGTGTCGTGCAAAGTTGCATGCTGCAGGGTTTCGTGAAAGCACGTACATCATCATTAAATCAGTATAAAATATTTGTAGATTTCATTAGTGACCAATTTGGCATTTAAAATGGAAAATTTATGATAAGGTTTTGTTTTCATAAGATCTTAGCTAGGATAACACAGGATGGCTAGACTTTCATTGTTAGTTTGTAATTATTGGGCTTTGAGGTTCTTCAGTGTATGTTACAACATTGTTTTGAGGTACAGCTGTGGAAGAATTCAAAAAAAGAAAAATTAGATGCTTCCAGTTGTCTTATCAGTTGTGAACTTCATGATAGATTCCATTAGATCTGACTGCAAGTATTTTAACAGCCTGATTAAAAACTTCTGTAACTGATTTATGTTGATCTATTTTCTCTAAAAAATGACAATGTAATCTTTCAGAACCTGCTTCTGGTCATTTGGAAATACTGGTTAAACATCTGCAGGGTCAGTTGGGTACGACACTTCAGTGTTCTGGTCGAGCTTCAAATACTTACTTTCAACAAAGTTTCAAGGTCCACTTTATTGAGACATTCAACAGATGGTAGAACAGATGCTATGATTGAAGAATCTTTCAGAAGTAGTTTCTGTATGATTTTCAAGTGGACTGTAGACTGCTGCCTGTGTAGATGTATGTCAGGATTATTGGGGACAAAGGTCTAGGCTTAAAGTGCCACTGCTTTTATTACCAACCACTTCTCTAGGTGTTCAAGAAATCCTTAAAACAATGAAGAGTTTACCTGTGAATGGTATTCTGCAGGTGTTTTGTACTTGCTGCTGCATTGTCCATGTCTGTGATGCACAGAAGAATTTCTGAACTGCACGAGTAAGTTTTCCCACTGTTCAATATGTGAGCTGTGTTCGTAGAGCTGCAGACACTGTTGCTACAGACTGCTTAACAGAAGTTATAGCTTGGTATTTCTGGTTGCCCTAAGGCAAATTTAGGATAATTGCAAGTATGTTAATATGAGTCAGATTTTTTCAGTCTTACACAAAGTTTGTATAATGAAAGCTTGTGCCAGGTAGAGCACTGCTCTGAAGGCACTGCCTCTTTGGAAAGGTGCTTAGCAGAGGCTACATCTGACCACACTGTCAATGGGACTGGTATGGTTTTATTGTTACCTTTTGTGCCATGTTGAGGGGTAGCAGAACTAAAACATATAATCCTACTCGATTGTTTTCCAGTCAACAAAAATGTTTCCTATTTGAGCCTGACAGAATGAAATGGAAATCTAAGAAAGAATGTGTATTAATAGGTGGACTTAAAAATGAGATTGAGGGTTGAATCCCAGTTAGTTGCTTACATTTTGAGGGAAAATGCTGAATCTCAAAGACATTGGGAGTAATAAAACTAAATTGCTTAATCTTTGATCTTTTGTATGGATATGATTTTTTTCTTGTTAAGTACTTAGCTGAGAAAAATGACTGAGTTATTTGAAAATAAAGTACAAAAGATTATGTGTTCAGATTATTTTTCACTGATCTCTTTAAGGAATGCAGTGATTTTGCCAGTAAGGGGCAGAGAAAACAGCTTAGAAAGGGCAATGTAATATTTCAGCAGATTTAGTTGAAACAGTTGGTGAAAGTTTAAATAGGAAGAATGTATTTATTCAAATGAGTTTTTGATCAGAATGCCAGGAACTCTGCCTGGAGTATGAAAGATCTTTCTTTTTGTAACATATAAGTTATGTCTGTACTTAGAAGAATTTCAGTAGATGTTGAATGTGCTCTGTTTTGGAAGTATGGTGAGGCAGATTTGGTATGACTGCTGATGGTCTTTTGCCAAGCAAAGAATTGAGAGTCCAGGGGTGGGACCCTACGGTAAGTGGATCCATCCAACAGCCTTGTTAGCAGTGGGCCAGATAAAAAGCTCTTTTATATCTGAATTAGTGACCTGTCAAGCTAATTGTTTCATGGTGTGATGGCAGCCAACAATTCACAAAAGCTGAGTATACTCTTTTCTGAGGAATCTGAAAATGCTTCGCAGTCTTAAGCTAAGCTTTTCTATTCCTTCACCAGTAAATCTATGAGTAAGTTCCTGACTCTCTCCATGCCCTCTCAGACTTCAGGCAATGGGACCAATGTGCCTGTTGATGTTACAGTAAGAAGCTGGAGTAATTCAAGCCTAAGATATCCAAGAAGCAATATACTGTATTAGCTGCAGTGCATCTCTCTCCAAGTACTGCAGCTCAGTGGTTTCCATAGCAGGTACCGGGGTTACTTTTTTTGGAGGAGACTGCAGGAATTTCAAAGGCTTACACGACATCAGACTTCACGTTGTGCACAGAGTTGTGCATCCTGCAGTCTGTCTTGTTTTGGGTGGATGTGAATGCTGCTCGAGCAGTTACTTGATAGATGAGCAGTCCTGTGTGGCACTCTGTAGCTGCGTTTGGAGACATTCCTCAGGGAAGGAGGATTGCTTTCAAATCCGGCAGTTGCTCCACCTCCTTCAGTGTGCAACTGATCTTGGAAAATGAATAAATAGAAAGCTTCTGCAATAAATACTGTTCTGAAATCTAACTCCAGAGCTGTGTCAGGCAGGGATGGGGGAAGGGGAAAAATGAACTTTGCCTTGCTTTTTCTGAAAATTGGATTGTGTGCTTTAGAAACAGCCGGCAATCCTAAGCAAAAGCTAATGCTCCTCACTAATGAGCGCAGTGCTGTGAGCAGGTCCCTTATTGCCAAGAGTAGATGTTACTGGAAATTTGTGATGGAAAGCCTGTCTGAGCCCCAACTGTTTTGCTGGGAACACGGTAGGTCTGATGAGCTGTGCCTGAATATTGAGCAGGATTTGGGGGTATTGCTGGCCGCTGACCACACGGTCTGGGCTCCAGGACCCCCCTGCAGCTGCTCAGCGACATTCCTGTCAATTTTCCGCGCTGCTGCTCGAAATGGATCTGACAGGAATGTCTGCTACTACTCTGGTGTGTTTGCTTTTCAAGTCTATTTTCCAAGGTCTATCCTAGGAAAAAATGTAGGTGCCTGCCAGCCAACCATTTCCTCTTGCCAGTAACTCGGGGTGACTGAGGAGACACAGCCCTTCTGTGAGGGTAAAGCTGAAACACGTTGTTGCAGTTTTACTCTTTTTTTCCTTCTCATACCATTTCAAAACCTGAAGGAATCAGTGTTTTTGTTTTCCTCTTCCTCATGCAAGGTGTGATGAAATGATCTCTGCTTTCAGAAGGAGTTGTCCCATCCTTGGTCTGAAGCTGAATCTTGGAGCTAGCTGATCCTGGAGCTGAAAAAAATCTAGATTGGCAGCAGGACATGTGTGGTTAGTCCAGTTGTTCACAGGGACTGCTGGGAGTTGTGTACCAGTGGGAGATGGAGTGTCCCTGCTTTCCTTTTCATCCACAAACCATCCTTGGAATGGTTGGGAGAAAGAGTCTTGTCCTGACTGCCAGGGAAAAGAAGTTGACAAGAGAGGTATTTGCTCCCCTGTCAGTAGTTTAAGCTTTGCCTCACACTCTACAGAGTTGCTGAGAGTCATCCCTGCTGAAGTGGACACAGAACTGAATCCTGAGCAGTGGCTGCAGTACTTCAGGCAATCCATCTTCTCAGTCTGTATGGGCTCCCACTTGTTCCACCTGTTTTCCATCAGCAGTCTGAGCAGGTCACTCTCCTGTGCTGGTCATCTGAAGAGTTGTTTAAAGCTATAGTGTCTGTTAATTCCTGTCAGTGTTGCCTGTATACTTGGCTCAATCAGAAGCAAACTGTGCTGTCATACTCATGGGACCATCCAGTCCTTGTCCATCCAGTTCTTTGTATAATTCTGTCTAGTAATACGCTACAGTTATATTGGGCACAATCATAAATGCCCCAAGTTAGAAGGTACATCCTGCTTCTATTGTGTGGCTTAAAAGATCTTACTTGTGGAAAGCTATTGCATCTACACATTTTCATTTCAGAATTTTCTCTTTTTGCTGCAGGCAAGCAAAATCCACTGCTCTTTTGCTGCCCTTTCTTTGCTCTGTTGTGAATGAAGGGTTTCAGTTAAAGACATGATATCTCTAATGTGCCACTTAGCTATGCTGTGCATAGTTGGCGTGGTGATCTGTTCCTTTCACCTCCTAGATAGTGTTGAGGGGGAGCCCTGATTTCCTTCCCAAGACTCCCACTTGAAAAGTGGCTGTTGTTCTGCGTTGCAAGTGGATACATAGTGTGCTATCAGCTGTTACCCGTGGTCTCCCCTGGTGTTATTGCAGGATCATTCTTTTGCTCAGGGGGTGCTAAAAATTTTTGTGACCTGAATCTTGCCGTGAAAGTGTACAAAAGAAATTCAGAATTTGCAGACTTTAACTGTGTAAAGACTAAATTTGTGTTCATGCATACTATAATATAATGTACTCTAAGCAAAGGCTATCAAATGGAAACATCAGAAAAAATTTGTTTGATTTCAGCTATGGCACTACATAAATTCCCCATTTGTTTCTCCAGTTTTGCACGTACAAGTGCTCCACAGAGAGAAAATTATTACTGAGCTTTCCCAAAATTATTTATCTGTGAGAGTCTGCCTTGCAGCATACATAATGAGGAGGGGAAAAAAATAATTTATTTCTGTTTAATGGTATTTTGTTGGTTTGATGCAGTGTAAAGAAAAGGCTTGAGGCCACTTTCTTTTGGAAGAGTGATATCTGTATTTATAGTGGTGGTATTACTACACAAAGCTGATTCTGATCACCCTTCCTCATTATTTGCTGTGCAGAAAAGAAATCAGATGCAATAGTTTTCTTAAAAAGCTGAAAGCAGAGTAAGAAAAATTTAAGGCAATGTAAATGCCCCACTATCCCCAAGCCAGCAGGACAATACAAGACTGTGCATTTTTTGCTTACAGTGCTTGGCACTGGACAGCATTGCATTAGTCCAACATTACTTCGATGTTACTGTTTTCCATGTTGGAAGAAGACTGTGATGTTAAAATGTGACAGTGTGTAGCTGTAACACTGAAATCAGAATGATGATTCACCAGAATTCCTGAATAGTAATTGGTAACTGATGCTGATGAAGGCACTTGTTATACTGGATAGTATTTCCTGTATCTGTGCTAATCTGTTCATAGCCCTCTCTGAAACACATACCACTACAGTGTGGCAAACATCTCCCTTTTAAATTTTCACATTAGCTGGCATAAAATTTTTCTGCACTTCTCAAATATGCATGGATATGCATATTTTAACACTTTGTATTATTAATGCAAGTATTAATGTATTTGGGTAAGAGACTTAGAATGTTAAGTTAAACTCAGCTTTCTTTTCATATTCAGTAATTTGTATTTACATATTTTAGAAAGAAAAGTTGGCCTAGAAGCATCTTCTGATCTTGAAGCAAGAGTAGGGTGACTTCAAAAGAAAAATGCTTCTGAAAGGAAATCCATGCTTATCTATTATTAATATCAGGTTGAACTACTTTTAGTATTTTGAGAATACAGTCTGTAAGGGTGGGGTTTTGGGCCTGAGCTAAGCTGGTTTTAGGGCTGGCTAACCTCAAGGGGGTTGCTGTCTCCTGTACGTTTGTGCTGCCAGGGGTTTCTGCTGTGCCTGTTTTGTTGTCTTGGGCAATTCTGTGGTCCCTTGGTGCATTTGTCCTGCTAAACTGGGAAAAAAAAAACAAACCCAGAAAAAACAGGGTCCAGGCATCAAGTGGCAAAGCAGTGCAGGACCATACAGGAGCAGGTACCAACTCATTACCTGTGAAATCTTCCTCACACCTTTCTTCTTTCTCCCCAGTGATGCTCCGTTATTTGATTGAAAGTGGCTCATTTATATAATTGTTGCAAAACACTTGGTTTCCTAATGGAAATACATAAAAACATTGAAATAAGACACACTGTTGAATTAAAGCAGGTAAATATAATGTAAATGTGACCTTCAGTGTTGCCTGCTCATGAAAATAAGAGCATGGACAGTAAAGAAGAAATACACATTAACTTAAACACACCCTGGTATCTAATGGCAGTATCTGTGTCAGAGGCCTGGTTAGGAGCTGAAACGCAGGGAGGTTCCTCACCAGTTTCTGCGTGTATATCTGTGTAGGAAGGTGAAGATCTGAGGTTGCTGTAAAGCACCTCTTTGTGCTTTGGTGCCGTTAAGAAGGGCAGCTCATCGCTCCCAGGCAGGATTAGCAGCTCATGCGAGAGCTCGGGGAAGCCTTTATACTCCCTGCTGCCCTGCACAGCTGTTGGTGCTCCCTGCAAACACAGTTTGTGAAGACACATCTGCTGCTGACTCCTCTTCCTTTTGTACTCTACAGACAGAAACATTTGCAGGTACCATGGCAGGGCATGGCAGCTGTGACATCTGGAATCAGATGGTTTTTGGGAGGCAGGTAAAATTTTCCTTCCCTCCAAATCAGTGTTATCTGGACCCTGATTTTGCACGATTTTGCAACTGCCTACTTTCTGCTTGACTAGAGATGCTAACGCATTAACAAATTATGTAACAGACTATTTCTGGCTGGAACAAAAACATAATCTTGCCTTATTTGAAGTAATCCTTATGGATTATAAGAAATACTGTTTGTTTTTTTACAAGAGATGATTTCACGCTTGATGCTGCAGTCACCCTGCTGGACCTTTTCTATAAAGAATAAAAAATGTATTTCATATTTCCAATTTTTTATGCTTTTGTCTGTTTAAAAAAACCCAAACCCTACACAAATGTGTATTGCTGATATAATAAACCTGCTTTGCAGTGGAAATAAAAGGAAAAAAATCATGAAGGTGTAGCAGGTCAGAGGGAAACTATTTCCTCTAAATTCCTAAAAATGTATTTTTATGTGGTAATGGCATTAATATCTTGGGGGTTTCCCCCCCTCCTATTATTAGAAGCACAAAATGATAATATCTTAACTGTAACTTTCCTGCAAAGTATGTCCTTATCCTATAGAAAAAAAATGTTTTCAGGAACGTCTTGTAATGGTGTGATTTCCAGCAGCTAAACAATGGGAGTGATGGATGTGCGTTGGAGGTTCTCTTTTGGGTTTGGCCACTAATGTGATTTCTGGCCACAGAATCCCTTGTGATTGAAAACTCAAAATAACTCTGCAAGCCATGGATTCTGTCCTAGATTCCTCATACCACCAACTGGTGATTTTTTTTTTTTTTTGTGTGTGTGTGTGAAAGGATATTGTGTACAGGATTATTTCCCCTCTTAATGCAAGTGTCATTGCTCCTATGCTGGAACACACTCAGGAGTGACTAAAAAGCAGATTCACATAGTAAGGTAGTTAAGGAAGCAGCTAAATCCAGCTGGTTTTGCTGATTGAATTTAATGTGGATAGTTTGTTTCTGCACTATGAAGTGAATCTATTCAGAAGGATGTCCTCCTACGAAAACTTGTATGGAATTTTTAATAGCCACAAGTAGTTGGAGCACTGTTTATACATCTTGTCTGAAAGCTGGAAAATGTTCCTGTAATCAAGTTTTTAAAAAAGGAAGCATGTAGGGGGAAAGGAAGAGAGAACAGCCTGAGAATATCCGTTGAGGCAAATGTCCTGAAACAATCAGATTTGTTCTCAGGGGTGAATGTATATTATTTTAAAGGCCAGAAGAAACATGTCTACCCATTTTGTGTATGGCTGAGAAAGGTTTGTTTAGTTTTAAGCCTTGCATTGTGTAAATATCTTTACACTTGCAAGATGTTTCAACTGTACCAAAATTAAATTCCATCTAATTGTTCTTTGCTTGGAATGCAAATACTGAAGACCACTAATTTGAGACTGACACAGAAGAAGGAAAATGTTTATGAAACCAAGAACTTAGCTGAGCAATGAGAGTCAGGGTGTCTTATTGCTTTGTAAGTGGGGTTACAGAATTAGTGTTTTGTCTGTGTTAGATATTGTTAAGATGTTTGCTTTCTGCTGGTTGTGGGTATTTACTGTGTCCTCTTGAGAGATGAACTCTGAAGTCAGGTGAAGGGGTCAAGTGAGATAGCTTTAGCCTTTGGCTGGTGACTGGCAATCGGAAGGCTAATAAGTGAAGTTAAACACAGAAGTTTTGCTTCTCATGATGCCATTGGAGAGCTGGAAGAGATTTACATTTTGCTATTGAAAAAGATGAAGGTATCATAGTTATGGACTTGGAAAGCACTAGATTTCTGTTTCCTATTATGGGATTTGCTCCTATTTCACTAACCTATGGGAACTTTCTTTGCAAGCTAATCTGTTGCAGCTCTTTCTCAGTCTCTAGAAGTTTTTGGATTTTTTGGTATTTGATAGCTCAAAAATGCTTCATATGGAGAATTGTGGGATAATGCTCCTCTTCGGATATTGTACTTGGGCTGTCCACAGTGGACAGTTGTTTAACCAAGTGGCATCACAACTGATGCACAGTACACTGATTTCTGTGGTGAGGTGCAGTTCATTTGTTTTCCCTAACATGGTATAGTAAGCAGAACTGTATTAAAAGTGTGTTCCAATAAGTGTTGGTTTACAGGATATTAATTTAAGTACATTTAGTTCAGTTACAGGACTTGAACTCTATAGTCCAAGTTGGAATATATTAAATATTTTTTTATTTTTTCCTGTTGGTAGGAGGAGTAGTATTGCAACATATATGGTGTTGTGTGTTTGTTTCTTTCTGTTTGGCCAAGAATATAATTTGTATTTTCAACAACTTTGTTCCTCATAAATAAAGTATCAGTAGTATATTGACTTTCTATTTAGTAGTACCTGAAGCTCTGAAGTTCTAGAAAAAAGAAATGCTCTCCCTGTAAGTGAAAAGGTTTTCACAGAAATGACTTACATTAGAACATTAGAACTGTCTTTATTTAAAGGTTAGAAGATAGCATGAAAGCATGCTGCAGCTGTAGCTTGTTCACAGTACTGAAATGCTTTTGTTCTTTTTTAGTATTTAAATGTTCATGCTAACTCCCCCCATCCTATCTACTTTGTGTTTAGATTGGTGAAAGACAAAAAAACCTCAGAAGTGACTCAGAGAGGACAGCTAGAAAATTTGTTTTACAGAACAAATACATGATATGTGCTCCATGAGTTGTTCTGTGTGGAGAATTATGTGAACACAAGGTTGAAAAAGAAGTGCTCTTGCTGCTGGAGGCAAAAGGGTGGCCTTGGGAGGGGCCTTGCCAGAGCAGATCATCTCTTACCATGTACCTGCAGTGCTTGCTTAGGACTGTAAAGATTTTTTAATGCACCATTGTGTGTTGCCCTCCTATGTTAATATTTCAAAAGCCTTAATTGAAATACAGAAATACTGCTAGCCTTTGTTTTAAGACACAGAGTTAAAACAGCAGGGACAGCAGACATAAAGTCACGCGGCCTCCTGGAGCAGACACCTTCCAGGCTGTAATACCACATGAGGGCTCTTCAGAAGCTTTCTTTTGGTGCATTCATTTTCCCCCTGATAAGTTTTCTACAGCATAAACAGCAGCAGTGGAGAAGGGAGGCAGTGATGGACAACCAGTAGAAGGATGATAATAAGGCAGACATCTTCAGTATCCCACAGAGGCCAGTTCATGTGACTACAGGACAGTGCTCTTGGGAGTGATCCTGGAGAGTCAATCATCCCTTCTCGTGCTGGTAGTGTGAGGGGAAGGAAAATACTGTCTATACCAAGAGTTTCTAGAGGTTGAGCAGTACTGTAGCTCCCACTCAGTTATATCCTGACTCTTCTATTCTTCTCAAAAGATACTGAAATATTTTGGCTCTGGTATTTAAATACTGTTATTTAAAGATGTTGCATTAATGTCCAGTTCTATCTAAGTGCTCTGCAAGTACAGAATCTTGTTTTCCAGCAGACTGCTTGTCTTGTATCTGGCAGATAAATACTTGATGCTATTGCCTAATGCAAAACATAGTCTGACTCCATTTAGCTTTTTTCCTTTCTGTCTAGCAGCATCATTAATTATACTGTGAGGCTTGTCTCTACTGTGGCTGTGATCAGAGGAGAGGAAAACACAGCAGACAGTATTTGGGTGCTGTAGTAAAACACTGAGGTGTTTGATTTCTCTTTTTTGTGGGTTGCTCATGCATAGAAAACTGTTACAATTCATGTTGATTCCAAGAAAGCAATTTCACTTGTTCCAGATATTCCAAACGTGTCCCAAGGAGCCTTCACTGCGTGGTAGAGTGAGAAGAAGCTGCAGTACCGCTCACTGGCGTGCAGATTTGGAAAGGGCTTGTGGTAGCAGCTAACCCAGAGGTTTTGTAACTCAGCTTGAAGAAAAAGCAACACCGTCTATGAATTCTGAATATTTAATGCTTAGAGATGATTTTCTGTTTGATTAGTATTTCCAGTTGCCAGCAAAGGTGAGATTTACCAAAACATCTTGCTGCAGCAAAGAGTTAAAAACTTAGCATCTCATACTGATACTGCTACTGTAAAACTGCAGTGTAATTTCATCTACAGTACTGCAGAAATGCTTTAAGGCTATCAGAATGTGCTTCCTAGCTAAGAGAGTGATTATATATGGTTTGCCTTTTTTATAATCAGCACTGGGTAGCTATATTAATTTTTTTCTTGTCAGTTGTCACTTAACTAGTTGGAATATTTGTGGTGTATGTACATAGTGTGTGTATAGTCATTAATTCTCCTTGGTTTAGGATCTCAGAGTAAACATGTAAGGCAAAGGTGTGGTGTAGGCACGTGTATTTATAAGGTTTGATGTGAAAAGACTCCTACCACTATCGCATGCAAGAAATTTTTAGGAGTGGGTGTCTTTCTGACGAGATGAAGAGAATAAAAGCAGGTAAACATATTGAAGTCTGGTATTTGTTCAACAGAAGACTGTCATTTCCTATACTGAAAGTAATTTAATCACGTTTGTATCTGGAGTAGTTAAATGAAATAATTTGCCGTAATTACTTCATGTCTAACGAGGTCTGTCGCCATTTGGATTTTGTTATGATTAGGATCCTAAAAGGAAAGGAGCTTAACCACTGGACGTTGAAATAATCAATATATTTCATTATTAGGATTTGAACAGAAGCTCTGTTCCAAATGTGTGTTTAAAACTCTCCTCTCAAGCTGAACTTTTTTTTTTTTTGTAATCCTCTTGCTACAGTCTGTTATATGTGTATAGGACATAAAGTAGTGGCCTTGGCCATCCCAAATGACTACATTTGTTGTGTGTTGCTCTTACATTTCTTATTAATTATTTTTGTTGTTCCATTTTACTGAGCTGGAAGGAAAAGCTGTTCTGTAATTAAGGAGCTATTTCCAAGAAAGTGGGTAGCATTAGAACTGTTATTATAGGATCATCGCACAGGAGGTGAATATTTGTGGTTGGTGTCTAGTGCTGTACAAATGAGCAGAAGTAATTGCTGTCCAAAGAAGCTTCTTGCTGGGCAGCATCAAGAAAAGCAAAGGTTTTGTGCAAATAATCTTTGATGTTTGCTGGTTGTCAGGCAGAGAGACGGGGTAAGGGTAGGGTGAGTGACACACACACACACGCTTGCATCCTCAGTAGCAACTGATTTTTATGAGCAGGCTCATATATTTGATTTAGCATGGCCAAGGAGAGACCTAAAATTGACTTAAATACTACAGACTCACCTAAATGATGTTATGCCAAGCCCATGTTTGTGTTAGATAACTGATTCTGCTGCTGTATTGGTGTATCCTACTGAGGGGAGGTACTTGGTGTTGCAGGTGTTTGTTGGGTTGGACCTGCCTGCACCTCTCCAAAGCAACCAAATGAAGGGCACTGCTGGGATAAGTGATGTCTGAGGTCAAGCACCAAGATACACATCACTGGCTATTCTTTGGCTTTTTTCTCTGGAAGACAGTAATATCTTCTGAATCATAATTAATTTACATGAAGAACTTTAGTATGTTACTGATATAATAGGAATTATACCAGACTTGAGTTCAGCAATTAAGCTGTAGAGCCAAATTTTGCCACATTGTGTGTGATAACAGGATTCCTTTCATTGTCTTTCTTTTGAAAGATAGATTCTGTTCATAGTCATTCATTCAATTACCTTACTTAGGATTTTTATAAAGCAGATTACAAATAGATCAGATTTAGGTTTCATTTGTGTTGTTTTGATTTGTTTGTTTTTTTTTTCCTGAAAATGATGTAAAAGAAATGTCCTGATATTTCATGTAAGCTTATTTTTCCTAATCAGTTTATTAAGTTTTCTGTGATGATGAGGTATGTTTGCAAATGCTAAAGAATTGTACGTTTTGCTCTGTTCCAGTGCCTGATGACCTCTCCATGGAAGAAAGAGAAGAGCTTCTAAATATTCGTCGTAGGAAAAAAGAACTGATTGATGACATTGAGGTAATTGATTTACTGGAAAGATCCTTAGAAAACTGCTTCAGTAGATTAAGTTACAGTAAGCTGCAGACCTAGATATGAATTTCAGGTAATGGTTTTAAAAGCATATAAATTACTTAAGCTAAATACTCCTAATTATGAACAGGATTTATGCATCATATGTGTGCTTTTAAAAATATTAACTTCTGAATTTTTTGTAATGCAATATGTGCAGATGTCCACATTTGATTTGTATAATCAAAAGCTCATTAAACAGCAGGTTTGCATCCAGGATAGGAGCGAGTGAGAAATGTGGATAAAGAAATCTTAATTGATAATGGAAGCTTGGTCTTCGTGCTCTGACCCAAGCACTCACTGGGAGTGCAGGTTCATGTGTTTAACAGTCATTCAGTTGTGGTAAAATCTTTAAATATCTAAGGAAGCCCTAAGATTGTTCACTTTTCTTCTGGTAAATAACAAATATTAGAAAATAGAACCTAATTATCATATTATTATATGATAGATGATTTCAAAAGGAGTTCTAGTGTAGGTTAATGTATTCTCCTTCCTTCTTTTGACAGAGATTAAAATTTGAAATTGCTGAGGTTATGACTGAAATTGATAATCTGACTAGTGTAGAAGAAAGGTAAGTAATGCCAACATATGAACATGATTCAGTTAAGACCTTGGTCTTCCAGGAACAGCAAGTGAAAATACCTTTCCCATGCTAAACAAACAATGGATCCACCTTTATTTAGTCTGTTATAAAGTCTCTAAAGCCTGACTTTATCCCATGCAGGTGTGTCATTTGTTTGGCTAGAGAATATGTTGGATAGTGTGTAATATTTTACTGTCCAGTTGATAAGGATATGGGTCTCTGAAGCTGCAGTCGCTTAAGGGATTTGAAAATAGTATCATAATTTTCTCCGTTATAAAAAGTGGATGTCTTGGTTTTGTAATGGAACATTCAAAGTAGCCAAAATACAAATTAAAAGCTCATCCAGAAGTTGTTGTTTTTGTAAAAGAGCAGCTGGTAAGTGCTCGTTTCTTCTTTGTCTCCATATGTAGCAAAACTACACAAAGAAATAAGCAAATAGCCATGGGAAGGAAGAAATTCAACATGGACCCTAAGAAGGTAGAGAAATTTTTCTTCTACTTGTCAGAAATCGAGTTTCTGCTTGTAGTATGATCTGTGACAAATACTTTCATGTTTTTCTTAAGAAACATTTCTGATAATGTAAGTTCACAGGCCTTACTGCATGTCCTGTAACACACGGAGCAGAGGGTTAAGTTGGAAGCAGTGATCGGGTCATGTGCCAGTTGTGTGCTTCTTTCACTTAAGCAAATCTTTGATAATGGAGGTTACTTATCAACAATCAAATATGCCAGATATTGATTGACCTGGCTTGCTTTGTACCTGACAGAGGTGTTCTATGTTGATATGTCAAATATAATTAAAAAAAATTTTTGATGTGTGGTTATTAGTGAGGCCATACTTTTTATTCTTTAATGCTCTCCTATTTTTATCTTTCAAAATGCCTTTACCATGTCTTTTAATTTGTTCTCATGTAGACTTTTGTATTTGGATATCTAAAGTCTGTTTGTGGAAAAGGCACGTGTGAACGTCTGTATGTGTGTATATGTATGTACATATAGATGTGTACCCATCTGACTTGTACAAACTTGGTTACCAGTTTCAAGAAATCTGCTCTGCATTTAGCCAAGAAGTAATGCAGTTCTTCTTTCTGGAGTGCCTCTCTGTTTCTTGAATAGTTGATAATTTTCTGGAAAATTCGGGGACCTGCACATTCTCTTACAGACATCCCCTACAATAAAAGAGCTTCTTTGACATATTTGACCTTTAGCCTTTGCTTTTCATTTTTCATCTTCCTTCCTTTGTTTTACTGTCTTCTATTGTTTGTAATTGAGATTTTGAAATTGTGAAGAGTATTCTTTAGGGTCATTTTGGAAATCATTTAGCATTTGTTTTTCTGTGTTCTTGACATGTTTTCTTTCCAATTGTATTGAATTAATTTACATTTTGGTGTCTTTTCTGAAATGTTCCAAGTACAGTGATGGCTTCTGTTCTTCAGACTGTTTCAGTTTGCCAGAAATTCTCAAGTACAAGAACCCTTTCTAAACTGCTGGCCATTGTCTTTTATTTTCCATTTTGGTGACTGCCTAACTTCTGCTGAGGGCCAAACCCCCAAATATCCTGGTACTTTCCTGTTGTCCTCCAGCTCTTTCAAGTCCTAGAAGTTTGTGGCAAAGTCACAGGACGATGTCAGATGCTTTCATTCCAGCATTAACTATTTTTTATTATGGTTCTTCCTGGATGAAATTATTTCTATAAATAGATGCTATGGCCATATTGCTACTGCAACATAATTTAAATGTGGTAAACAGTCTTAGAGTAGTAATTTCTTAATAGTGCCTGTGATCAGTGGTGGCTGCAGTAGCTGTCTGCTCTAAAGCTGGGTCATGGTGTTGTTTGCAGCTGCTACATTAAGTTACAGACAGCTCAAGTATACATCCTTCTGCTGCTGGGAAAAGCTACCTTGGGTTCATTGGGAAAAGGTTTTTTTTCATTCATAAACAGGAGGGAAGATGGTATCTGGATTTAGGAATGCCAGAGAACTGGGGTAGTAATACTTGGGTTGAATCTACCAAGTTTCCTCCTTTAAACCAGGTGACAGAGGTCTCATGTTTTTGTATTAGCAGGAACACAGTGAGGTAATTTTCTTTTATCATTGTATTTGAAGATCTTTACACATTCTAGTGTGTGTGTAGAGCAATTCTGCCTTGCTCCCTCTGAAAATAGGTGTGTTTTATGTACTTCCATGATGTCATAGAGGGTACCTGGGAGTTTGGATTTGGTGAGTTCATGTGGGAAGGGCTGCAATGGTAAAAGTTTGTAAAACACTTCAAGAATCCCTGTGCACAAAGTGGTGCTTGAAATTGTGCAGTGCTGAAGTTGGTACTGCCTGTGTTGGGCCCAGGAAATGAATTCACTGTGACAAAGACAGGGTTTAAATAACTGCAAAATTTGTAATTGAACTACTGTAAAAGCGATGAAATTCAAAGCAGATTTTGCTGCAGTGATTTAAAAAAAATCCATGCAATATTTGTAGGGAATATTAAATATGTCTGTAGCCGTGAGTTTTGTGTGGGGAAGTTAAACTAGTACAGCTGTCATCTGTCTCCTGTCAGTCTACAGAAAGAAAATTTGCATCAAGACAAAAGATAGTGTAGGAGGTGATGGGGGTTTGCTTGGCCTATTTTGCCATTTATTCCAGATGCTGAAGTTGTTGTCCCAGACAAATTCCTTTTCCTGTCTGTTTGACTTCTGGTTCTTTAACATCTTAGTAATGATTTTTAAAATACCCAGGAAAAGGAAAATTAAATTGATTTTTGCAGTATGGTGAAGTGTCTGCTTCTGTGCACAGAAATTTGTTTTCCATACTTTTAGTCAAGTCCATTGTCAGTAACTTGCACAACTTCAAAACACCTATTCAGATCAGTCTATTTATACTAAGCATGAATAATATGGTCCAGGTGTTGAACAAGGGAATCTGCTGTTTCTGATATCAGAGGAAAGATTCTATTGTCAGAGATGAGAGCTTTTTGGATAACTTGGTATGGGAAAAAGTATTATGTTTTGTAGTCAAATGTTGTACAAAGAAGCTTTGAAGGGATCAGTTTTGAGGAAAGCTCAGCAATTTCTGGTTCAAGATATAATGGATATACTTTTTGTAAAGAAATCATATCTGTTATGAAATGACTTATGAAAATATTAAGTTGTCAGAGTACCAGCCTGGCATCTAAAGTTTTCAGATGATGATAAAATTGTTTTGAGAGAATTGCATTCCAGACTTTCTAAAGAAAGCTTCAAGCTTTATAACATCACAGTTCACTTTCTTTGTTAAATTAGTCAGAAAACTGACTTTTTTTTTCTCAGACGGGCAACCATTTCATTATTAAAAACTAGAATTAACCAAACAGAAGGATAGTAACTTTTTTGAATGTTACTAGAGGGCTATCTATGCTATAGCAAAAAAATAATGCAATTTTTTCAGTTGAAATGAAGTAAATAATACTCCATTTGCAGAAACTGAAAAACTAGTATTTCTGAAATTCTGAAATATTCTAGTAGAGCATATTAGTAATAATTTATTAACCTCTTCGGTACTTATTTGGAATCCAAGACATTAAGGTTACTTAGAGTCTCCATTTCTGCTTTTCACCAGCATGTTGTTACAGTTTGAAGAAATCATCAGGAGTAGCAACATCTGTGTTGGGATCTGTGGGCTGTAAAGAGGATGGTTATCCCTGCATGACCTGCTCGGTGTCAGAACAATGTCCCTTCCATCCTTTCCATAATCTCTGTGTAACTCTTAGTCTCCTTTCTTTGCCGCTTTGCAGAGAGGTCTCTGGGCTTCCCTAGAGTGTGCCAGTTGTAGGGCAGTAATTTGTGGAGGAGTAGGAGTCCTGGGGCTTGATCATGTACCCTCTGAGGGACAGGGTAAGACTCTCCACCTGCCTTTGGTAGCAGCCTGACTGAGCAGCCCTTTGTGACTAGTGTAGCTCCAGTCCTTTGTGAATAGTTTAGTTCCAGCACAACCAGAATTCACTGATAATCCCAGTGTCAGCATAAACTCTTTTAAACCGGTTTCAGTATCTTCAGCTGTGACTTCCTTCTGCAAGTAGTGGCTTGATGTATTGGGTTGCAGTTTGTAGATTATACCAGATGCTTTATTTTGTGTCATGGTGGTAATTAAGCTGTTTCTACGTATGTCTTCATTATATGATTTTGCAGATTACAGCTCTGCAGACATTTATGCAATGTTGGGAACAGGCCAGCTCACACATTAGCTCCAAAGAGCAACATGCAATCGTTATTCCATTAATATTTGATCTCTCTGTGGTTTAGGGATTCAAACTGCCACCTAGTACTTCTAGCCTTAAAAATGTGTTCTCATTTTCATCTTAAAACCAGGACTAAATATTGCTCGTCTAACAGAAAAGCATTTGTTTACCATTTTATTAAAAGAAATAAAAATCGGTCGGTCAATGTAGTTCTTAATGTGCTATGTATATGTCTCAGCTATGCATATGTGTCAGTATATTAATACCAAATGTTACGAGTGATATTTACATAAATGCTTGTGGAAGAAGACATAACATTCCTTTTCCTCTGGAATTGCTCTTCCTAGGGAATACAGTTTCTGATAGAAAATGACCTCCTGCACAACACTGCAGAAGACATTGCACAGTTCCTTTATAAAGGAGAAGGATTAAATAAAACGGTAATTGGAGATTACCTCGGTGAAAGGTAAAGTAGAAATATTGGAACTTTGCTCTTGAGCTCACAAAGCACATGTACAGGTTTTGGGTACCTTTCACAGGCTGCATGGAAGAACTGCTTGAGTACCCTGAGATCTGGAAGAGCTACAGTGGGGATGTAAAACTGCTACAGTATTGTGATAGGTTTTCTTCCTGTTAGGTTGTTAATTTTTAAATGGGTACATTGTGGAATGATATTTAATTAACTGTAACTTACTGTTTGGAGTAAACCAAAACATTTGTCTGTAGTGCAGTATTTAATACCATGAGCTTTTAGAATGTTTGAGAGTTATGTTGCAACACTACTGGTAACTCTTAGTACTGTGTCCAGAGAAGGAGTGATTTACAGTCAGTAATAATTGACAGTAGAGAAATTACTTATGAAAAGAGGTACTTCCTGGGACAGTAGTTACAAGCAGGTTTTGGTGTAGTCACTTCCCTGCATGCAGAACTCCCATTGCTAAGAAGGCGTCTCCAAGGGCAGCTGCGCCCAGTGCTTATCAATCCTGGTACAGTAAACATGCAGTGTGCATTTTTATGCACAGTGTTGCAAAACACAATCAGAATGCAAATGACTTGCATTGCTGTGCAACCCAGGAACTGATTTTAAAAAGGCAGCTGAGAGAGGCAGCAGTGCAGTGGGTTGGAGTGTGTGTATGGACGTGCTGGCACATGTTCCAGTGCCACTTAGGGAGCTCTCGGAGGTGACTCATTTAGGATGTGCTCCTGTGGTGATGGGTTGTGGCAGGTCCCTTTTGAGACACTCTTCAGTCTGGTTCCAGCATCAGTGGCGTGGTTTTTGCTCAGCAGTTTCCTCCTGGCTTTCATAGGTTCAGTGGAAGTTTTTACTGTAATACGAGCATTTTGAAAATAGATCTTTGTTATGAAGTCAGTGTGCAGAGCATGTAGACATGTCAACAGTTTTTATACAGCAGAATTATGTCTGAGGACATTCTCTCTTTCTTTGCCACCCCCTCTCAGGGGCCCATCATAAATTACTTCTGTATCCTAGCTAAATATAGCTGAAGACAAGACAAGGTTAGTCAACAGAATGAAATATTTATATAACATTGTTCCATAAAGGATATATTCTAAATTACTGACTTTTATAGTCTAACAGCACTCAGCAAACTGAAAAAAGTGAATGTAAAAATGGAATGAGATAACACTTAAAAATACAGCAAAAATAATAATAAATGAGGGATGAATTACATCCTAAAAAAGAGTTAAGATTTCTTTCTATGTGGGTAACTCTTCACTTCTTTTTTTAGGTGGCTTCCTGGAGCATTTGTGTTACTTGGCTTGTGTCTTGGGAGGTGTACCCAGCACAAGTACTGCATGCCTATAAACAAAATAAGTAATTGGCTTAGAGTAAAAACATACCCCTCTCAAGTGCTCTTTTATTACACTCTCATGCCACTTCACTGAAAAGTAGTTGCCCAGTTGAATTGTGCATTGCTAAATTTGATGAGAATTGCTTGGATTTGCTGACAGAACTGGTGTGTTTTTCTGTAAACAATGTGGGAATCTGCTAATGAATGAACAGTTGGTTTTAAGGTATTTCCTCCTGAGTGTTACAGGTTAGTCTGACTATGCAGTTAGTCAGCAAAGCAGCAGCTAATTCCTGGTGGGTGCACACCTTTCTGTTTTTGGGTGGAGGCTGATACGCAGCATTCTGTCTTGGTGATGTATTTAAAGCACACCCTAAGGATTATAAACCTTTATTCTTCTGGCACATGAACTCAGGCATGGTTTAGGCCAAGTTCTGTCCATCCACATAGTTTTGTGTTCATTAATGTTTAAATGTTTCTTCTGCATTCAAGCACCCTTGTATTAAACAAAGCATAATTTGGCTCATGATTTACATACCAGTCTAAGAGATGGGTGAGAGGAAGTCCATTCAAAACCTATTCTGATTTTACTAAACTTTGTTGTACCAGTTTTTGAGAATGGAGTAAGAGTACATGCTAAGCAGCACTTCTAAAAAGCTGTTCTTTTTCTTGGATAGACTCAATAGAAGCAATAAGTTTTTGTTTCTTATCTTTGTACATAAATTAAGATACTGCTTTAATATTTTCTGTTCTTAGAGTGGAAAAAAGGTAGTTTGCTTATCATATGTTGTATGGCTAAGGAAATTAGTTTTACATTAACCATTGTTTTAAGAATTCGTGACAATTTCTGCAAAAGACTTCTTACTGAATAAATTTCTCAGGTATCCTCCTATGTCAAGGCAGGCACAGTAATAATAAATATGAAGCAAAGAAGGCAAGGCTATTTTTTAGGTCATTTAAATAAGCAGTTCTAAAATCAGTTCAAATGTACTGGCTTTTGCTAACCTACCAGCAAAAATGGGCGAAGTACTAGTGTTAAATATTAAAATACCTCTCAAATAAATGTGTAGATTTTCTGATGACTTGATCAGTATGATTGTTTATTTCCTTATTTATTTTCAGAAGCAAATCAAAGTATCTATCAAGTCTTTAAAGATCAGAATTGTAATCGTCTATTTAATTTGTCTTTCACAGAGATGAATTTAATATTAAAGTTCTTCAGGCTTTTGTTGAACTCCATGAGTTCGCTGATCTCAATCTTGTACAAGCCTTAAGGTGAGTTCTTTCTGTTTTTTGACCTGAGCTCCCTTTATCAAATTGCATGTTTATATGAGTCACTGTGTTGATTTATTTGTAAAAAAGCTGCTCTACAGCTCAGCACAACTGTACAAATTACTGTGCAAGTGAGCAGAGACAGCTCCGTTTAACCCTTCTGATGGCTTGTGTGTGTGCTGCCTTTGGGGGTGAAAACTCCTGATTATTTCAGACAAATACATGCAACTAAAACAGCTGTTACTCCTTGGTGTGCCTGCCATATGTGGAGATTTGAAGATCTATTTTCTATCTTAGCACAGAGATAGGTTAAAAAAGAAATAAACTCTTTACTTAAATAATTTTCTTCCTCCTTTTCTTCCACCTCAACTTGTCCTTCTGGGCAGGGAGGGGGAGAAATCCTCTGACCATAGTCACTGATTATGTTCAGTCACAGAGAGGTAAACTTTGAAATGAGTGATTTCTTTCTGCTTCCCTCAGTTTCCCACTTGTCATGTGAAAGAAAGTGTGATTTCTTAGTTTATTTTTTCCCCTTGCTATGTGAACAGTTCCCTTGATTTATCTGGGATGCTTGCATACAGTGACCTTGTGAGATCCCTTCTCAACTTGGTGAAAATCTGTAACAGATTGAGCAAATTAAGTTGGCTTAGACAGTTTTGCCTGGTTTTTTTGCCGCGAGTGACTCCCTCCTGACACCAGATAAATGGAAGTGTCCGTGTGATCTTTGTTTCTGGTGCAGTGCCTTGTGATGTGGAGTCAGAACAGCTTTGCTATGGTTGAATGATGTGGTGATGATAACTTGAGCTGCCTGAGGCTTGAGCCAAAGAAGCCTTTTCTGTGGCTGCTGAAGCTTGTCTGGGAAGCTTCGTATTCCTGTCTCTTTTACCCAATTTGATGTTAGGTTTGACTTTCTTCTTCCTCAGCAGCTGCTACTATTAAATGTTTGTATTTTGGTAGCTTACAAAATTCGTGATCTGGGTTGGAACCTTGCACGAGGTGAGTAAAGACAGTATATAGAGCTGACAAACTAAAGATGGCCTGTGACACTTGAATATAATGTCCTGAAATGAAAACTGGTGAAGACAGGAACAAATGGTTGTTATATGGCATCCAGTGTACAGGGAATAGTGAGAACTTGTTTTGCATGGCAGAGCATGTAACTTTGCTGGTTTAGATCCTGGTTTAATTCAGATAATTCTTTTGCTAAGAGATAAAAGAATAAATGATGAAATTAATTGGAACACTTTAGTGCCACCATGTGCCAAAATAAATTTGTGAAGACTTCTGTCCTGTATGCATTCCAGTGTACCTCTGTGTAGAAATAGTTACAAAAGTCAACTCTGTATTCCAGTTCATGGTGCTAAGCAGCAGCAAGATCTGCTGCATGTATTACAAAATTACTGAAATGATGGCATGAGTTGCTCTTTTTACGACCTAGGTCTGATTCTTGTAGGGTGAGCTTACAGTAGACAGGCAGCACCTCTCTAAGCAGTGGGGTTTTCTTGTTGTTACCGTTTTTAAAAGGTTTTGTATGAATTTAAGTAAATATGTTAAGTCTTTCTGTATTCCTTGTTTCTCTCTCCTTACACCAGAAATATTTTGTGTATTGTGTCTTTTTACATTGTGAATAAAGTCTAGCTGACTGTTCTTTGCTTTCTGTAGCCAGGAAACCCAGGGAGGATTGAACTCATTTTTTCCCCCCATAGCATTCTTGTGGCAAAAATGGGATGCATACAGAAAATTGTTTACTAGGCTGGAAAAAAGAGAGAGCCTCAGAATATGAACTGCCATATTATCTTGCCTGATAGCATGCAGTGTTGCTGGCTGAGTTACTGGGCTAGCCATCTGTGCATGTTGCTTTATAATAGCTCCTGACTTGTGTGTTGAGAGATTGAGAACATATTTCTAGGACATTCTATATAGGCACTGCTGATTTTTTTTCCTTTTTCCGTTTGTTTTGGGTTATTTGTAATAAATACTTACTATGTAAATATTGGAATGAGTCTAACAACTATTCTTCCCTTCTGTAGGCAGTTTCTGTGGAGCTTCAGACTCCCAGGAGAGGCTCAAAAAATTGACCGTATGATGGAAGCTTTTGCTTCACGCTATTGCCTTTGTAACCCAGGAGTCTTCCAGTCTACAGGTCAGTCACAGGAAGCAGGAGTTCTTAAGTACTTGAATGATCCAAATACAATTTTATATATATATGTGTATGTTCTTATACATCTGATGCAAGGAGATATTGGCCAGTTTGGAAGTTGAGGATAAAATAATATGTGAAATGAGGAATACCTGGGAAGTGAGAACATGTGACTGTCTAATCCAGGAGGTGCAAACTTATGGTCAGAATGCATTTTCATTTATAAAGCTTCGCAGAACTACACAGAATGCCCTGGCATTTTTGGTCTGTTTGGTTATATACACAAATAGTTTGCTCTTGATCACTTAATTTGAGGATTAGATAGGATGGGAAAAGGTTGGTGTAAAGCAGGTCTGTAGCTGCTAGAGAGGAAAATAGCTACTGAAAACAAACTGCTGAAGATGCAGGCACAATTTTCCTCTCTCTAGCAGGTTTTCATCCTGCTTTTTCTTACACAGAGTCTTGTACTTGAATTCTGGGAGAATTTACTATAATCATAACCATGGCAAGAAGCATGATAAGATTTCCTTTGTCATCTTCTGATATTATCCAGTAGTGCTAGCTGCCTGCTGAATGCCACAAAATTGAGTCAATGTAATTTTCAGTCTTTTTAAATGCAATCAAAATATTATTTTGAAGAGACCATTCTTTCTCTTTGGAGAGAGCTTTGGAAATACTTTGAGTAGGAGGAGGCTGATGGACCAGGTTTATTATAGCATCCACCACTATGATTTAGGCAAAATCTGTGCAGAGAACATTTTGCCCAACACTTCAGCGTTTGAAGTGAAATGTTAATTTAGGGTGATAGCAATGATTTCATAAGAGTTTAATTTTTTTTTAATTCTCATACAATTTTCTTATACTTGTTTGTTATTTGAATTGTAACCTTTTTTTTAAATTGGGCTTAATTCAACAGCTTAAAGAAAGATTTTAGACTTTTATGTACAGCATTCAGGATGTTTTGAGTGTTCCTTTATCAGTCAGGATGAGGTATATACTAATTTTACGGGTTTGTACACACAGCACATGGGAAGGTAAACCATTTTTCGAATCTGATTTCAGATACATGTTACGTGCTTTCATTTGCCATCATTATGTTGAATACCAGCCTGCACAACCACAACGTGCGAGATAAACCCACAGTGGAGAGGTTTATCTCCATGAATCGTGGAATTAATGAAGGTGGAGACCTTCCAGAGGAATTGCTAAGGGTAAGTTAGGCTGGGTAAGACAAAGCCTGGCTTTGTGTTTGTAATAGCAGACTTAAAAGCATGTACAACAGTTCTCAGGCAGATTTGTCAAGGGAAGGCAAGGGAACATTTTCTAGGATGTGTAACCATTTGAGTAGCTGAAAGAAGCATATTCTGATATTCACAGCTACTTTGAGCTAGTTCTCCCTATATCCAGCCTTTGTTGAGAACAAGCTGTTTCAGAGTAAATGCTCTGTGCATCTCTCAGTAGTTTGCTTATGGCAAAATTCTTGTGCAATTGGCTTCTTATGAAAAAGAGTAGTATTTCTAGATAAGTCAGAAAAAATAGTAAAAATTTTTGGTTTTCCTTATTGCCTCTCTTTTTTTTTCATGTGTCTTGTGGAGCTCCTTCCTTGAGAAATCAGTATAAATATTTACTGCTGTAAGACAGTGTGATGGGCTACACCATTTTCTGAAAACCCAGATTCATTTGGCAAAACTTGTACTAAATGAGACTGATCCTGAAACCTTTGAAATACTAAATGCTGAAGATAAAATAAAATTGTCGTTGCTAGGAGTGCTTAAGAAATTTGTACTGAAGAGAGACTTGCTTATGGATGAAGTAGTTTAAAATCAATCATGATCAAAATAGAAAGCAAAGATTGACAAGGGGTGGTCCAGAATTTTATGGACAGTATTTCCTCTGCTTTTTATAGAAATGGTCTATGAAGCAATAAGATATCCTGGTTGCATTTTCTCTTAAGACATTTATTAATAAGGTCTTTTTCCTCTTTATTTTTCTAGAATTTATATGAAAGTATTAAGAATGAGCCATTTAAAATTCCAGAGGATGATGGAAATGATCTAACGCATACATTTTTTAATCCAGATAGAGAAGGTTGGCTGCTGAAATTAGGTTAGTCACAAGGGCAGTTCTGCTGCTGTATGTTTGTTCATTGTTAGCATGTTTGCTGCTCCGTGTCTACCTGCTTTCTCGTGAAGGTAACAGGTTGAACTTTTTATTTAAAAATGTGTGAACCAAAATAAGTAGCTCCTTTTCGTCTGAAGGCTGTTACTTCTTATTTTGCATACCCAAATTAGCAATCTTGTTTCAAACTTCGGAGTTTTATTTCTGAGATCTGAGAAATAAAAACTCGGCAGCAAAAAGGAAACACCACATGGTATTTACCACATGCTGTGACTGATAAATAACAACTAAGTCTCCATAAGGTCATTTCAGAAAACTGTGTGTGATATTTCAACACAGTTTTCTGTGTACAAAAAAAGGATGTCTCCTCAAATAGTTACTTTTGTATGTCTTTTTTTTTTCCATATTATTTGTGAGTTTCTCTTGGTTTGGTTTTGGCTATGATTTTTTAATGAGTGGTTTAAATGTGCCTTCTTGTTTTCCTTATGGCCTATGACCTATCACCTTTCTGTTCTGTGACTGGCTGTCTCTGCTTATTCTGCATTAGGAGGTACGTATCTGATTGCTTTCCAGTCCCCTCTTCTTCAGTTGCTCATTCTTTTATTTTCTTCCTCCTTCCTCCTGGTTTTTTCTTTTTTCTTTTTTTTTTTTTTTTTCAAATCAGATTTGTTGTAGCATTTTGCTTTTTCACTCAGTGTCACTAACAGTGTCATCAGTGGTGCTCTGAGGGACTGGCATGTCAGTGTCTAACTCACATGCAAGTGAGTTCAGCAAAAGAAGGAAGCGTTTACATGTAAAGCAGAAAAATAAAGATGACTTCAGCACACTTCTCTCATTCGTGGAAAAACATAACAAGGAAAGAATAATCTCCACTGAGAGTAAACAATGTCTCACTCTGTCATGAAGTTTCAGAGTGGTTATGTTACTTGTTTATCAATGATAATTATTGAAAGATAGATTACATTTGAACTACAGTTGTAAAAGCTGTTCTTTTTCCTGCTTATTTTCTCTTTTAAATAATACATTTAGCTCACTTAACAGAGTCTTAAATGTGCTTCAAATTTAGGGTTGCAGAAACCTCAGGTATTTCAGTCTCCTGGCACTGCAAGGTGCCTTTGTTTTTACAGACTCTTGTAAAGTTGATGGGATTCACTTTTTCACTTGACCTTAGGGAATTTTTTTCCCATATAAAGGAGACTGACACTTTGTTTTAACAGTTGTTTTTCAAAACAATAAGTTTTTAAGATTTAAACACCAGCACACACTTCAGTAGAGTCAGTTGTTGGCCACTTGAATGTGTTAAAGTGGAAGAACTTTGCACTTGGAGAATGGTGACTGAAGTGTGAAAAGGGATGTGTGCTGGGGTGCACATGGGGAGGATGGTGAAAAAAGAGCCTGGACAGAGCCCTGGGCCCACTCTGCTGATTGCACCTGGAACCTGGTAGTCATGCTTGTGCTGGAAGGAAGTGGATGTGAAAAGGAAGCATTTGGAATTCATTCACATGCTCTGCATTGTCGTATTCTGACCTCTGTGCTACAGATGCTGTGGAGCTCCTTTTCTAACTACAAAAAAGCAAAGCTCTTGCTTTTTGACCTGTATTGGCTCAGCTGGCACAATTTCAAACGTGACTTTGCAGCTTTTCTCCATTTGGTAGTATGAGATGATGCTTAACAGAAAAGCCTTTCAAGTTGATGTAGGTGGAATGTGCTGCTTGGAGAAGAGGTTGAGTATAAGGCTGTGCTGTGCCTTTGCTGTTGCCAGTGCTCCCTCATAGACTTCTACACATAATGTGAGTGCAGGCAAGTGTGAGTGTGTGTAGAGAAGTGGCAACATCCTCTGTGGAAGAAACTGCCCATTAAATAGATCTAATGAAAAATAGAGGAACCAAGAAATTGAGGAAGCAATGACTGAAAGTAAGTGAGAGCTGCCAGGTACTTCTGCACAGGCTGTCTCTGGCTCTGGTGCAAAGTCAATAAACCAGAGGTCAGAGGACTGAAAACTGTGCCTGAGTCTTTGCTGTGTGGGATGCAGATGAGACACAGAGCACAGAAAACCCAGTAGTAAAAGAGTGTGTGAAGCAGAAGGGTGTTACACGCAACACTCCCACAGTGTGAGGGTTATTTGAATAAAGAAATGAAACGTGTCCAGAAGCCTCCGGTGAATCAGCCTGGGAATGCCTGGAGCTGTGCTTCCATGAAAGACTGCATTTTTTTTCAGCAGAGACAGACTGGTACAGACTAATACATTGCTAGTTTAGATGCAATGACCAGAAATAAACCTGACAGTCTTTTTATTTTTTTCCCCCCCCATTTTATTTCTTTCCTCTCCCTCGAGTTTCCTATTTGCTAGGAGTCTTAAACTGTATGTTGAGAGTGCTGTCTCAAGCCACATGGTTTGCATTTTTACAGTCCTTTCTGTTGGGAAGCTCTTCTTGTGAAATGGGTAGGACTTCCTTCAGTTCTAGAAGATCCTGATATTAAAAAGTTCTGTATTGTTGAAATGCTAAGGAGATGAACTCCTCTATGAGGGTTTAAGTGCTCAGTTGTGATAACGCATAAAAGCTGAAATAGAAAGTTTTAAATGAAACTATAAACATGGCTAAAGACTACTTGCAGGCTCTGAGTATATCAAGACAGTATTTTGTATCTGGTGTTTCTCACAGCTCTTCCCATTTATGCAGTTGTGCCCTTTTTTTAGTATTCCATCTCTCACTATATTGATTTTTCTTTGGGCAGAAGATGGATATCGTGAAAAATTCATATATTGTAAAATTCATCTGTCCAAAAGACTACTCTGGGTTTTAGAAGGCTGGGAGGGTGCAGAAAGCTTTTGGAGAGTTTGCTGCTCTGAATTGTTCAGAGGTGACCATGTTAAGTCCGAGTGCCAAACCTGGCAGCCAGACAGTAATTCTGGTTTTGTCTATCTAGACTTAGCCAGAGCCTATAAATAGACATCTTTATCTTGGTAGACCTAAATTATCATTCAGTTCTGCATTGTTTGAAGCATGGTGTAATGAAAATGAATGCAGCAAGTTAAAAACTGAAACCTGCTGAGTGCTAGTGAGTCCTCCTTGGAGCAGCTTGACACATTATGAGCTTTCAGACTTTTCTGCCTAATGAGTGGTGTTGGTACCATGAAATTTTCTGCCATCCGCTCTAAGGTATTTTGAAATTGTTGCCTATGCTCTCTTTGCTAGTGCCCAAGTTAGATCTGTTTTGCACAGGGAGATGTTTCCTCGCCTTAAACAGCTTCTCTTGGCAAATTTCTTGGTTTGTGTAATATTTTCTTCTCGTTTGAAGGAAACTGTGACATTATTCCCCCAAACTGGAGAGGAAATGATTCCAGCCAGACATATGAGTGTGTTAATTTTTTCTGCCAGTCAGGCGGTTACGGAATGCTTGGAGATGGTCCAAAAGCTTCACATCCGGGCCTGTCCCTCCAGTGGTGCTTATTCCAGCACATCTGTCCTTGGGAGGATGTTGTTTCTCTTCCCTGATCTGGGGTGAGAGAAGAGTGCTGGGTGATCAGGAAACCGGTGCCTTCCGGTACCTGCTTGGCTCTTGTGGTGACTGAGGCTCTTCCAGGTCGAGGCAATCAGTGCTGTGGTCAAGGGAAAATGCTTTTTAAAAGAAAGCCCAACTTTGATCCAACCAGCTGTGCAGTTGCTGAGTCTTTTCTGTCTGGTGATATCTAAATGAACTCAGGAGGAGAAAAAACATTCTTGGTGTATGCATCTCCTTCAGCTCTAAAACTTTTATATAAATGAGCTGAAGATTTGGGTAGAATTTTCTAACTTTAGATACCTTGTTGCCTTTAGCCTTAAGGCCTTTTTTACTTAGAAGATTTGTTTCCTAAGTCATTGCCAGTTGTTTTTCCCTTTATTATAGATGGTTTCTTTTACCTTGTTGCCTAGTTTGTACTTTGCTCAGAGTTAAAAAAAAAATAATCCTATGTTGAGTTACAAAGGTGAAGAGGGTTTCTGTTTCTGTACATTTTGCCTTGTAGCCTTTCCTTGTAGCTTACTTACATTTCCACATGCTGTGGAAGATACCATGCTTCTATACTTCATTATTTGAGATGTCTGTGCATTTTTGTAATCAGCTTGATCTTTCAGAAGTATGTCACTTATCTCTGCATTTCTGTAGATGTTTATGGATTCATACTCTGGTTTTCTTGATCCTCTTCTGCTAACTTAATTCCTCCCAGTCTTAATCTTTAAAAGGCTGGGAGCTGGAATAAGAGATGAAGTACGGTACTAAACCCTTTGTTGTTGTTTTGTGAGCCTACAGCAATCTCAGCCAAGGACAAGAATGTTTTATTATCACATGTTTTTACCTATTAATGTCATGTGCAGAGTTTACAGGCCACAGTGCCTTATCAGCCAGCTGCTTGGGCTGCAGCCCATTGTAAAGGCATATTAAATGTGTTTTATGTGGTGACCCCTGCAAATTTGATTAGTACAGATTAGATTTTGAGCTTTATTAGCGTTTCTGTGCTGTTGACAGCTGCAACTCAGTAATGGCGTGGGGAGACAGAGACTTGCATGTGAGAGTAGTTCCTTATCCTGCCAAAAAATCCTGACTGACTGCTTTTTTTTTTTTTTTTCCCATTTTTCTTTTCTTTGGAAGAGTAACTGATAGCTTGGTGGAGCAGGGACTTAAGGTCTGTTTTCATGGTTCCCATGAGTGCTGTAACCCAGTGGGCTACTGGCTGTTTTAGGGAAAAGGGAGCAGTAAGAGGGTTGTTGGAAATGCTTACTCTTTGTGGCTTCCCTGGAGCTGGGAGATGTTTCATGACAAAAGCTTCATCAAAACTGCAGCATGATTACAAAAGGTTTCAGGTTTGAGAAATCTGGCTTTTCCAGAGAGAGGGAGTGTTGTTGGGAAAACATTCAGCAAGCTCAACTGCTGTTTACTGCTTGGCAATTCATATTGTTCTGGGAGTGTGTGTTTTAGGTCTGTTGTTTCTTTCTCAAATTATAAATAGGTCTTCTTTTAAATATATGGTTATTACTGATTTTTTTTATTGTGTTTTGGCATGATATCAGAGTTTATGAGAAGCACTTTTGTTCAGTTTAAGCTGCCTGTGATAGTAACCTGTTTCCCTGTTTGATCCATTCTCTCTCCTGAGCTGTTTTTCTGCTAGAGCTGGGCAAGCCATGACCTCTGATAGCTGATATTGACTGTTAGCCTGGAAAACATGGTGATGGTTTAGGGCCATAAAAATGTTAAGTGATGTTAATCTGCTAACCTTGGAGAGCAGAACGTGACTTAAAGCCATGGCAGTTGATCCTGGGTTATGTGAACACGAGTCACGTTGAGGTGGTGGCAGGGAGTGCCCTGGCAGTCACCGTGACTCGGCGGCTGCTCTTCCATTGGTCTGGAAGTGAGTCAAGCTTGAGTTCATCATTCCTAGCCCAAATACTTCCTGATACTTGAACCAGCTCTCGGTCAAGGTGGTGGGGAATTTTTCTAGTGACTTACGTGCCAGTTTGAACATCTCTGCAATGCTTTATTTACCGATCTGTCACAGTGGTTGTACTAAAATGCCACCAGTTCTTCCCTCACTGTCTCCAGTTCACTCAACCATTCATTGTGTCACGGCTTCTGCATCTTGCACTATTTTGCCTTCACTTATTTCACCACACCTGCTTGCAGATTAAATTTTTCTTAAGATATGAGTGCGTCTGGTGGAAACAAAGTTTGAGTACATTGAATGTTGCAGTGTGTTAGCACTGGGTTATTGTGCAGGTCATGAAACCCAGCAAAAGGAAGGTACAATGTGCCACATACTTGGTCTGCAATGCAAATATGCAGTAGATTGGTATCAAGAAATGTCATGATATCCCTAGAATTGTTCTTTAATATGATTTGGATTTCTGTATTAACCAAAAACCCAGCTATCTTAAGCAGAACAAAAAGATTAAAAAATTATGCTTATGTCTTAAATTTGGTTATATCACTTGGATTAAACTGGGTGTCTTGTGTGTATTAATGGTGCTCTTTTATGCACAGGTGTTCAATAGCAAGATCAACTATTTTGAAATGTTGGCTTAATGAAATTAAATACTGCTGAATGGATGATGCACAGGTGGTGACATAATCCTGAAGTCAGATAACTATGGTGTATCTAAACCTTTAAACTAATAACACATGAATGCTTTATCTACAGTTGTCCTTCTTGGAAATGAGTTTTAAAATAGTGTAATGTGGGAAGCCAGGTGTGTTCTGAAGCAGCCAGTGGCAGCAAAACAACTGAAAGGGCCAAAGCAATACTGTTTCTAAAAAGAAACTGTTCCCTACAGGGTGACATTAGCAGGTGTAAAGAAAAGGAACTCTGTGGTTGCTGTTGTCTGAACTGTTAATGAAGGAAAAATTGGCATTTTTGGAGCAGTAGCTATTTTTTCTGTCAAGTGTACTCAATGATATAATGACCCATGAAGATATTTTAAAAATACTGAAAGATGACAAATTAGTAAATATGGTATATTTTGGCATAGGATTTGCTCCTCATTGATGACATCATATTTGTTCTGTTAGTGATGTTCATAAGCACCTTACACACTTGACATTAAATCTGAAAGTAAAGACACGTTCTTAATCACGTGTTTGCTTGTGAATGGAGTGACAGGAAGGTGGTAAAATGCCCTTAATTTTATTGATGGGACCTTTCCCTTGCCCCAGCCAAGCTGTCCAGGGGGTTGCTCCTGTTGCTGGGCCCAGCTGCTGGTTCTGCAGCCAGTGCTGGTGTGAGTGAGCAGCTGGGGGTGTCAGACCAGCCCAGGGCTCCCTGGCAGCACTGGCTGTGTCCAGCACTCTGCAGACTTGGGATTTTTGGTGCAGTGGACATGTGTGAGGGCCTGGACAGAGGGAGCAGGTCTGGCCACTGATGGTTGCCCACAGCTCTTGTGGCTGATGGCACCTCCAAAGCTGATGCTGCCTCAGGACAAGTTGCAGTAACATGTTCCTTTAACCTCCCTCATCTGTGCCTGATCCATTTACCATTAAGCAATTAAACCATACTTTGAGAAATAAGCAAAACTTAATTATTTCCTTGCCCATTGTTGAAGCCCTGATGGTAGCACATGTTTAATTCTGGAATCCTTTTGTTTGCAGGGGGAAGAGTAAAAACATGGAAACGGAGATGGTTTATTCTGACTGATAATTGCCTGTATTACTTTGAATACACAACTGTGAGTATATATCATGGTGAATTCTCTTTGTAATCAAGACATATAAGTAGCCAATAATGTGATATTTTCCTAATTTTTTAGGACAAAGAACCTCGAGGAATTATTCCATTAGAAAATCTTAGCATAAGAGAAGTTGAAGACCCTAGGAAACCAGTAAGACAGTTTCATATTTATTTTCTAAATGAAGATAAGTAAACCATAGGGAACTTAATCGTACTGTTAAACGAATTTATTTGTCAGTTTTGTTTTGTTCTTTCAAATTTATTACTTCATTTCTACCCTCCAGAACTGCTTTGAGCTCTACAACCCCAGTCATAAAGGTCAAGTAATTAAAGCATGTAAAACTGAAGCTGATGGTAGAGTGGTGGAAGGCAACCATGTAGTGTACAGAATATCTGCTCCCACCCCAGAAGAAAAGGAAGAGTGGATTAAATCTATCAAGTGAGTTTAAAGTTTTAAATGTTTTTCAGAAATGAAGTATAAGCTCTTTTCAGAGTATGATACTGAGAGAATTTGTTGTAACTTGTTTGAAGAACTCTGATGTGGCAATGTCCTCGAGGATTAACAATGAGCTCTGCAGGGTTGATGGATGAAGATACAAATCTCCTGTTACTCTCTGGTCCTAAAGAAGTATTGCTGCTAACTCAAATGAGGAAAACAGGATTTACTGTTTTATGCAAATGTAAAACCTTGTGTGAATTGTCTTTAAATCTAATTTTATTGGATTCTTACTTCACTTAATAATTAAGTTCAGTAACGTGTTTCTTAAGCATGTTCACAGGCAGCTTTAAACTTCCACAGCCTGACTTTATCTTGAAAGGTGTGTTAACAGACCCACTTAAAAGAAATAAATAATAGTCAAGATGTGAAGATGTGAACTCTTTACAAATCACAGCTGAATAGCATCTTTTGCTAAAGAAATACTTGTGGTGCTTAGAAGTCAGCCATCCATCTTATTAAGAATGTGGAGTCATCCACAAGGATGAGAGGTTTTAGTTTTCAAAACTAGGTATTTGTTAACCAAACTGATGATTCCTTTTTTCTCTTCCAGAGCAAGTATCAGCAGGGATCCCTTTTATGATATGCTGGCAACAAGGAAACGAAGAATTGCAAATAAGAAATAGAACATGATCAGCAGCTTGTAAAGCTGCATCAACCAACAACTGAGCGTACAGTGGAGAGATAGAAGAAATTGGACAAACTAAGTGAAGACAACTGTAAATTTTATATATATATACATATATATACATTTTATTATGGCATAAAAACTTGGCAAAACTTTTTCAGGGTAAATAGTTACTGGCATATAATTTGAAGCAAGCTTCAAATCCCAGAGAATGATTATATTGGAACTTAATGCAACTGAACACATGGAAGCCTTGTTTTCACTTACATTAGTGACAACTCCAGTTTACTTGGGCTGGGAGGGAAGGAGTCCAGGGCTAACACTAAAATGTCCTCTACCTGTTACCTGAGCACATTTCCCATAAAAGGAGTGATTATAAGACTTTTGAGTTCTCACTAAAGTGCAGCACCAACAGTGGAGCAGGGCATGATCTGGCACTGCATTTCCTGTAAGCAGAAACCTCACAATCCCAGCGTCAGTTTTCAAGTCGTGTGTGTTTCACAGTAACAGCTGAGTGCAGCTTTCATTCAGGATTCCTCTCCCACCTTCATGGAAATAGCTTTTCTTCAGAAACACAGTGACTGGCAGCTCAGCAGGTCCCTCGTGGTGCCAAAGGGTTTGTCAGTGTGCACTGAAATACAGGCAGGGCCCAGCAGCAGAGGTTTGAGCCATGACACAAAGTACAGATGTGGTCTGGTGTTTGCCAGTTGGCTAAAATACACTCCTGCCTGCTCATACACTCACAACAAACACTAGGGTTTAATGACTGGTTTAATCTGTTTTTTATACAGTAACGTCCTTCTTACATTTGAGATGATGTAGTTTGATTAACACTAAGTTGCTACTAAAGGAGAGAGATGACAGGGCTTGTGTGATTTTAGGCCTTGCGTGTGAAAACACCCCCAGATAATTTCACATGCATTCAATGTTTTTAAAGGGAAGAGCCAGGAAGGTGAGCTGTCTCTGTAAGATGCAGCCCTAGAGAGTTAAACAAGCAGGATTCGCTCCTTTGCTTGATAACAAACTTTGGGCATACAGAGTTCATGCAAGTTCATACAAGTTCAGCATTTTTATTGCATTCTTAGAGGCAATTTTCAGATTTGTGCTTCAGCAGTTAAAATTGAAAAAAATAGATATTTTTACTGAAAAATAAAGTATTACACATTGATTGCCTGGTGCAGCTAGGCTTCCCCACAGGCACGTGTGTCTGTCTTTGAAACTTGTGGAAGATCTTTCTGTGGTCCTACTCATGGGTCTTTCAGGAACACATCAAGTGCTGCAGCAGATTTTACTGCAGTGCTTTTCTGTTGATAGCACACATACTGTTCTTAAGGTAAAGCCCCTAATTCCACAATGGGCGCAGGAAGTGGGAGGTTTTGACTCTACTGCTTCTGTTACTACTCAGTTTGGGAAAAACTTGTTGAGCCTGAGCTGTGCCTACTGTGCCAGTGGATGCTTTGGAGACCCAAAATGTTAAAAGCAGCTTTGCTTGTTGGTTACAGGAGCATCTCTGGGTCGGTTGTAGCAAGATGGGCTGCAGTGGCAAACCCACAGACTTAGCAAGTTGATCTGTTTGAAATCTCCTTTGAACTGTGAGGGAGAGTCTGTTTCACTGTTCTGTCTTACTGATTTGCCTTGTTTTGCATGGGGTGTCAGCCGTGTGAGTGTTTTGCTTTATTGCATGTTTGCAAAAGAGGCTGAGAGGAGAAGAACAAGGTAAACTTTCCTACATTTTAGGTTTTCCCCCCAGCGTGTGTGGAACTGCTTGGGTGAATGTTTAAATCCAAGTGCTTCCAAAGGAATACAACTCAGCCAGAAGGGATAGAATCCTTGAGTAAGTGTCAGTGTGGGGATATCTTTGCTTAATGGAACACATTTAAACTCTTTATAGAAATGAATTAAGTTTTGTGTCCTGTGTTTGCAAAGCAGCACAATGATGGAGCTGCTGCCAGCACTTGTTTTGAGTCTTCTGTTCTGCAGTGACATTTTGTTTTCAAGCACTGCCTACATCAGTCATAGCTGTGGACAAGTAGATTTGTAATGCAAATAGTGACAAGCCAAATCAGTGGTACTAGAGAGCATAAAGGTGAAAGGCAGCAAATACAGTATTTCTGGAGAAATGTGAGATTACAAAAGCATTAATAAGCCATGAAGCACTTTTGTATCAAATCTTCTGAAATACCACCTTTGAGGAAATCTATTTATTTAACCAGGTGAGGATGTCTGCCTATAAGCATGAAGGAAATGCCTTGAGAGTTCATTTGCTGTATTTAGTTTGAAGTTCTTATATCCAGCAGAAATAATTATTTAGAGTGACATGTAACTGAGGCTATTATAGCAGGAAATACATTATTTCTTAGCATTGAAATGCAACATCTTAAACAGCTACTTGTGGTGCTCAATGTATCTATTTAATTTACCAAAGCTAATGGAATAGCGTTTGTGTGTGTGTGTTTGTATTTGATTTCAGATGCTCTTTGTAACAGTATTAACAGGGGAGTGAAACTGGCCCAAAATTTCCACTGGCCATGAGGCCAGTAAAACAAAGTGGCTTGTGAAAATTTTGGCCATATCAGGTACTATCCACGAGGGTGAAGAAAAATCTCTCAACCTTTCCCTTTTTTATTGGGCTTCAAGTCCAGGGGTGGCTACTGAAAGTGGCTGCTCAGTGGCCTAAAGCAGGATCTGTTACAGTTTGGCCATGCTGAGGAAAAGTCCTCTGGGGACAACAGATTCTCCCTTCCTGCTGCACTGAAACTTGAGTGATTCTTGAGCTCTTTGCTTTTGACTCTGCCCTTTACAGCTGCAGGGGCAGTGAGAGCCACGGTGCCAGTGCAGCTGGAAGGGAGCTGTACACAAAACTTAAGCTCAGCTGGACTGACTTAAATTTTACAATATTCTGACAAAATAAGCTCTGTGTCACTTAACATTTTGAACCGTTTTAAGCTGGTACAAAACTGAACCTTTATAAACTGAGCAGCATTTATAATGCTTCATATATAAAAAACTGCATATTTTTAAGATTTATTACATATCTATGTAGATATGCTTGCTGGAAAAGCTGGGTCTGTTGTAGACCAGATGCTACAAATTAAGACTTGTGGCTTACCAGTTTCATTTCTATATTTTCTTGGAAAATGTTTCTAGCTAGAGTTTAAATATAAAATGTAAATACTGTACAGGTATGTATTGATATGAGTATTACTTGGTGTACACAAGTGATTTGCATGACAAAATATTCTGTATCAATCATTGTTAAAACGGTGATGTTCTTATGTAAAGCCACAGCAATATTAATGTTCTCATTTAGCATTATAAGACCTGTTGCTTAAATCTGTCAGTTTTCTCAGAAATAAAGTGTGTAACTGTACTATCATGTATCTCCTCATTTACCAGGAATAGATGAGAGGCAGTTGCTGACTCTTAAGAGGTTAAAGTTTAATTTTATGACTGCTCTTGTAAATAAAAGGCCTCTTTTCCCTACCCCTTAGGCACAGTAATTTGAATTACCAGGTTTAATTTTTCAGAGAAAAAATCCTTCAACTGCAAAATGTTTCAGTGCAGTGTGTTACCACATGAGTGTGACTCCAGTAAGAGCTGGTTTCCCTTGAGAGCCACCCTAAATTGAGGTATTTTATTTTGTCAGTTCCCTGCCAGGAGTTTCAGTCAGATGTGAGGGGCAGAAACGGATCTGTGCTCCTGGAGTAGATTAATTAGTTTCCTCAATTAGCATTTAGAAACAGGTGCTGCTGCTCCACAGCTCTGGGGCAGTGTCACCCCATGTGCCCTCCCTGCTCCAGAGCCAAGTGAGGCTCTGAAGGGAGGCACAGCAGCAACACAAACTCCTTGAGACACTTGTGCTGGAGTTACTCATCAGACAAAGGACACACCACCAGATCTTGGAGCCAGAGGACAGAAGAGGAAAAAAAAGCCAGATACAGGACAGGAATGTTGGTTACTTTGCCATGTTACTTTATGTAACGTCACATCACTGTTGCCATAGGAACATTATGCAGGTACATTATGGTTTGGCTTTGTGGTGTTCTCCATGTACTAAAATAGTACTTTTAAGTATTAGTGAAACATTAACCTTGCTCTTTTTTGCTGTTTTTTTTAATTGTTTTTTTTTTATTTTGTCACACACAATAAGAAGCTCCTGCTGAGCTCCCAGCCTGGTGCCTGGCTGGGGCAGCTTTGAGTTCAAAGGAGAAGCCTTCTGCATCGTTGTCTGGGCAGCTGCAGTCCTGGACTACTGATCTTCTCTGGCTCACATCAACAGCATCTTCTCCCCTACACTGAGAGGAAAATGTGACTTCTGGAGTGTCAAACATGCTCTGACAGCTGTCAGCTCCCATGACACAGTGCACGTTAAATAACTCAAGTAAAACTCAAGTAAAAATCCATTTTAACTTTGCTGTATTTATATACTATATAAATTTTACATGCTATATATTTACAGTGGGGCAAGTGCTTTTTATCTTTAAAAAAACAAAGATCAAACTTTAGACATCTCTGAACAACACAGCTTGTATAAACCAGACAGATTATTCAGATGAACTGTATTTAATACAGGTTCCCCACTCATCTCCTGATGCAGGACCAGTGAATAATAAGTGCATCACAGTTTGATAGCATTTAATAATAAAAATAAAAATCACAGTATGAATTTGTCTGTAACTAGACACTTTAGAGAGACAAAACAGACAACTGAGACTTAAGACAAATGACAGTATATTAAGAAAATGTAATAAAAACATATGGAACAATATACAAATAGTCTTGAGAGATACATTCAGAACTGCATATTTGTTGTTTCACAATGCCGAAACCCAGAAGATTTTCTTCAGATCTTGAATATAACTCAAATGTGAAGTAAATTAGTTTCTAGTGTCAGACCACAGAAAAAAATGAAGCTCTTGCAAAACTTGTGAAGTTTTAAATAAGTCTTTAAATTAAATATACAGACTGTCAGTTGCAACTTTTATAATTCCTGGTCGCTCTTGCACCAGATGTCTTAACTTGGAGTAACATTACATGAATAACATAAAGTCAACCTGAGTCTGTAATTAAGCAGCATTTGAGATGGTCTATTCCAGGGCATTATCTCAGCACAGTGAGATATTTATGTGGTAATTTACAATGTTCAGCAGTTGTAAAAAGTTTTCACCCTTTTGGATTAGAAGTATATTTTAAAAAAGAAAGTCTCAAGTTAAAAACTAAAAAAAAGTTCTTATATGGTAAAATTCTGTACAGAAATGTTAAGCACCACTTATGACTGGATTTTGTCTTGATGGTAATTGATAATAAATTTTAAGTTTTGATGGTCAATATTGGTAATGTCAGGTTTGAAGGTAAGAAGTCGTTGAAGGTAAGAAGTCATTGGTTTTGATGATGAAAAGTTGTTGGTTTTGAAGGTGAAGGGTTGCTGGGGTTGGTGGTCAGAAGTCATTGGGGTTGGTGGTGGGTTCAGTCTGAGTATTGAAGGCTTTCATCAGTCAGCTCCACATCTGAAAGGCAAAAGGAAGCAAGGTCAGGCTCTGCTGGGACATTAAACAGAAAACTGTCTCAGGCTTGATTTCTATAAGGCTCAAATCTTCCCCAGCTCCATCTGCTCCCTCAGTACAGGATCCAACCTCCTCACACACCAACTGCATCCCAGTTCTCAGCTAAGGCTGCTGAACAGGACAGAGCCACCTGCTTTAACAGCAAGTGCTGGACCGTGGCTGAATCAAATTAAATTTAAGGTCTGCCCAAACAGCATTGTTGTTTTAGTAACAATCTTGTGGTCAGGCTGACCAGATCTTAGCCACAAAGGCAGAGCCCTCAGAAATTTGCTGGAGAGGACATGTAGGAATGTAGGAAAGAACTGCTTCAAAGCTGCTCCTTCTCCCATCCTGTGTGAATTTTTCTTAAACCACAACTCAGCACTAAGCTGTTTTCATCCTTATTAATTCCTTCAAAATAACAGGAGTTGTGGTGAAAAGGCACAACCTCACAATTCCTCTTCAGTGGTTCCACGCCTGTCCCTACCTTGTTTGAGAGGTTCAATACTCTAAAAACACAGCCCAAGTGGCCTCTTTGGAAAGCAGCTTTCATTGTTCAGAGACTTCTGAGACCCATTAAAAAAAAAACAAACCAAAAAAACATTGACCTTCCAGAAGATGGAATTAACATCCATGCACTTGAGGAAATACTAAAATTCTCAAGACTTGAAAAAATTGCTTTTGCCAGCCCTCGTCTCCCCTCGAGTTGTGAGGGGCGAGTTGTGCAATGGATGAACGGCTCCCTCCCTGCACAGCCCAGCACCCCCAGTGCCCTGTGAGCACCGCAGGACACTGAACTCCTCACTAAACCTGACTGGTTTGGAAAAACCCGAGTTTGCCATCTGCTGGCCAGAAAATCACTAAGGCCAAACCCCTACTGATCACAAGCATTTTGTTCTGTTTAGTTCCTGATTTATCAGCTCGATAACCTTTTAGTGCAATAAGGGTTATTTTGGACATGAGTATTATAAAAGAAATCTCTTTTTACAACATTAGGATTTGAAAGACCTCAACTCAGTTCTTAAATTTTCCTTGTTAAAGAATAATGGGTGAACAATCAGCTTTCCTTCCTGACCATTAACCCAGTTCTTAAACCATGGGTAGGTATAAAACGTAGAAAATTTGACAATAAAATTTGCTTTTGGATAGTGAGCTGTCTTCTTCAGGGATTACTTCACTTATCTTCGAGTAAAATAGATAGCTGGGGGATTGTTTCGGTTTTTTATTAAAATAGATGGGTAACTGGAACTGGTTTATGTCAGATAATAGCCATTTAATAATATTTTATTTCTATAATAAACACTTCTGTTCAGCAAAAATTTCATGGGAGATGTTGTCAAGTTTGATTTTAGATGTTGAATTTGTTGCAGTATGCAATCATCTTCATTGCATAATTTTAGAGCTAATTAATTTAATTAATTTATCTACTGTGAGCCCAAGTTGAGATTATGACAAGCAACAGCTGAGAGCTCAGTGTAAATTTAGTCAGGCACACAAATTCATATTCAGGTTTTTTGTAAGAAGCACCAATCAGATTTTCTAAATATTAAAAACTGGGGAAGAGCTGTTTCCTCAGCCCACTTCTGTGTATTGTTTAAGCCTATGCTAACAGAAAAACCCCACAACGGAATAAAACAATAGCAGGAATTTAACACTCTCCAGGTGTTTAATTGTGAAGTGTCCTCTGGAGGTTTGACAGCTGTGCTTAGGAGAAGGCAGAGCTACACCTGGACCAACAATATTTCAGTATCATCACCAACTTCTGTTACTCTGAGTGAGCAACCAGCACTGTTTCTATGCTCTGAACAGCTGAATGTGGTATTTTACTTAAATTACAGAATAGTTTGGGTTGGAAGGCATCTTAAAGATCATCTATTTCCAACCCCCTGCCACGATAGTGTTTGGAAGCCATGATAAAACCCAGGAATTTTATCACACAAGCATTTAAAGATGGTTATGAATAACCAGGAGTCCTGCCAGCATCCCAGGGCCCCTTACCTCTGACATACTCATTGGATGCCATGGAGCTGTATTTCTTGCTGTCACCTGCACCAGAAGGCTTCTCTTCCTTGTAGGGTTGTTTACTGCCCTGGTTTCTGTATTGCTCACATAAATGGTCATCTGGAGGATGGGATTCTTCCTTCTTCTCCCATGTTTTCTTCTGGAAACGAGGATCTAAATATTCCAATAAGTCTTTCAGTTTCCTGTCATGCTTCTTCTTTTTCTTCTTTTTCTTATGTTTGCGATTGTCATTGTCAAAGTGGAGCACAGAGCAATCCAAATCATAAAGTCTGAAGGAAACATGCAAGTTAGAAAAACAGATGTGGCACTTGATGTATATATGAAATGTTATTTATTTACCACAGGTGACGACTTGCAGAGTGTCTGCTACTTTGTGGTAATTTCTGCACATCTAACTTAATTTAGATGCAGCAACCTTAAGCCCTCAGAATGAAGGACAAGAGGTCCTGGTTTGTACACAAATCATTAACAGGCATATGGGGAATTAAAAAAAAAATTAAAATTGTAACCTAACCAAGAACGGTGTGCAGATGTTATTCTGACTACATTGTCCAGCTCTAGTGTTCTAACACAATTCAGCAACATCTTTCCTATCTTCACTTGGCCAACCTAATGACATGATCCCGTCACATTATGACAGAAAAGTTACTTAGAAACAAGGAAAAAAAGGCAGACATGAGAAATACCCAGAAAATAATTAGGAAAAAATTGCTGATTATGCTGGAATCCTTGCTTACTTGTAATCCTTCTCTCGATGTTTATCTTTGGACTTCTTTTTCTTCTTGACCTTCTTATACTTTTTGATTCTTTGGTCATCCACCTTTCGGCATTTCTTTTCTATGTCACTTCCACTTTCTTCTTGGTGGGAGTATTTTCTTTTGCTATTTCTTAGTTTTTCTTTTTCATTTTCCCGGGAAGAGTCCTCAAAATTTGAGTGAGCTGACACTGGTGGAAGTGTGTGCCTTTCACGAGAGTATTTTTCCGAGTGCTGCTGAGGTACTGAACAGTGGTGGAAGTTTGCTCTGTGGCTGCTGAAGTGATGCACATCCTCCTCTCGGGAGAGTGTGCTGTGAGCCCATCTGCTTTTGCAATGATAATCCTTGTGTGACCTGCTGTAAGCTTGGCTCAATTTGTCATAGTCTTTATCACAATGAGAGGACTTCCTCTCCCTACCATCCCTTGTTCCATGGGAGGAATAATAATCACTGTAGTATCTGCATTTTTCCCATCTCCGTGGTTCATCTTGATAGTATCTTTCTCTAATCCAAGGTCTGTCTCCTTTGGAATAATAATACCTATTCCTGTCTGGATCTGTCCTTTCTCTGCTTCGGGATCTGTAACGAGAATATTTTCCTGAGCTCCTGCCATTACTGGGACTGTTTCTTTCATTGTGGGAGGATCTGTACTTGCTCTCACTGCAATACTCCTGCTTATGACGGCTTTGCTTGTTTGTTTCCATGCTGTGAGAGCTCCTCCTCCTGTGGGAATGATCATCTGGTTTGTTTCTGGTTTGCCTCTCCTTCTCCTCAGTGTCCGAGTTTTCTCTCTTCCTCCGGTAGTGCTCTTTGTCAGTTCTTTTAGAGTCGTGGATTTTTTTCTTATTTTTTTTCATATGTTTATCATCTTCTTCACATATTTTATTACTCAGTCCCTCATCTGCTCTAGAAAATTGACTTTCCAATACTTTATCCAGTTTTGTAATAGAGGAGTCATTAACGGGTGGTACCTCTACATAGTTATTAGAAATGTCCTTTGTATCTTGGCATTTATCTGTAATATCTAGAGATGCAAGTTTTTTAGAACTACATTCAATGTCAGGCTTTATAGAGGAAGTTTGCCCTAATTTCTCTTTGCTCTCAGGAGACCCTTTCATGTACAAAGGATTTTCTTTTGAAATGAGTTCAGGTTCCTTTGATCTTCTTAGTTTGTCTTTATCTCTGATGTCTTCAGACTCGCACTGCCCAAGGAATTCACCTTCAGTATCCAAGGATTTTTTCCTAACCTTGTGCTGACCATTAATATTGAGATGTGCATTATCAGCTTTTGTTATAATACTTTCAGCAACTTCTTCTTTGGTAAAAACAGTTTCAGAATCTGATTGAGTAAAAAGTTTCTCAACGTCACAGCTGAAGTTGGAAGAAACCTTCCTGGAATCTTCATAGGCAAACAGTGCTTCCATCACTACAGTTTCCATAAGACCATCATTGTCAGAAGATTTCTGAGATCCAGAGACACTGCATAAAAACAAAAACATATTTTTAACTTGAAAAAGTCCATCTAAAAGATATTAGGAGTAAAATCTCCTAAAGTAAAAAAAAAAAAAAAAAGAAATAAAAAAGAAATAAAAAAGGTGGCTAATGCAAAACTCTGAAAGACATTGTCCTTAGAAAACTATTCTTACACCTCCCTCTGCTCCCATGGAGAGTTTTTCTTTTCTCCATTCTTCAAGTCTTGCCTTGAAAAATCCACCACTTTTAGGCATTTTTCAAATAACACACAAGCAAAATTGAGAGAAAATCCCCCTGTTTTAATTAGAAACCCCAACACATCCATCTCCTTCCACTTGCAGCTCTGAATCACATCAGTAGCCAGAAGAGTGATATTTGCTCTCCCCCCAATTAGAAAAAAGGTAAACACACAGATCTCCCACTCTCTCCCAAACGGGAGAGCAGATTGTGGGAATTTACATTCACTCATCCTAGGATGCAAAAAAGGGAAAGAGGAATAGAAAAGTATTCCAGACAATGGAAGAAAAATGTAAAAACATCCTGTGAAAGTTTTACAGGAGTGAAACTGTCTGCCTGTATTTAGTATCAGAATAATGTGTGCCCAGTGCTGATGTTTGCAATACCACATGTACAGTGTGGAATTCTCTGTACTGATGTAAATCTCTTAAGTAGTGTTAGTAGAGGGGTAAAATAATAATAAACTTGTATGAAATCTTGTTTTAATCAGTGTGTACTCATTTTACCTTTTTTCCTCTGACAAGCTGTTCAACTGGCTGTATGTGAGAGATTCTAAGATACCTTGAGGATCTGGTGACAAAGCTTTAGGCATCTACAATTAAAACACAGAAGTTAACAATCAGAAAGAAAAAGCTATTTTTAGTAGAAAACTACTGTTGTTGACAAACTTCCAACATTAGATGTTAAACAAGATCACACTGAGCTACCTGCACTACTCCCACTTTACACGTCATCCCCCACTTCGCTCAAAAATGTATTTTATGAAACTTTTGAAGTCTTCTCTCCCTGAACTTCTCTTATGTTGACATATGTCATGTGTCAGCTCAGCTCTGCAAATTCAGTGGGATAACAGCACAAAGGGTTAGAATGTAGTGCTCATGAATATTGAATATATCACAGGTGAGGAAGTCCAGAGGAACAAACGTAACTCACCATTTCAAGCACTCCATTTGCTTTAGAGAAGAAAATCTCAGAAGGTTTAACGGGTTGGACTTGGCAAGTGGAATCATCAAGTTTCAGTCCATTTTCTTTATATTCATTATCTAAACTAATAGCACCATTTAAGGAATCAATTTTTGGCAGCTCATGTTGGGATCTTTCTTCAGCATTCTGACAGGACGAATGGGAATTATGCAATGTACGGACCACCTTCCCAATCAGAATTCCATTGGAAGATATGACGTTGCAATTCCTTTTAAACAAGCCCTTGGACTCCTCGGATTTTCCTGAAGGTTCTGCACCGTATGGGACTGTGTTATCAGAACAGAGCTTAGGGTTTCCATTCACTGCTGGCTCAACAAAGATTTCATCAGGAACCTCCTGCTTGGAGACATTAGTAGCAACTGACACTGTGGCTAGGTTTGAGGTAGGCTCTGCTGCGGAAGAGTTTGTAATTGTGGCTGAAGGAAGGGGCTTCAGATCCTCCTCCTCCACAGCACTGCTCGGACACTCCGCCTGCGACACCGTCTGGCGGGAGGGCAGCTTGTTGTGAATACTGATCGTGATCTTCTGGGGCTTTGAAGGGTCTGTCATTGAAGGCCTGGAAATTGCCCAGTTTTGAACACAAGCTGTTGGTGGAGCTGAAGACGGCCTTTTTACAGCAACACCAACAGTACTGGGATCCTCTTTCAAGGGTCCATTTCCATTTAAGCGACTGGAACTCTGGATTTAATGAGATTGTAAGATGGATATGTTCAAACACAGCATTGCAAGGTTTACAACACTGAATTCTCACTCTAAATAGTTCTACAGATTGCCTCAACGCCTAAGAAGAGACCTCACCTCCCTTCCAATATAACTGCAAGTCCAACAAGTGTGTGTAAATCCTGCTTTTGGTATCAAATGAGCATCAGTTTTGACACCCACCCAAACAACTTAACATTGACTAAAGCTATCCCAAAAATATTTATTTTCCTTTTAAAACATTCTCTGACAACACTGGAATGATTCTGCTGGTACCCAGGAACAAGACAATTTTTTTTCTATCATTGTCTCAACTAAAGTGACAGTGATAGGGACGGGGCTTTTACTTTGTAAATTTAAATTATTTAGGCATTAATAGACGACTTAAATTGTCTCGAGCACAGCTCTCAGTGCTTTAGAAAGCTGAGCTGGAAGAGTAAAGTAACAAAGTGGCAAGGCTGCACAATTTAGGATTAGCTACTGTTTGAATAACTCTGGCTCCAGCATGAGGGCCGTGAAAAAACCTGCAGTGTGGAAGGGACGAAAAAACCCAAAAAAAAACCCCCAACCCCACATGAAAACCCACCATAATTTGGTGCTATAATCTGCCCTGCTCCAATTACCTTGATCATGTGAGGAGGAAGGCGTGGCCCCATAAATGCAGCCTGCTTGCTGTTGGCTCCGCGCTGGCCGAGGAAGGTGCGGGGGTAGGACGGCGCGGGCAGGTAAAAGGCTCGCTCGCCCAGCGTCAGATCGTAGCGCCTTGGGAGACAAGGGCACCTCAGCTCAGAGCTTTGCTTTCAGCCTGTCCCTGGATTAAACCCCACCCTATAATCTCACAGGAACAGTGTATATGACATGAAAGACACATGAGGAAGATTTAGCCAAGACTACAAACTGAAGATTAGATAATAGTCCTCCTACAATGACTTCCCAGAGCAATGCTTCAGCCTCACACCATCTATGGCCATGATTTCTCCTTTTTTCTAAGGTGGCCAGCTACAGAGAGCAGATATAATGCAGTGTACCCAAGAGCAGAAGTTTAATGTCAAGCAACGAGAGATAATAAATGACATGGGGAATTTCCACTTTGACAGAAGTATACAAACAATAATATTTTCCTAGGGTGAAAAGAAAAAGACTTGAACACAAGAAAAGTATCAACAACTTCATAGTAAAAATATTGTGAGCACAACTGGTGTTTGTTATTACCTGATATAAAAAAGTACATAAGCTTGCTGATTGAGAACTGTTTTGATATCAGAAAGCTCTACTGAGGCATCATTCATTCGGTACCAAAGTCCATTACCAGCCTGCAAACAAAGACAGAACAACTTCAGATGAATTGCATGCGTTCCAAAGGACATCACAGATAGAGCACTACAGAACAAAGCACACCAAAGCAAACAAAGCACATGATGCAATGATTTCCCCTAAAGCCAGTGGTTACCAGTAACATTTTGATTTCTTTGCCAGCATATATTTTACCCTGCTAGAAGTTGAGCTGACACCTACCTTTATGAAGCAGAGATAGTGTCCAGCATTACAGTTGAAGCCACTATGTACAAGAACTGCATATAAAGCATAGATGAGGGGTTCTCCAATGGATTGGGACATATATGCTCGAAGATCCAAATATTCAGGGTATTTTACATCCTAAACACAGACAAAGATTCAAACATTATCCTGAAATACTTCAGAGAACAGCCTGAAAAAAACATTTCTACAAACACAGACTAGGGACTTACATATTTTTCGATTCACTTAAAAATGCCTATTCTCAGAAACAACATTTAATAACTTAACTGCAGGGAGCTATTTTCTACAGAATTAGCTCTTTAAGGGTAAGGTATGTTCTTATGGTCACACAGGAACTTTATCACAATTAAAAAAGAAAGAAGCAGCCACTGCTGCTAAGTTGTTGTATCGATTTCTCTTACAGGTACTGCCTGAAAATGTGAACAACTTTAAAATGAGTATTCATCTTTGGGAAACGTCCCATTCTGAGAAGATAAAGTAGCATTCCAGCTACAAACATACCTTGTTGATCTTTCCACCTGTAAAATTTGCAAATCTTTTCAGTGATATTGTGAGAACATTGGAAGAGCGATGTATCGTGTATCTCTTTGATGCTGGGACCATCTTTTTACACCTTTAAAACAAGCACAGACATATTTTTAACAGTATATTCTTTTCTCACCCAGAAGTCAAACAAGTTTTCATCTCTCACACATGCTTATGCTATTTGAATGATATTTGTTTGTGTAATATGTTAGATCTTTTCTTAAATCCATAAGCTGCATTTCAGCTTTGTTAAGAGAGAGAAGATAGGACATTAGAGACAGCTCTACAGAACAAGGAATAAAGGATTTAGGACATTATCTCTTGATAGCCAAATAAATGTCTGAACATGCATCTTTCTTATGCCAAAAAGGTAAGGCTGTAAAAAATGTAAACAAAAATCACTGGAAGGAAACAGTCAGCCATTCTGCAAAGAGGCAGACACTGGACAATATTGAGTTTTCTTGAACTGAGGTTGCCTGGAAAGACACTGAAACCCTCTGCAGTCTTTCAAAACAAAATTGGTAATTTTGTATGTTGCACTGCATACTCAAAGGAGGTACAGACTAAGTCCTGAAATGCAACAATCAGCATAAAGACTGAAGTATGTCACTCTACATTGTGAAGAAAAATACTGCTGAGAGCTAACAAACAGAAAGAATTTAATAGCCTCTTTTCAAACTGATGTCAAAATACAAGGCACAGAATTCCAAACTGATAGTGAAAGCCAGTGTAAAAAAAAGACCCACCCAGAATACAAAAAAAAAAGGTGTAACCTGTATTTAGAAACAAAATTTTCAGGCAGTAGTCTTTATTAGAAAAAATAATGGTAGAAAACAAAAAGGAAACTGAAAAGTAATATAATAGCTTGCCTGCAATGGAAATGACATTGTATGTATACCAAACCTTTCTTTTCAAACTCACAAAAAGACTAAAGCTTCTGGGTTCATGTGTGACTAAGCTGGTGTTGCCTCCCACCCCAAATCCTTGTCCATGGCCCTGTGCTCCAGCTCACCACTTCTTATCAGACACGCCTTTTAACTTCCAGCCATGAGTATTTTAGTGTGCAACTTCACCCTTAGGAAGGCTGACAAGCCCCAGTACAGACAACATTAGGAATAAAAGTCTAATGTGAGCAACACAATTCTTATAACATATTTCCAAATATTCAAACAGAAACATTAAAGTTACTCACTTAGAAACAAGTGCATTATTTTCCAAGGTTTGAATGATTTCAGTATATTAGTTGTGTAAACAAAACTAAATGAAACAGCAAGCCATGTCTGTCTTAATGGTAAACAAAGTCAAGAGATAACTTATCCTCCAAGTCATGCACTGCATTAAACGTGTATCTTTTATTAAAGTGTAATTAATAATAATCTTACTTGCTACACTTATAGCTATTTTCACCGTCCAGTTGTTCTGGTTTCACAAATTGTTCTAGAGCTCTGGTGACAGATGTAACTGCCTGGATGAGTAAGAAAGTAGAGCACTAAGTCACAAGAAATGCAAAATTTCAAGCACTTACAAGCACTATACAAGAGAACCTTGCTAGTTCATACTTAAGTGACCTATTGTGAACAGCAAACACTGTGAAGGAGGAGACAGAAACAGAATTCATTGAGCCTTTACCTCATTTGAAAATGATCCTACTTCAAAATAAATAAATTTTGCAGTGCCAGACAATATCTGTGGTATGCTTTGGCACCAATAATGAGAACAATCAAACCCATCAGTCTGACAATAGATGTATATTGAAGTAGAATAATTGAGAAGTATGATTGTATCACTGTTTGTGTAGACATAATTATTATTTTTCCAGCTTAAATCCAATCCAAACACAGAGAGCATTTCCACGGCTTCCACAGAATAACAAAGTCCAATCCACCCACATCCACCACCAAGTTCTTTTGTTTCAACAAGATATGTTTTTAAGGAAAATGACTTTATTTTATGAAGCTCTATAGGCCTTTCCACATCTCAACCCATGCTCACAAAACATCTTACCTTTATATCCAAAGTAACATCGAGAAATGGCTCGTACGTATCCGACACTGCTTTGCAGTTCAAGCACTTTACTGGAAACAAAATACAAATGCTTAACATCATGTGAATGAGACTAACTGCACGAATTTAAATTATTAGTACACATTACTTTAGTCAAACTACAAATTCCTTTGCTACAGGCAGACAAAAAGACACAGATCAGTTCGGAAGACAGTAGATTTTTTTAAAAAGTACCTCGAGATCTTAGATATCCTCCAAATATTTGATAAATAAGCGTGGTGGCTTGAGAAGATCTGTCTAACCTGGAAATAAATTAGAGTCAGACCTCAGAAGACTGAAAGCACAGTTAACTCTGCAAACAATTTTTGGTTTTATGAAAACCAAGGACATAGATTTTAATTCATGATAGTAATTAAAGTAGTAAGAGGGGCTAAGAAACATTTAAATTTAATTAGTTTATGCTTACTTGGTGCTTCCATTCAAGCAAGCTTTCTGTAAAGCATCAACAGTGAAGCATAAGAATTCATGTGCATCCTCTTGACTGCCAAAATGGAAATGTTTTCCTATTCCTAATAAATAAGAAGGTTATTATACATTTATTTCTTATAGAATGAAAGAAAACACAGATTTCTAAAATATCTCTTCTTTAAAGTATCAGAATTATTTATATGCATCAAATAACTCTTTGAAAAACTAAAACCAAACCAAAACAAAAAAAATAAAGCTATACTACTTACTTTTAAGGCCATTGATAACAGACGTAGGTTTGATGGCATTATTAGAGCAACACAGGACCTGGTTGATGTGACTTTCCATTGTGCACATCATACAGAATCCTTCTACATGACCTAGACAGTGAAAGAAGACAGCATCCCATTCCAGTCAAATTTGTATCTTTTCAGCAATGTATATTTGACTGATTCCAGTCAAATGTACATTGCTAAAAAACAAACCCACCCCAAAATAATAATAATCTAAGTTGTGGGTGCAATGTCCACTCTCTGTGTTACATTCCCTTCTCCTAAGGTGTCAATATCCCAACAGTTTTGTGGCATTTTAATATGCAGAACTGTACAGAATAAAACTCTTAGAATCACAGACCAGGCTGCTCAAAGCCCCATCCAACCTGGCCTGGAACACTCCCAGTGGAAGGTGTCCCTGCCCATGGCAGGGGATTGGAACTAAATCATTTTGAAGGTTCCTTCCAGCCCAAACCATTCTACGATTCTGAATGGAAATAATTTTCATATGGGAACAAAATGCAATCAAACTTCTAGGAATACACATTAAGATACCATACTAGAAAGCATAGAGGTGCCTTAGGAAAAAACCACATTTATGGATATAAAAAGAAGCTGCCCTAGGCTTAAATAAATTCAAGTAGAAAAACAAAATTCAAAGAACACAAATTCCAGCATTTAAAAAACACAAACTTAATTATTTAGATTAAAATCAGCCTAAATTTTAATCCAGCCCCATCCCAAATTTCTATTTGAGTTCATAAGATATTAGTTTGTAGCGCTCTCTAGAATGTTTGGGTTTTTTAATGGGTCAACATTGAACACACAATTTATCACAGTATTAGTGCACTGCAGTATCTCAGCTGTGAACACTAAGAATCTTCAACGCCAGCATCCTAAATTTTATCACCTTTCCACCAGCAGGAAGCCCAAATGCCAAATGTTCATCAAATGCCTTACTTTACAATGTACTTTATTATTCACATGAAGCAAGAAATGATCTTTTCTTTAAGTTTTACCGTGGCACATTAAATTAACAAATTCACTTTATATGCCTCCTATAATTCTGAGCTTCCTGTTAGCAGAATCATAGAACCATTTAGGCTGAAAAAGACCTTTAAGATCATGTGCAAAACCTGCTTCTACAGGCAAAACAGGACAACTAAGAACTTTCTTCACAGAGCCACTGTTTTTCTTTCACCTCTGGAGCTGTCCAACAGATTTATAGTGTTAGAAAGTACTCACATGACTTGGTGTGCTCAAGAGAAAGCATGTAATTGGCAAGAGGAGGCGTGTAGGTCAAACACTGGAGAGTAGAATTAAGGAAACATGTGTTGCCGAGGTTCTGCAGCCCAACTCCAACACTTTGTGTTTGTTGCCAATCCATACAGATTTTCTCAGGTGGAAAAAGAATTCTTTGTGGCGGAGCAATCCCATCATTAACAACTGCAAGAAAACTTTCTTTTAGAAAGAGTTGCATTGGTTTTGTTTTAAAGCAGGTATTTAAAAGGTAGGTTTCTGCAGGAGCAGCCTGAAGAAACAGCTCTACTCCAAAACACAGCAACACACGATGCACAGCTTTAACACTGCCACGTGAATTTGCTGGTCAACACACTGTTTGGGACAACAATTTATTAATCTGTTTTAATTCTTCTAATGCAAGACAAACTACCACTCTATTTTAGTACCTGGTTTCTTTATATCTATATCCTTTAATCTCTTTATTAATTAAATTACTGGTTTTTTCCTTATTGTAACTTCAACCACAAACTTACACTTGTGGTTACACAGTAAGAACTCAGACAGACAAGCAAGTACAGAAAGTAACCCTACAAATATCAAATCTCTTCCTGGGCAGTGTTATTATTCAAAGACTTGTGAATAATGGAAGCCATGAATGGTAAAATGTACTTTTCTCTCCAGAACAGAAGAGACCTAGGTACATCTGTGCACTATGAAAAGCTCCCCTTATTTGATTATACATAAATAAAAAATACTTTACAAATCAATTGTAAATAGATAAAACCAAGTTCTGCAACACCTATCCCTGCAGCTGCCTCAGGGGATGCACAGAATTGAAGTCTATGGCTGAACTCTTGATTCATTGTGGGCCCATTTTATAGCAATGCAACAACTAAAATCTGCTTCTACTTTGGTTTTGTTTTTAAGAAAAAGGAGGGAGGACAAAAGACACTTACCTAGATCTCTTTGGGCAAAAGGCTTTGATTTTTGAGATGATCTACAATAAATATGCCCCCCAGGACCTTTGTCCACAGAGACTTTGTTTGGATCTTCTGTAGGAGGTACCCGGCCCAAACTTGCAGTGCGTGATGTCATTTTTTTAGTACGGGGTTTCATAGATTTGTCAGACCGTCTTGAGGAAGATTTTTTAGACTTTGAAGATTTTGGCTTGTTAACTATGGTCATTGTTCATATCTGTAACAAGGCAAAAGTTCAGTTTGGCATAAGAATGTCCAAAATATTCCAGAAAGGAAAGACTAAGAGAGATCCTGTCACTTAGCCTCAAAGAACTTGAAGAATTGAACAGCTAAAAGTGATTACAAACAAAGGAACAAACCCAAAACTTAAAAAAAAAAAAAAAAAAAAAAAAAAAAAAAATTCCACCCAACACACAACTAAACGCACAAAGTAGCATTTTCCATCAAAACTGTATCAATGTTGCTTTTAACTTCTGCTGAGCTAATGACTGATGGGATTTCTTACACTTTCATGGGGTTTTAAACCCTACCAAGACCTCCTTCCTAAAATAAGCTGTGAGCAGTGGAACAATCACATGCCGGCCTGTTGAGATCCAGCAGGAATTGTCTGGCCAACATGCTCTCACTCCTGGGAACCACACACCCCGGATGACACAGAGGATGGGATATAGCTCAGAAATCTTGGGAAAGGAGAGCAAGAAAACACTTGCAAATTTATTTCCACCTGGGTTTCTTCTGCCCTTCCAAGAAGTATTTGTTTGGATACAATTTTGGCAGCACTCCTTGCGGTATTTTGCAGCCATCACATTTACAATGCTTACTTATCAACCAAGAAGTTGAATTAAAAAGTATATTTTTCAGTTCTAGTTACATGAAGCTATTTTACCAGGGAAAAACAAAAGAGGTATGTAAACTATAAAAAGAAAATGATGAATGCAAAAGAAAGCAAAAGAAATCCTCAGCCCTCAAGAATAAAGGCAACAACTGATATTAAGGCCTTTATAAAATGCTGATTATGTTTCAAGATGGTACCTCTTTAAATATGTGGCATTGTGTGTGCATAGTAAGCTGCTTAAGAATTACATGATCAACTATCAACTCCTATATATGAATTTTTACTACTATCGTACTATATCATGTAGGGCCTTTTTTAAGTTTAGGGAAACTATAAACTTAACTGAGGGTTTAAAGTATAACCTGCTTTGTAATCCTGAAATAACTGAGAGAACAAAGCATGAAGCACTTCAGATTCATAGCACAACTTGATTGCTAATGATAAAATTTTGGGTAGATGAAACAAAGCAAGTAAATCAGAGAACTTCTAGGCCCACAAAAGACAAATGATGTGTGGAGCCTTTAATTAGATTTTCCTCCTCTAAATTTTCAATTCCGAATCTACTCTGTGCACACTTTCCATTTTAGAGATGATAATACACACAAAAAATGAAAATATACTAATTTTACTGAAAAAATAGGACATCCTTTTCCATTTGAAAGACTAAGGTGACAGTTCTTGGGCTCAGTGATTTTCAGGTAAGATCCAGACTTCAAATTGCAGATACCAGTGACATCTCCTTTTCCTGATGGAAAGGGAAGGGGTTCCAACATCATATTTAAAACTCGTTTGCAAGACAAAAACCAGAATCAAGACTGCAGTGAAAAGCAATCAGAAGAATATTATCACAAACAGGCTTTGGCCTTATTCTGACCAGTGAGGGATGCCTCATGTACTTTTAAACTTATTTTTGACAACTGAGTAGCACACTACCAGATATCAAACAGTAAGACACCTGCAAATATCAATGGATGTCAAGAATAACTCAGATCCACCACTTTTAAAAAATGTCAATATAACTAATTTGGATATAACATCTCTGTGATGAAGTAGCACAAAAATTACAAAAGATATTCTTCCTCTCCCGCTATTCAATGCGTGTACAGGTTCTGTTCCTGTACCACTGCTGAACATAAATGCACATTGCCGTGTGTATTGAGCGTTTTTTCCCCGTGCTATTCCCATAACAGACTTCTCCCAGTATGATACTGGAACAGAACAAACAGTTGCTTTCCTCCCATTTGGAGTGTTGCATCAGGGTTGTTTAGACTCTTTTTTCGCAGTCTCATCACAACACGCATCAGTTACGACTTGGATCTAAATATTTATGTTTGGTCTCCGCTTTGCATACAATAAATCACAGCTCAGGAGGGTTTTAGACAAGATCCCGTTCACAGAACCGCGTTCAGCCAGGGAGCATGATTGCGCCTTTATCTCAGTACAAACCAAACGTTTCCAGCAGCGAGTGTAAAAAAACAAGAGCGGCACACGGCAACGCCGAGGCACAAACAAGAAGCAGGAGGCAACTACTCCAGCAGAAGCCCAGGCAGAGCCACCTCGCTACATCACCGCACACGCCGCCGGGAGCAAAACAACCCGGGGCAGTGCGGAACACAAACACACACCCCCCGCGCTGCTGTTACTTTAGTTACAAAATGAAAGGCAGCAGAGGCAAAAGTAATTAATGAGTTTACCCTTGCTCAGCAGGCGGCGGGAGCGCCCGGCGCGGGACAGCTCCGCGCTGCGTGTCCCGGGGCCGCTGGTTGTGGCGGGACCGAGCCCGGCGCCGTGAGCGCCTCGCTCCGGGCGGCCCCGAGCCCCGGGACCCCGCTCACAACCGACCCGCCCGCCCCGGTACCGCCAGCGCCAAGCCCGCGGCACCGACCCGGCTTCCCCCGCTCTGCCTTTCGGAAGAGTCCCGGTTCCCGAAAATGTTGTGACACCGACAGTAAAAGGCCGCTGGCAGGGGCAGGGACGGGCACCGCAAGCAACATGTCCGCGCTCAGCGCGGCAAGAGCCCAAACACACACAAAACAAAACCCACTCCGACACGCAGGCGAGGGGTGCCGGGAACCGGCCCTGAGCGAGCCCCCGCCTCGCCCTTCTTCGTCACACCGCACACCCGCCAGACCCCCCAGCCCCGCGGCTCCCCGCCCGTGCCGTGCCCGCCTCCCGGCCCCGCGCTGACCTGTCCGGGCCCGCGTCCCATCCCGGCCCGGGGGCAGGACCGCGGCGGCGGCGCCCAACGGCGGCTCCGTGCCCATGGCAACGCGGAGGGGGGGGAGAGGGGGGCGGCGAACCTAGCGCGGAGCCCCCCGGGCACGGGGCGGAGGGGCCGCGGGAGCCGCCACCGCCGCGCCGAGCGGGAACAACGCGGGGCCAGGCGGGGCACAGCGCCGCTCCCGCCGCGGGACGCGGGGCCGGGGCGTCCCGGCCGCCCTCCC
>NW_024581129.1:2189527-2246447 GCF_017639235.1 Corvus kubaryi
GGCGGCGGCGGGGCTGGGTCCCTCCGCCGCGTGCTGGGGACGGCGCCCCGCCCCGCCCGGGGGTCCCACCCCCTCCGGCTGCCCGCCAGCCAGGAGGGCAGCGGCCGAGCGCCCGGCCCGCGCCCCGGCGCGGTGGGCTGGGCTGAGCCGGCTGCTCCCGCCGGTCGCTTTCCCTTCCCTTTCCCGGGCCGGCCCCTCCCCCCGGCCCATTGATTTCCAGGCGGGATGCGCACGCGGTGCCGCCGGGCTGTGCCGGGGCCGCCGCCGGGCCCGGCGCTGCCCCCCAGCCCCATTACCTGGCTCGGCCCCGCTTGACTCGGCGCTGCCGGGTCCCCCTCGCCGCAGCCCCCGCCTCAGCCCGGCCCGCTCCGCCTACTGTTACAGTCCGTCGGGGAACAATGACGTCCCTCCGCCGGCCTCTTGCATCCGGGGCCCGGCGCCGGCCGGGCAGGCGGGCGGGCGGGGGGAGGAGAGGAGGCGGCGGCGGCGGCGGGGGGAGCAGCGAGCGCCTCCGGGTCACACGGGGACCGGCACCGCCCCTGTGCCGCGGCCGGGAGCCGCTAGAGGGGGCTCGGCGACCCCCGGTCCGGGCGCGGGGCTCACGCGGGCTGCGGGCGGTGTCGGTCCCCGTGCGGAGGGGAGGGGACGCTCCGCTCCCCGCCGCAGACCTTCGGTATAAGCTCCTGCCTGCCCGTCCCCGCCTCCCGGGCCGAAGGTTCCCCTCTCGAGTTTATCCGTCCGGTTCATGTTTTATCGCTCCGCGCTCAAAGAGAGGCCATAAACGCTGGCCCGGCCCCCAGAGCCGCCCACAGGGAGGCGGGCGGGCCCCGCCGGCCGCAGCGGAGGGGACCCGGGCCCCGGCACCCGGCATGTGGGGGGGCAGGAGGGCTGCGGCCCTGCGGGCGCCGCCGCCCGCCATCGAGTACCCTGAGGAGAGCCCGGAGCCGCGCTTTGACGGTAAGCAGGGCAGCCATGTGGGCGACCGGGGAAGTCGCCCCTTTCCCCGGCTGGCAGGGAGGGAAGGAAGGTAGAACCGCCGCCTTCCTCTTCCCGTCCTTCCCCACCGCTCTGAGGTAGCGGTGGCCGCGGGGGTGATGCAAGAGCGGGCAGGCCCTCAGCAGTGCCCTGCCCTGAGGCCGCCGTGGGAGCTCCCCCTGCCTCGGGCACGAGGCGCCTCGGCCTCCCCGGGTAGCTGCTTTCCGTGTACACTTAAAAAAATTAATTAGGTTCTTAATTAGCGTCTTAAGCTACTCGCTCAGTGGCAGCTCGGGTGCTGCCTCTGTGAGCCTGGGTCGTACGTAGTTTTGATGTTTAGGTAAAGAGGTGTGAACTGAGACCTCAGTTCATTCGTCTAACTGTCCTCTTTCAGAATCGGATGTGCCGGCCGAGCTGCGAGTTGCAAACGGGTCGCAAAAATTTGTGAAGTTCACTTCGACCATCCAAAACCAGCTGCTGCTCGTTTCACTGCTGGAGCATCTCTGCCACATGTACACGCACAACCCCGTTCACTCCAGGTGTTTGTTCCGAAGTTAGTAAGAGGAGTTCATTCCTGTCTCTTAACCTGCCTTACTGCAATACGTACCAGACCCTTCTGTGCAGAGTTACAGTGTAATATCAATACAAAGCTGTAGGTTTCATCCTGCTGGGACAAGAATGATTCTCTGAAGAGGATGAATACCTTGAATCAACTAAATTGGCAATGACAACTTGTCTTATTCTTGAAAACAGTAACAGAATATTGCTGTAGATGTAAGAATCAGACAGTTCTGTTCCAGCTAGATCCTGTGAGTTGCATCATGAGAAGGGCAGCAGGGTAAATTATGTAACTGTTAAATGTGATTTAGGCATATACTGAGTGCATTTAAAAATGCATATCCAAGGGGTTTGTCCTTACTTTACATGATTGTAGACAATAAAATCTAATGTGTTGTTCATAGCTAAAATTTATGCCATTTATAACAACACAGTTGCACCCATCTCCAGCACTTTTTAGGTTTTGTTTGCCTCAGTTGTTTTACTGCAACTGAGAGAGATGAGGTGCTTGGGGAGGTGGTGGAAGGGAGTGACTTCTTTCTTTATTATGAGTATGTGCACAAGTGTGTGGGTTTGCAGGGGAATTAAAAAATCTTGACATGACCACTTTTAATTCTAATTGCAAACCTGCTTTGAATTTTTCTTTTCACTGGTCAAAATAAGTCCAAAGGTAAAATGTAAGTGGATGGGCGGATGTTTGTATGATTCATCTGCTGAGATGAGGAAGAAGAGGAGATGCAGTTGTGACGCTGAAGGGCATGGCAAATAACTATTATGCAAAGGGATTCCCATAGAGCAGCTCTGGTTTGGATTTAATTAGTTTTTATTGCTAAGAGTATAGGAACAGCATTAGAGTAGGAGGGATTGTTGAGTTTTTCAGACACGTTATCTTTCAAATAAGATTTCTTGTTTAAAAACTTTGCATGGTCTTATTGGCTGGCTTTATTTAATGTTTCTCTGACCTTTCTCTTTCCTTTGTGCAGTTCTTCGTCAGGCTTTCACAAGAACAGGCTTGCTCTCCCCTTTTGCCTTCTGTGATGAATTTAGTACTGTAAGACTGCAGCACAACAGAGCCATTGCTGAACTGATGAAAGCAGCTAATCAACAAATACTTAACGGAGTAAGCTTTGTTACATGTCTTTGGCAACCTCTGCAGTAAGGAGCTTTTGTTTGGGGAGTTCTTTTATTATTGGATTGGGTCTTTTTAATAGTTATACAAAAGAACTTAGCTGTTTGGAATGGCATGCTCTGGTTCTATAGGTGGAAACCAATTTTTGAAGCCATCAATATTTTGTACCTTAATAAATAATAATAATAATAAACCAAGTTAAAATGTTTATAAACAAAGGCAAGGTGGTGTAAGTATTGCTACAGCTTTTTTTGACAGACATCCATTTTCAACTTGAAACTGTTGGTTATGTTAACACCCTCATATTTACATTAGTGGAGGGTGTATTTTGTGTACTTGTGTTTCAGGCTGAATCAGACCCATTTGCTTATCTCACTGCTTGAACTAAGCTAGTTAATTTTGTTTTAAGCACATTTTAGAGCCCTCATTTTATCCTGTTTGCCAGCAGAACTCTAAAAGGGCAGTAATCTCTCCAGCAGAGAGATGTTAACAGATTACCAGTGGGATAATAATACTTTAATTTGGTGAAGCTCTCCGCAGCATGCGAATGCCTGGCTGTAACCTCATTTTCTTCTAAGAAGGAGGTTGCAGTTTCTGGTTTGATTAAGCTGTCCATGCCACTAGCACAGTAGACATGTTATTCTTTTTATATGGCATATTTTTATGTTGGATTTTGTTGTTTCATAGGAGCTTGATAACGGAGAGTCTCATGCAATTGGGTATGTATTCAAGGCATGTACAAATACTAAACTAACTCCTTCCTTAAAGTTCTGTGCTCCACTCTGAATTTAATATATACTGCATATCATGTTTTGGCTCTGAAACATAGAAAAAAAGGTAAAAGCTTCTTCAAATTCTCAAAATGTTGTGGTGAAAATTTATTCTTCAGTACAACTCTAGCATTCACTGCCACTGTTCAGGAAAACAAGATTTATCAGGCATCAACGTAAAAGAAGTAAGCTGAATACTTCTGCTAAAACAGAGTATGGATTCGTAGCACATGTGCATGTTCTTGCAGTCTGCTGGTTTTCAGTATTCCCTGAAACTCAGGCTGGTACAGTATGGTAATGTCAAGGTACTTCCTTCTTCTTTTCATAACGTGAATAATATTTTTAGAATGTGTACAGCTGTATCTTACTTGTAAGTTGTAATTTAGTTTAATGCAGCCTAACTTTTTTTGATCAGGGAAAAAGAAGTTCTCTTTGAAGCACAGACTTCACGATACTTGATTGAATTTGAAGAGGTTGCAAGGCTAGGAAAAGGAGGATATGGTAAAGTATACAAGGTATTCTTTACCTCACATTTAAAACGAATCTGTTTGTATCTAGTTTTTGTTTGGAATTTAGAGTTACTGTTTCAGCTGTACTATCAAATGTTTTTTTGAATAGAAAAGGTGCAAATCTGTACCTTAGAAGAAAGCTGGTGTTTCATTTCAGAAGCTGCTCAGTTGTAGTTAGTTTTGCTTGTCAGAAGCAGGATATATCAGATGTTTTACTTTGTGTATTTTGACCCTTTTAAAATGAAAGAAAACTTCTTATTTCACATGTGAAGTATTGTGTTATATTGACTTTGAACAGCCTCAGAACTGATTAGTCTCCACAATCCAATGCTTTAGTTGTGGCTGCTTGAAAAAAAAAGAGCCTTAATATGAACATAAACTGTCAACATTGGCTTGGAATTGGCTTAATTGTATTAAGGACTTGTAGTGCATGGCCAGCCCAAGGTTCCCCATGAGGTATGTGCCATGTGGAAATGGCAAGTGTGGTCTCACATGTTTATTGAGGACCTGTTAAGCAGTTATTGGACCTATCAGTATCCCTATCTTAGACAGCAGGGGCCTAATTCCAGTTTCATTCTCTGATGCAGGTGATACTCTATATGAATGGGGTGCAGAAATGAAATTCTAGAAAATAGTGGATTCTAAAGGATTTAATTAGTCCAAGCACATTAACATCTAATTTTCTCCTATTGCAATTGTTTTCAGGTCAGAAACAAGTTAGATGGTCAGTTCTATGCTATTAAAAAAATTAAAATTAAGAAGGCTACAAGAAGAGATTGCATGAAGGTATTCTTCTTCCTGTGTTTTGTCCCTGTTTTAACACCTTGTTGGCTTTAGCTTATTCTGTTGTAATTTATTAATGTAGCTAATATTTCCTGATATATTAAAAATACTAATACAATTTTTATGCATTCTGAGTTTTTAAAGGTTTGAGCCAATCAATACCTAGTAGAAAAAAGTAAATGAGAGGTATTTAAGTCCATTAAAAGAACCATATTAATTACTTGAACGTGATGCATCTCTGCAACCATGAAAATCAATTTGTTTTAAAGCTTTCAAATTTTCTCTGTTACTGTAACAATTTTATCTGTTCCTTCTCTGTAAGAAACTTATTTTTTGTTACATTTCGTGTTTCTAAGCATTCAGAATAAAGGACTGTCACACTGTGGGGTTTTTGGTCTTTTTAGGTGCTCCGAGAAGTCAAAGTGCTGGCTGGGCTGCAGCATCCCAATATTGTAGGCTATCACACTGCTTGGATGGAACAAGTTCAAACAGTACATCCAAAAGGAAAGTACAGCTCATTGTGTAATTCTTGCTTGCATCTTGCAACCTCTCTACTATTATTTGAAGGAGAGTATTACTTCTCTGATAAAATAACTAATTTTTTTTGTGTATCAGCTACTGTCTGTAACTGTTGAGAATTTATCTTTTTTTGTGTTAATTTTATACCTTCTTCTCGGTTTTCCTCTTCAGTTTCTTTGTTCTCAGCTCTTTCCACACTCTGTCCTTTGGTCCCTTTGTAACCCTAATCCATTGGTCCCTGTCTATTCCTTTCCTGGAATGCCTTTAGCAGTTAAATCTTTTGATCCTCTCTTAGTGGGAGGTTTGGTTATGCTCCGTATAACTTTATTGCTTTCCAAGTCACTGACTTGATGCCCAGCCAGCCCAAAAACACCAAAGAAAATGCATAAATGCATAGGAAGTTGACTGCAGAGTAAAACAGGCAAAACTTTTTAACCAGTGATCCAGAGAATCTCAAGGGAAGCAATTCTTTAATGCTGGGGGTCCTTCACAAGTATTTAATGGTGGTAATGGAAGTACATAATGAGATCTATAGGTAGGTTCTGTGGTACTTAATGGTTTCCCTTGTGTTACAAGATTGGTGTTTTATATTTGCTTTTGTGTGCTAAAACAGCTTTTTCATATAAAAATGCAATTTTGATGACAATTATTTCCAAGATATCAAGTGTCTTCAAAACAGCAGCAGTGTGATGTGAAGGGTGGTGCCTTTTGGAGCTGCTTCTTTAACTGTGTGTTATTTTATACATTGTAAACCCTTACTTTGAACAGGCCGACTTCTGAAAGATGAAGTCTAAGTAAATATCTAAGAGAGCCCAGTTAGTGACTTTGTAAAACATATATTTTCTTTCCATTTAAAGAAAAATTAAATACATATTAGGGTAGCTTCTTAGGAAACTTAACAAGCCTCTTTTGCAGCAGCAGAAATAGAGGTCATCTAGAGCTATGCATAGGTAACAAAGTTAAATTCAGTGAGGTGCTGTAGCTTAAATGCTGAATTTAGTAAATATGTGCATGCATTCTTTGTTTTATAAAATACCATATTTATCTTTTCATCCAGCAGGTAAAACAATAATGGAGTTGCAGCCATTATCTTTGGAGCAAGAGAGCAGCAAGTGAGTATTACAAATCTCAGCGTCAACGTATATTTGACTTTAGCTTCAGGTGTGTATCTGAGACATTGCTGTCTGGGACAGCTGTCCGAAATCCCTGCTGGGAGAAAGCATTAGAACAGCTGGAGCCTGCACTGACAGTTACGTAATCCTGCAGTTTTGTGTGGGGAAGCAGCTAAACTCTTCCTTGGGAGTGCTTTTTGCAACTGGGGGGAAAAAATAATCAGTATGGTGTATCACAAAGAGATGGTATGAAACTGTGTACTTACTTGGATTTCTCTCCCTTTATTATTTTCAGTGATCACTGTCACATCCAGAGCGTGGAAAGTGATAGTTCAATTATCTTTGCTGACCTTACCTCACAAGAAAAGAAGTCTTGTGACAGTACCAATCTTAAAAATCTGGGTGGAGAATCAGTGCAGAATATGGATGTAAGGAATGACTTTACAAACAGCAATAGCAAAGAGTGTGTGAAACCAAATAAATGTGAATTATCCATAGAACTACAAGAAGACTTTGTACATAATGTTAACAGTTTGTCAACTGATGTGGAAAATCATTCAACACGGGGACGTCATTCCAGTCTGGATCAAGATGCTAGCACTGAAAGCCAGTCCAGCTCTGAAAGTAAGTCCTACTCTGAAGAATGCTCCAAAAACGAGGTAGCACTCTGTGGAGAGTTTGAGGTAAATACAATTCTCTTTAAGTATCCTTAACTGCTGTCTAATTTTGTGTTGTTTTAAAAGTAGTTCAGTAGACAGGAAAAGAATGATTCATAACAATAAATTTAAAAGGATTAAATGACTGCAAGTAGAGCCAAAAGTTCAAACAATTTTTACTTAAGTGGGTAACATCATTACAAGGAATGTAATGACCAGAGGAGCTGGCAAAGCACAGCATCTGTGAGGAACTTTCAAACTTTTGTGTGTTTGGCACCTTGAGTCCTTTCAAAGTACCTGTATGAATAAAAAGTGCTACTGCTGCATAAAACGGCCCCATCAAACCTGAAAACATTTAGCTATCAGTAATGATGGCTAAAGCAGCTGTTATTGGTAAAAGTGTCTTGGTCTGTCCTGTGGTGCCCATGCAGTGTAGGAGCACATGGGAAAAAGATAAAAAGCAGATTTGAGCAGGGAATCACTTGTGCTTCTAAAACCTTGTTAGCATTCATACCATACCACTGATATGTTTTGTACAACACAGCCACCTCTGGAATGCTTCAAGCTTTTGCTATCACTTGGAGCTCCCTCTTGCAAGAAACCCAGTTTTAAAGGTGTCTGCTTGAGTTGTCCAAGTTATCAGATGAACTGGTAGATTATCAGAAACTGAGATACATATTCATGGTAATAAATCAAACAGTTGGACTCAAAGATCTTTTCCAGCCTAAACAATTCTGTGATTCCATAAAATTCCATGTCAAGAAATTGGTTTTTTTTTTTCTATTTTATATTAATTACACTGGAATAAATGTCTGTTTAGTATGTCTAGAAGGTTTCAAACTCTACTTTGAATATTAAAGTATGTATCTGGCAGTTTTGTTAGCATTTATCATGTAAAAATTGTTAAAATTCGAGAAACAAGCAAAAAACCCCCTGAAACTAGATAGTATTGTTGCATCTGCTTCTTGAGTGCAGTAGGTTACTAATACTATACTTGATGTCCTTTTGGCACCTGTTTTTGGAGGGGTTTTTTGTTTAATAAATTTTGGGTTTATTTAGAGAAAATAACTAAGGAAATACTGTTCATATTACTATGGCAAAATTATGGACCATTATTTTTCTGTTAGGTGGAGTATCATTTGATGCTTCATATACAAATGCAGTTGTGTGAAATATCCTTGTGGGATTGGATTGTTGACCGTAATAAAAGATGCAACAAGAGATCAGAGGACACTTCAAGTAAGATTCATCACTATCTTATTCATTGTAAAGCAAATAATTTTTTTTTTTGTGATTTGAAGTGCAGTTGTCTACTTTTATTTTACTTTAGCAGCTTATAATACAGATCTTCATTAAATTCTTTATTCACTTTATCAAATAGCGGCTTGTATTGAATTTTTGTACGATAGATGTTGGTAAAAGAATTGAAATTCTTCAGTTTTAGACAGCTCTTCAAAAAAGAATGACTGAATGCCTGAGGCATAGTTGTTACCAGGGGAGATCAGTGTCTGGGCAATACTCCTTATTTGGAATTGAGTTTTTTATTGACAGAATCTGCTGCTTCTCAGAAAGTGGTTAAAGGCAAATTTATCTGCTGTGGAAAATACAAATACATCATTTGATCCAGACAGGTTACAACAAACTTAAAGGTTGTTCTCAGGAGTCAAAAATCCTATGCAGGCTAATCTGTAGTAGGTCAAAGAATGTAACACTCCCTTTTTCTGAGTGACCAGGGGGTTCTCATGCTCTCATACCAAGCAGTCATCAGTAACTGTTGACATTTGGAGGAACAAGTCTAATGCTCTTAAAGCGTTAGAGACATGTTCCATTCTCTGGGGTGGTTGTATAAAAGCAGCATATGCATATCAGACTGTAAAACAAACTGTGTGATTAATGTTTTATCTTGGTTTTAATCATTATTAAGGTAAATCTGTTCTTCTCTTCATTCATAGAGTCAGGTTTACCAGCAAACTGTCAGCTGACTTCCACTAATCCCTCCTGTAATCATAATCTTGTAGCTTTCTTAAGCTAAAAGATGATGTTCCTGGTCAGGAAATGACAGAATTACTATGGCATTTGTGCTTGCAAAATGCTGGTTTCACACATTTTCATGGAAATGGTGAATGTTATCATAGGTTAGACATGAAGAAACAGAAATCCAAATGTGAGTAAATTGCTAATGTTTAAATGGACAAGATGTGGGTTATTAGAGCAGGAAGACAACGTAGTTTATTAAAATAGTAATGTGGAAAATAGTCAAAACAAGGAGATGCTAAGTTTATTTAGGACCACTACAGCCAGAGGAGATTGAGGGATTCCAGAGGGTAGCACAGCAGCAGCAGGATTAGGAACCAAACAGGAAGAGTGCAAAGCAATACAGACAGCATGTCACTACATAAATTAGTACGATTTTATCTGGAACTGTATTTTTTATGCTAGGTCAGGACTGACATGAAAGTAAAGAGTTTATTAAATTCATAATCAAATAACTATCTGACGGGGTTTGGAAGAATCTTTTCAGGAGAACCTAGGTTCATGTTCCTTGAACTTTCCTTTTTGGAATTTTGATCTTAGTGACTTTTTGCTGATTCAGAAATAATATCTTGAGAGAAGCATGGGAAAATCCATATTTAAAATATGCGCATTCTGTTAAAAATTTATTCCACAGCATAAATAAACAGAATTCTACAAGACATACCACCATAAACTTACATAACTCAGTAAAACTAGCTGAAATAAATTAAATTGTTTTAAGGTCCATACCATCTCGTGGATGTTCGCTGGACAACAAAAATTTTCCAGGAGGTAGTAGAAGGAGTTTGCTATATCCACAGCATGGGAGTGATGCATCGAGACATTAAAGTAAGTCCATCAAATTATTACTTGAGGTTGAAGAAAACAAAGACAATTTACATTATGGGAAAATGAAAGCAACTTCATAGTTGCATTTGAGATGACCTGGGCTCTTCAGAATTTAGTTGTTACATATGAAAAATTACATTATCTCCTCTATAGCAGTACCATGCTTGCTTTGCTGTCAGCATAGTAGTGATTTACACTGACTTACAAGTGGATTTTAAGCTCTGGAAGTGTTTTCACCTTGGAAGCCATTTTCCTGTCTGAAACAGGCATGGTGAGATTGGTTTTCTTTTGTCTCAGTCTTTCCTTAACCAGGGTAGGAACTTAATTACCTAAAAAAATTTTCTTTTAGGCAAAAATAAGAAAAGCCCCTTGACTACACCTCAGTTTGCTAACTGCATACCAGTTAGATTTTGGAAATATGTTCTAGTTGCTTGCTTTAAAAAAAACCCAACCCCCTTTGTTGCAAATAATTGCTGTCTTTCTAGAAGTTGCTGCATCCTCTAAGGAACCAAAATTATAGATGTCATTAGTGACTGAAAGTTTTGGGTTTATTCCTATTAACAGTAATAAAGAGCAGACTTTAAAAAATACCACTTAGAATGATTAGAATAGGATGCCCTTTATATGTTCCCTTGAAGATTTTTGGAACTCTAAGAATACTTTTGACTTCCTGGCTGGCTTGGATTGAAGCACAGGTAGATGAATCTCACTTCTGGTCCACCCCCACCATTAAACTGATAAACCTGAATAGCAAGGAGGTGAATGTGTGTTTTCCTACTTTGCTTCCCACTCAGGTTTTCTGCATCTGATACAGCAGCAGTATGAAGAAATCACGATTATTAAAACTTCACATGTGGAAGCTTGGAAGTACTTGAAGTCACACGATCTTCATTCAGGATTAATTTTCATTTTCCTGTCAACTCTTTCAGGGTGAACAGGTTTCAGTTTGCCTTCCCATTTAGCATCATCATGGCCTTATTGTCCAAAGTCCTGGTAGTTGTATAAAGAATTCCAGAATTCCACACAGTTACTGCAAACCTGTGTTTGAGCCAGTTCTGATGGTTTTCACCATATATTCTTCTAATGGTGATTTTGCAGGTATCTTGCAGAGACTGTAATTTCTGTGATAATATTCTAAGTCTTTCAGCATGTGAATTTCTGAGAACAGAAGCCCAGTGGGTGGGTGTCCTGGAGTATGTTTTAACTTCAGTGGATATGAGAAGCCTAGCAACTTGTTCAACAGTGCTGCATCTTTTAAATTTGATCTGCATTGTGGATAGGCAAAGAATGGAGATTGCCCATCTCTTGTTAAACTATTCACATTTCCTTTATACTCTAACAGAAGACCAACTATTTCCTTTCTGCCACCTGAGCAAGTTGGGTTTTTTTTCTAGATACATAATGCTTGCATTTCTCCTCCTTAGTGGTCCTAAAATCAAAATATATGGAAAAAAACATTTCAGTTTTCTGAGTCAGAGCTCTCAAGTCTGTCATAATTTGGCTTTTTTTTTCATAGCAGCTTCCCAGAACCAAGTAGCATATTGCAGCTGTGCTCATCATACAGAAAAGTCTATTTTGGTTTCTTTATGTCTGGCCCAATGATATTTAGTCATCCTTCCTGCTACATCAGTTGGTCAAATTTACTGTCCACTCTTGCCTGTTCCTGTCTACTGTTCTGCAAATTTCCCAGTTTCTGTTGGGGAGAAAAAAGTACTTCATTTTTTCACTAAATCTTGGTTTTTTCAGTTTTGCTTTTCTTCCTTTTTTTCTAGATCCTTGTTCTAGGTCTGTGGTCTTTCAGCCCAAATGGTGTTGCTAACACATGATTTGGTATCAGCAATGACTATTTTTTCTCTCTCACTACTCAAAAAAGTGAAATAATCATCTTATACCTGTGAACTGGATTTTATAGCCTTTGAAACTACTGAAATTACATAATTCTTTATATAGACATGTATTTAAATTGTGTTCTGTCTTGCAGCCTAGGAATATCTTTCTACATGGATCAGATCATCAGGTAAAAATAGGTGACTTCGGATTAGCCTGCAAAGACCTTCTTTGGGATGATGCAGACCAGTGGTTTCAGACAGAAAGGATAAATGGTAAAAGGATAAATGGTAAGAGAAGAAAGTTTAATGGGTTTCAGTGTTTCAGTTTCTATGGTATTAAAATCAGTAAACTGTTACTTGCAAGGGTAACACTTGCTAAATCTCAATTGCCTTTCAAAGGACTGACACATACTTCAGGAGTTGGGACTTGCCTCTATGCCTCACCAGAACAACTGCAGGGATCTCACTATGATTTCAAGGTAGAGAACTTTGTTTTGTTCCTTCTTTTCTCTATTAACACATGGTAGATAATAGGAATAAATCAAGCCTTTCAATGGGCAAATACATATTTGATAAATACATAAATATTCCTCCTACTGTCACTCCTAATGTTTTTGTTGAAACATGGATTTCAACTTTGCCTTCTCATTTGCTATTAAAGCAAAAATTATTTTTTAATATGTTGAGAATGTAGATAGCTTTGTGTTCCTTTAGTAGTGTCATGATATTCCTCATATCATCATGAAACTTCATTGTTGTTAAACGTTTTCATGTCATGATTTTATGAGAAAGAGAAGCGTACTAAGTTAAAATCACAGTTATCCCAGAACTTTCTCTTCACCCCATCAACAGTCAGACATGTACAGCATGGGTGTTATCCTGCTAGAACTCTTCCAACCATTTGGAACAGAAATGGAAAGAACTGAAGTTCTTACACATTTAAGGACAGGCCAAATTCCTCACACTTTCTACAAGAAATGGCCTACTCAGGCCAAGTATGTGAAACTCCTCACCAGTGCGAGAGCTACAGAACGCCCAACAGCGGCTCAGCTTCGGGACAGCGAACTCTTCCACACCACAGACCAGGTAAGTCATGCCACTGACCCCAACCCTTACAGCATAAAGCAGCACAAAAAGAAAATGCCCTCTGTATCCCTGCCACCATTACATTTGTTTGGCTTTGAACTTAATCACATTCCTCTTAAGACTCTTTTTCTGATTACAGTATTTAGGCCACTCTATTATTTCTGGTGTCTTTGCACTGAGATAGCTGGTCCTTAACTATAGGTAACTTTCTGAAGACTGTACAGGTGAGAGGTATTTTCATAGGTCAGAAAAGATTTCAAAGCTTTTCACCACATCTGCAGATTCTTCTAATCATTTTTCCTTTCCATGCCCCACTGCTTTGTGGATTAACTTGTAGTATCAGGAATGTAGAATAGCTGAGTGCTGCTGCATTGTGTGTGTAGTGGATTGCAAACACAATTCAAGTAGGTCAGTAAGGCTTTATCCTTGCTTAGCTATAAATGAAGTAAACTGACTCTAATTTTCAGGTTATTTCTAACCTTCAAGAGAAGGTGAGACAGCAAGAAGAAGAAATAGAGAAGCTGAGGGAGACAATAAGACAGCTTTCTGAAGAGCAGGATGAACAAACGAGACTAGGCTCTCCTGTTTAAGTACAGGAAGAACTAACTTCTATTGTGTATTAAGTTATATAAAATGTTTCATTTTTTTTTTACATAAAATATTCCAATGCATTTTCTTTCTGCTGTCTGTTCTTAAAAGGTATCTTGACCAAAGGCTCCTGAGAAAGGAATCATGTTGCAGTGGAAAAATTAAGAGCACAGCTTGTATTTACATAGGATTAATTTCCATACCTTAGCCATTGAACAAATACATGTTACACAGGAGTTACAAAAAAGGAAGGTCACACCCAAAAGGCAGCTGTAATGCTTTTATTAATTTAGGATCCTGTCCAACTGTAGTAGCTAAAATACATCTCAGAAAGGACTCAAACATTACAGCAGGCATGAGGTGGAGTAAGATTAAAACAACACCACTGTGCAGAGAGTACAGGCTCACTTGAGGAGCTTCATCACAGAGCTGAAAGGCGCCAGATTCTCACAGGACTTCATCCACTTCTGCACGTTGGCCGGGGCAGTGTTGGCAGTGCCCGTCTGCCGCAGCGCGCACCACGCCACCACATCGGCCACCGTCAGTTCATTGCCCACCAGCCACGAGCTCTTGCCCAGGGCAGCGTTCATGGAGCGCAGCACTGCTCCTCTCTCCTTGCTGCTGCCTTCTTTCAGCTGGAAGATGGCTGTGTCCACCCAGCTGTCAATCAGAGTTGAGGTAACTGCATTGTACTTCTGGCCAAACAGGGAAAAGAGAAATCGAGCGATGTTCCCCTCTCCTTCTATAGGACACATGGTTTGAATGCTGAACTTCATCTGGGGTTTGGGAACTGAAATTAACAGGAAAAAAAAGTGAATACAACATAGTAAAGAAATGAACTAGAACATGATGCACATTTGTGATGCCAGCACCACTGTTAACATCATTAACCCAATGAGCAGTTTTCAGTCTTCTGGGATAAAGAGATTGCTTTTTGAAAACATCAGCCAAAACTCCCCCATAATTTCTCTTCTAGCTACCTTATTTGTAGAAACTGAAAAACACTTCTATTAGAAAAAAATCCTGAAGGTACAAGCAGCTCTGTCAATGTCGTGTATTTTAACAGCAGTAACTACAAACAAGAATCTTCCTCTTCTGGCCCAGCATGGTTCACAGCTATGAAAAGAGAACAAACATGTTACCTGCTTCTTCATATCCACCATGTCTCAGCACAGGGATACCAGGGCAGCTGTTGGCAAGGGTTTAGCACAAGTTTCATTTTCTCACCTATTGTAAAATATTGATCTACAGCTTTCATTCTTACCATCCTTCCAAATCAGAGTAAAGCCCAGCTGATACTCATGACGTGGCTGCTTCTTAGTCTGCTCTCCAAAGCATTTCAAGAGGTTTTCTGGCACACTTTTCACTGATGAATGTGTGTGAACAGCTGATAATATTTTGTAGCGTTCACAAAGCAGACTGTGTATCACTAACAGTGACAGTGGAGGTAGAGAAGGATTTGCATTGATGACAACATCTTTGAGGGCACCATAATCCTGAATGGAAAGTAAAACATTCAGCAGTTAAGACACATTCCAGATCATACTCGTAAGTATTGCTTTTATTTGACACCAAAATGTACAGTCATGCATGTGTATATCTGAAATTCTAATGACATTCAAGTAAATCATTCAAGCTTGGATATTTAAAACTCGTTTAAACCTTCGAACATCTTCCTTCCTCAACACATAATTCAAGGACATGAGTGAGGTAAATTCTACTCCCAAGCTGAAGCCAATGTCAAAGTTTCCAGTTTAGTAACAAACAAGAAACCAACTGTTGTAATTTCAAGATCAACTATTCTAGCTTGAAATTCTATCCAAATGAGCATATATAGTACTAGTATTTATAAATGTTTGTATCTATAATCTGCATGGCCAAAAGGAAATGGTAATTGTAGGTTGTATATTGAGTTCTGAGTATCCCAGGTTTTAATGCTCTCCTTCCAACCCTGAAAACTGAACATTGAGAAAGTATCTACCAATGTACCTACTCAACTAGACTTACCTTTCCAAGCATCAGATCTAAATCTGCTCCATTTGTTGTCAAAGGAGAAAATTCATCAGTTTGAATGATATTTGTTACATCGAAGTCAGCATCTGGGGTTTGTATCATCTTGGAGAGCCCATCCACAGCACTCTTCAGTTCATACAAGCGCTTTAGAATCTCTTCCTGGCGGGATTCAAGTGCTTGAAGTGATGGGTCAGCCTCTTCCTATAGGACAGAAAAAACCAAGGCCACGTAAACGTTCACTCAGCTCAGTGTCAAAAGAGTCCACAGCTCCCTTGAAATTAAGTTTTGAAAGACTAAACACATTCAAATACCCAGACCATTGTGAATGTCATGGGCTTATGTCTATCAGTTGTCTGTTGTGTGGTGAAGTGACGTATTTAATAAATTCCTGAAATCTTCCTGCTTAGTATATTTTTAAAACCACTTGTTACAGCAAACTCTGTAACATAGTCAAAATCAGACAGAGCTGGCAATGAAGTGCGGAATGATGACTGAAAAGTCAAAGACAACTTGTCAGGTTCTTTTCAGCCCAGAAGAGCAGATGGGGAGGTTTGTGCTACAGCAGCCAAACAAGGAAACTTTTTGACTAATCAGGTAGTTAATAAAAGTAAAAAACCCTGTAGGTTTAGATGGATGGTGTATCATCTGGATTCAGTCTTTGTTTCAGAGAATATAAATTATAGAGGAAAAAAAAGACCATGGGCTTTGTTACGTTAATACCAATGCAGCTTTTTATCTCAATTACCTTACAAGCATCTCATCTTACAATCTCTTTTAAAAGAAGATGAAAAATATATTCCTGTGGCAGGTTTTACGTCTACAAACTTACAATAACGTTAAAGAAAAATCTTCAAATAGCTTATTTCTAAGCATCCTGAAGGAGGATTAACAAAACCCAAACTATCATGGATGAAGACATAGACAAGGTATCAAAGTAAAATCTTTATACCCACTCAACACAATCATGACACACTCAACACAATCAACATGCTCAAAGACAAGACAAGGAAAGACTCCTTAAGTGATCATTATTTAGTTAATACACAAGTCCATACTTTGCAATGGGAAGGCATTTAGTTAGCACTCCTGTTAGGTTCTGCCCCGAAGTTACTCCTATTCAGTACCTCCACCATCAGCCTGGGTGAGGGCACAGCAAATCCCTGATGGCATCAAGCCTGAACTGGCCACAAGCAGCCTTTGAGAATTCCATGCATTTCTGGCACCGGAGAGAGGCTGCTCAACTAGACCTACGTAACACAGCATTTTACATTTTTGTCTTATTTAAGGCAAAAGAAACTGAAACTAGAAATAGAGGGTGTGTAGCTGGCTAAAACCCGAGCTGAGCCAGCAGAGCGATGATGCAGCAGGACCGAACGAGGCCTGCTGGGCACTCATGGACTGCCAGGCTGGCAGGGAGCTCGGCACGGCCATTCAAACATAAAAACCGCGACAGCGATACACGCGAGAGCCCAGAAAAGTCAAAAAGGGAACTACTGAAGGCTTTAAAAACATTACGGAGAAATTCCTGAAAACGTTGGTTTTATTTAACCCTCCGACGAGCCGCTTACGGCGAGGCGGAGCCAGGGCCCCTCCTGCGGGCTGAGGCGGTGGGACTCGGCTCCGTGAGCTCTCCGGCAACGGAGGCTCCGCCCGGTCCCTAACCGGAGCTGGGGCTGCCACCAGAGAGAACCCCGGCCCGGCGGCCGCGTGGCTGACACCGCCAGGGCGAGCACCGCGGGCCGCGGCCTGAGCAGCTCCTTCCGCCCACTCGGTTCCTCGCCCCTACCTGCGGCGGTGTCGGCGGCGTGGCGGTGCCGGCGGCGCGATGCAGGCTGGGCACGGGGTACATGCAGGTGGGCAGGTGCCCCGGCAACACCCCCGCGCTGTGCAGCGGCCGGACCTTGTACATCGCGGGCATGGCGGCTCCCGCCCCGCCGCGCACCCGCTCCGCCACCACCGGCCCGCCCACCCCTCCGCCCATTGGCGGAGCGGCGCGTTACTGACACTCACGACACCCAATGGAATGCGGGATTACCGTCCCGCCCTTCTGCCATTGGCCAGGGTTGACCCCCACAGGGCAGTGGGCGGGGCTGAGCCGTCGGGCCGGGGAGCGCGGACGGTGCGGGGCGGGCTGCGGCCGCTCCCGGCGCTGGCGGAGCGGGGCGGGAGCCTGAGAAGAGCGCGGCGCGTCCCGCCCCGCCGGGGCCCCGATGGAGGCGGCTGCGCCCTGGTGAGTGTGTGCTCCGATCCGGCACCGGCCCTGGCCCCGGCCTTCGCACCCCCCGCCCAGGCCGCTTTGCTCCCCTCGCGGGAGCCGTGCTCCTCGCACGGGCCGTACCTCTGTCGCCGTCGCGGTTCCGGCTTCCCCTCAGTTCCTGGCTCCCCTTACGGCTGTCTTGGGGGAGCCTGAGTGGGGTTTGCTGCCCTCTCTCACCGCCCTGGTTTGCTGTCCCTCTCTCCCCAGCCCGCAGCCCGCCGGGGCCATCCGGCCCATCGACCGCGGGTCTGTCCATCGCATCTGCTCGGGGCAGGTTGTGCTGAACCTCGGCACTGCCGTGAAGGAGCTGGTGGAAAACAGCCTGGATGCCGGAGCTACCAACATCGGTAACTCTTCCTCCATTTTCATAACTTTTCATAGATTTCTAAGGCACGTCTTTTTCCTCAAAACCGAGTGCATGTTAACAAATCTGGGCTTGTATTTTCTGTTAGGGCCAAGCATGTTTGCAGTGATCTTACACCTTAGGTTAATAAAAATGCTGATTTCCAGGCTCTAGCTGCATTCCTAGCAGCATGTGAGATTGTGTTATTTAATTTCTAGCCCTTTTGGCCACTAAAAAGTGTGTGGGCTGTACAACAGTGGTGATCAGGCTGTGCCAGCTGGCCTTAGGCTAGCACGGGGGAAAGGCAGGGCTGGTTTCCATAGCTCCCAGGATGGTGGCTTGGGATAATTGGGAAAACTTCTGTTCAGGCAGAAGTTCAGTGAAGCTTAACTACATGGAACTACAGACCAGTTTGAATTAGATTGACCTAACTTCTGGCAGCTATCAGGATTTGTTTGTTTGTTTGTTTGTTCAATTTTGACATGGAAAGCTGTTACTTGAAAAATTGACTTCAAGTGAAAAATTGATACCAACCACCATGTGCGGACATAAAGAATTAAAATACTTTACAACTCAATTTTGTAGATATAAAACTTAAAGATCATGGAGCAGATCTGATAGAAGTTTCAGATAATGGAGGTGGAGTGGAAGAGGAAAACTTTGAAGGCTTGAGTAAGTTGATTTTTTTTTTTTTTGTAATTTATATTTGGGCATTTTGAAAGTGGGTTTTCAATAAGAAAACCACTTTTTTTAAAAAAGCAGATTTCCTAAGTTTAATCGTATTTAATGCATACTTGGCTTTTATATAATGCGTGTGTGATCTGCGAGACTTGAGCAACACTAGGCTGGTGTTCTGTAGTGCTCTTGTAGTTATAGTTCCTGTAACTGAGAAATAGTCTTTAGTTTCATTGCTTATTTAAGTGTCACAAGCAATACAAATAATCACAGAGGAGAAAATTCTATAAATGTTCATGTGGATTAATTCTCGTTTAATCATTGATCATTGTTGAAGGAATTGAGCTGTGTGTAAGTGACTGCTTTGGGAAGGTGAATTGTAAGCTTGAGTATTTGCTGAAAGGAAGCTGATGTTGCACTGACTGTCTAACTTCCATTTGCCAGTTTTAGATTGCACAAAGTGGGAGCAGAAACAATACCATCTGAAGAATCTAACTGGCCACGGCAACAGGAATACTGGCATTTATTTTTTGATATAACAGCTAGGAATCTTTCCACCTTAGGTTATTACTCAGTAACTTTGGTGTTCAGTGTACATTATTGGTACATCAGAAACTCACTCTGCTGCTGTTCCAGGACAGTGAAAGTCCAGGGGTGCTGCTGTTAGGTCGGTTTGTTACCTGGTGGCTGGTGCTGAACTGATGGTGGGGATTGAGTCCTCCTCAGCTGTTGTGGGGGACTGGGCTTATGCCTGTCCTCTGTCCACCGTGCTCAGCACAGGCTGCAACTGTTTTCTGGCAGGGCAAGATCTGTGACAGGTACAGCAGCAGCAGAGACAGGTACTATGTCCTGCTCTGAGGCATCTTGTAGTGCTTATACCAATACTGCTGAATGAATCTGTGGTGTAAGTGTGGGATAACAAGTGCATCTGAGGATTTTAAAGAAATTTTGTTTATAGGAAAAAGGGAAAGCAAGCAGTATTTTGTCTTTAATCGTTATGTAAAGTGCAATGAAAAATACAGAAGGTTTTTTGCTTCTTGACATGCATACAAAATCTACTTGCATAGACCAGTGTCACTTTGAAGTGAAATATGTATTTGAAATATCTTTTTCCAGCTCTGAAACATTATACATCAAAGATACAAGATTTTTCTGATCTAATACATGTTGAAACATTTGGGTTTCGAGGTGAAGCTTTGAGTTCACTGTGTGCATTAAGGTAATTAATATTATTTGTTAGTAGTAGAAAGTTACTGTATGCACAAAAACATGACACCCTTTCAGTTTACCCTTATTGATAAAATGAGGCTTCCAGTTCCTTACTGTTAGGTCAATTTTGAGCAGTAGGTTGCACAACATCCTGAGTCCTTTCCAACCAAAATTATTCAATGATCCTAAGCACCTAATTGGTCATTTTATGTACAAAATTTAGCGTTACTTAAGTGTGCAGATCTTTACAGGGTGGGAGTGTGTATTTGCATGAGTATTTGATCCTCTGATGTAAAGCAGTGTGATATTTAAGTGCTGATTGTTAGGCTGTAACTCATTAAAACTGTACTTAAATTTCTTTCAGACCAACTATACATTTTAAATCAGCTTTTGTACACAGTGCTGTGGTATCTATTAGAATGAGGAATGTAGTGTTCAACAAAACTAGATTTTAACATTGAATTTTATAAGAGAGGAATGAAAGGGATAGAAATAAGAATGTTTGTATTGTAGCTAGGAAAATGTTACACTACTCTGAAGAGCAGGTTCTTAGTTGTTTATGGTGGAGAGTTGTTTTAATTAAGTTAATAGTATTGCTGTAGTTTCTATGCTGATTGTCGTGAGGAATAGGTAATACAGTGCTCAGTGAATAATTCTGTTGCCTCTTTCCTCCTGTTAGTGATGTTACCATTTTTACCTGTCATAAGTCAGCAAAGGTTGGGACTCGTTTGGTGTTTGATCACAATGGCAAAATTACTCAGAAGACTCCTTTCCCACGACAGCAGGGAACAACTGTCAGCATCCAGCAGTTGTTTTATACGTTACCAGTGCGGCATAAAGAGTTTCAGAGAAACATCAAAAAGGTAATGCCAGAAATCCTCAATTCAAAGGAGTGTCATACCCCAGAATTTATTCACTGCTGAATGAATTCAGTTCTCTGTAGAATATATTGATTACAGACTTGTTCATGCCTGTCTTACATCTAAATCAAATAAGAAGTCTTCTTGTGTGCTTTTCTTTTATGCTTTGCAATATTTGCGTTTAAAGGTACATTTTCAGATTTTAAGGTTTTGAAAAGAATCCTTATCATGATCACTAACGTGTATTTTAAAACCAGGGACTGCTGTGTTGCGGCTAAAATATCAGTCTTGTAAACATCCTGTTTATTTTTAAAGTACTATTTTTCATATATATGTATTTTAATTTAGTTGGTAAAGATTTTAAGAACTATAAAACTCCCCCCACCACTTGTTACCTGCAGATATTGAATGCTTTGTGTATACATATATGTTTTAAAAAGAGACATTTTGTATAAATATGAACTTTCTTTTTCTTCTAATAGGAATATGCAAAAATGGTCCAGCTGTTGCAGGCCTACTGTATTATTTCCAAAGGAGTGCGGATTAACTGCACTAATCAAATTGGCCAAGGGAAAAAAAGCTGTGTGATATCCACTGCTGGAAGTCCCAGTTTAAAGGAGAACATTGGAGCAGTATTTGGACAAAAACAGGTATTGCTTTTATTATCGAAAAGAGAGACAATATAGCTGTATAGAGAGGTTTTTAATGTCTAATAAAGTGTGGGAGGATGGAGTGTTGGCCTGCAGTACACCCTACAGGCTGACAGAGGAGAAACACTGCAGCCTCCACGGCTTCCTCTGAAAGTCCTGGATCTGCTCAGAGACGTTTTATGGAAGAGAAATTATTTAGGAGATGGGGTTATGGCTTAATATCTCTCTGAAACCAGTTTTAAGAGCTGTTGTACCAGCAAACGGGCTGTATGTCACAACAAGCAATTTAAAAAATCTTTAAAATGATGTGATGTGAAAATCTTAGCTGGAGAACAGAAAACTGAGGTGCATCCATGTCCAAACCAGCACAATCCAGCTTTTTCAAGCTCCTCCTATGAAACTAAGTTTTATTGGTGTTCTGGTTAGCCTTTAAATGGGATTGCAGTCAGCCCCTATAAAGCTGTAGATTGTGATGCTTCCTAAGGAATAGCTTTAAAAATAATTGTTATCCTCTAGATGAGAGCAGAGATGAAAGAAAGCTCCAAAGCATCTTCCCTACAACTGTATGTTGCAATCATCAGAAATATTGAGTGGTTGACAGCTGCTGGCTGTTGATGAACACTTTTTCCCTCCACAGTGCCCATGCAGAGATCTCAAAGCCTGTTCATGCTGTGGCTGAAAGATGAGATGGAAGATGTAACTTTGTCTTGCCACGTGGCACCAAGCACAGCTGAAAATTGAGTGTTATCTGAATAGAATGTTTAGCTTATAGCCTGTTTTTTAATATTGAATACTTAAATTCATAGAGGCTGCTCTAATGGCAGAAAAATAATAGTGGCACGACTGGGAAAATGTTTGTGGTAAACATAACTGTTCTTAGGGAGCTTGTGATTCAAATAACACATTTTAAAATAGTTTTGTTGTCCTTTCAAAAGAAATTTCTATTACTCTTTTTGCCTGTTGTTTTAGCATAAAACTTGTTTAGGTCATATGTATGTCAAACTGTCAATTATTTTGTTGTTCTGTCTGTGTACATTTAAAGTAAGGGTCTGTGAAATAACTAAGGCACAGGTTGTGATATCAAAGGATGAGAACAGCCTTTATTAAAGGCGTTGTTCTGTTTCTCAGTGAACAGTGCTGTTGTCTTCTACTAGGTTTTGATATTTTAGTATTTATCTTGGTTAGCCAAAACCCACCATTTTCTCAAATTTTAAGGCTAATAAATGACAATAAAATAGAAGGGAAAAATCTGTGTAGGTTTGATGTTTCAGTTCCTTCCCTTATTTTTTTTTTTTTCAGTTGCAGAGCCTTATTCCTTTTGTTCAGCTTCCTCCTAGTGAAGCTGTCTGTGAAGAATATGGACTCAACTCTGCTGACATGCCACAAAATCTGTATAGGTAATTCGACAAGTACAAACCACTGTTGCCTGTGGCATTTTACCATAAACCAAAATTGAAAATAAAAAGTAAAAGAAATAAAAAGTTGTGGTTTATAGTATTAAAAAGGGCCAAGAACAGCATGGTACATATTGGGATGTAGTTTTGTAGTAGTCTTTGTCAGATAAGAAATTGGGAGAGGAAATGTGTATATTCATTTTCACTGATGCTGTATAATAGTGTTTCCTTAAGCCCCTTATGAAATACTTTCCCTTTAAACATGCTTTTCTTATCCATTTTACCTTACTCTTCCATTATTTATCCAACAGTATTACTGGCTTCATTTCTCGTTGTGATCACGGTGTTGGAAGGAGTGCGACAGACAGACAGTTCTTCTTTATCAACCAACGTCCCTGTGATCCAGCAAAGGTGAGGGGTTTCTTTTTCTGTCATCACCCCCACTAATTTGTTCAATATTCTCTGAAAACCTCAGGATTAGCAGCTCATGTGCATGTTTGTTTCTTGGTGGTACAAGTTCCTGTGTCTCAAGCTTCAGTCTTAGTTGTGTCTATTTGTGTGAACAAGAGCTCAATCATGCAATCTATGTTTTAGTACATTAATTAATATACACTGGTGCAAAATAGAAGATAATAGTATTGAAGTTTACTGTTTTTCACTTTTTTTGCAGGTTGTCAAGATTGTGAATGAAGTTTATCACTTACACAATAAACACCAGTATCCATTTGTTGTCCTTAACATTGGGGTAGATTCTGGTATGTTCTGAATAATTTTTAGTAACTTCAGTAAAGGCTATTACAATTTACTCTTCAATGATGCTTTTATTTAGAGAATATTGTAATTTTCATCTGCATGACTTCCTGCACTCTGGGGATTTTTGAATGCTCAGTTGGTGAGGGAGAAAGAAGGTCTAGCTGTGGTTCCACTGTTTTTCCCCTACACTTTTTCTGTATTCAAAAGTAAGTTCTTATCTTAATTGATGAGGAAGAGGTCAGCTTAAATACAAGAAAACTAGTGTCATGTTTTTGTTTGCTGGAATGTTGAGACGGTTAAATCTGATTTGCAGACAAAATAGAAAACAAACCAGAACTAATTCTGGGCAATAGCATTTAATTTTATTTGTAAAGCAGTAATATTTTTCTTTTCTTTTTTTTTCCCAGAGTGTGTTGATATCAATGTAACTCCTGACAAAAGGCAAATTTTACTTCAGGAGGAAAAGTTTTTATTAGCAATTCTAAAGACTTCTCTGATGGAAATGTTTGGTAGTGATGTTAACAAACTGAATGTCAATCAGAAACTTCTGGACATTGCAGGTAGGACACAAAATGTGGAAGTTTTGAGTATGATATATGGCAGGGAATTGAAGATGGAAAAAAGTGGTTTTAAAAACCCAAAGAAGAAATGAAAAAAAAAATTTAAACAAAAATTAAGAAGGACCCTAAGTAATTAAGTGATTGTTATGGAAATTACACATGCCAACACAGCAGGATTTACAGTCAACTTTATGAGGAAAAAATTAACACAAAATTAATTGATAATGCTTGCAAAAGATTTCCCCCAAGATACTGAAAGAGATCTATGTTTTTGTATGAAAATGTCTTTGAGAAATAATGGTTAAGGGCCCATAAACAAAATATGAAAATTAAATATGAGTCTATTGGATTTTAAACTTTGATTCTTGTATGACGTCTACAGAAATTGATGATTCTCTTGTGACTGTATAGTCTTTCAAAATCGCTTTCCCGAGTTATGATCATCTCATCCTCTTCCTTTCATTAACTGAGCCCTTTCTAATTTTCCTTTTTGCTGACATACAGAATCTGTTGTAGCCTGATTCTCTCTGTTACTTTAAATTAACCTTTAGTAAAATCCATGTGTGACTGGCAGTTGGTGAGGTTGAAGTCCTCTAATGACCTGCAAATCCCATATACTCTAAGTGCCTATTGTGCCAGCTCCTTAACACTTTGTCAGTGGAATTTTATAGTGACCATGAAGTGTAAGAGCAATTCACTTTTCATTGTCGCTCTGCCATTAAACTCTTTTGGTAATATAAATAATTGTGCTGATTGGACTCATTATTGCTCCAATTTAAAAAGAGACTACAAATTCATTCTTAGTAGCACCATTAAGTGGCTTCAAGATGTACCTGTTTCTGTGTTTGTTATTAGTGCATTTCAGCCCCATACTCATTGTTTGAAGCTTCAGGGCTCCTTTGGGCAGTTTGCTATTTTTCTACCTCTTTTCATTCTCTTTGTTAAAGCACATAATTTAATTCATGTTTCCAGCTAACTTAAAGTCTTGAAAAGCTCCCTATTCTGATTTCATTAGGCAACTTGAAGACACTTCCTGAAGAGACAGAAAAGCCTCAGGCAGAAATACTGTCTGACTCTGAGACTGAAAATCCAAGTGGTGAAGGCAAAAGAATAATGACTCTTGCCAGATTAAGGGAGTCGTTCTCTCTCCATCAAGGAACAGAAAGTAATTTTCAAGGCTCTAAAAAGGTAAAACAGCAGCACAGTTCCCCTAGACAAAGGTTGCTCAATACCACTGGGAGTACTGTAAAGATCCAAAAGGCTGTCTTGACTAAGGAGGCTGAGAGTTGTCCTAAGTTTGACTCAAGGGTGTCAATTCCAAGGAGACGGTTGAGAAAATTAGAAGATAATGGAGATTCTGGATTCTGTAGCATTTCTGAGTCAGATGCTGGATGTAGTACACCAGAAGCTGAAAGCTGCATCAATAGTGAAAGTGCAATTAATTCTAAAGAAGAATTCTGTAGCACGGAAGAACAGATTCAGAAGGAATGTCTTAAAACTGCTGGATGTAGTAAGAAGTCACTGGACTGTGATGTTCAGGTCTTGGGCACTGAACCCAAGTTAGATCAAGTGAATGACTGGACCAATCAAAATGAGTTCTCTCAAGAACCCAGTAGTTGCTCCCCAAGAGTAAAACGTTTTAAAAGCAGAAACTTTAAAAGTGAAGCAGATGATTCCAAGGCAGGTAAATATCCTGAAGTGAAGAACACTACTGTTGATGTACTGGTGGAAGTTAAAAAGAAAATTGTGCCTCTTGAATTCTCTATGAAGGTTTTGGCAGAAAAGGTAAAAAAGGTAATACAACAACAACAGAAAAATACAGAAACTGAAAATTACAGAAGATTTAAAGCAAAAATTAGTCCTGGGGACAATAAAATAGCAGAAGATGAATTAAGAAAAGAGATCAGGTATTTCTGCTTTCACTTGCTTGATATATTTTGTTCATCAGCTAATAAAATTAGTTGAGGAAGAATATAAGACTTTCTTGGGAGGTGGGCAGGAGACTTACATGTACCTGTTAGTTTTGGATCTGTTTTTTATTTAATGTCACTAAAAAGTTTGTTTGATGAGTTATTTTGCTGACAGAGCAGCTACTTGAACTAATTGCAAAAGAATACGGAAAAAGACACTAAAAAGGCCACAACCATCATAGATTTGGCTTAGATCAGCCCTGTAAATTGCAGTGCAGTCAGAGAAACACCAAATTTCACAACAGATAACAATGCACTGAAAAGACTGCATAGCTCATATTTCTCCCTTGTGTGAATGAAATTTGGTGAGACTTACCTGGAAAAATAAGTTAAATTCAGGTGGTCAGCAGACAGTAAAAGTCTGTGATTTGTTAGTATTTGGATTAAAAAAAAATGTTAGGAAAGTCTTCTAAAGTCTTCTACTCGGGAAAAGAAGGCAAATATGTCAGCTGCCTTCAAAACCGTGATGCCATCTTCAGTGTTACTTACTTGGACTATTGCCATATTGCCTGCTTCTAATTTTATTATCACAAATGGGGGAATCCTGAACAAGTCCTGTCTTAATGATGGATTGTGTTCTGCCAGTAATGGCCTCATCAGTCAGTGAGAGATTCTCAATAACTGTAATTTATTTTTGCATTTATATCCTGCTTAAATGAGATTTTCTTTTTTTTTAAATATAAAGTGTGTTCTGCAGGGGAGAAAAAGAGGTTTTTAAGTTTTACATGGTAACTGATACGGTGTAATTTGTAATCTCTTTATATTTTTTGTATACAGTAAAGAAATGTTTGCAAAAATGGAAATCATTGGCCAGTTCAATTTAGGGTTTATAATAGCAAAGTTGAATTCGGATCTTTTCATAATTGACCAACATGCCACTGATGAGAAATACAACTTTGAGATGTTGCAACAACACACTGTTCTCCAAGGTCAGAAGCTGATAGTGTAAGTATTTTCAGTGTTTTAACAATAACATTTTTTAAAATTAATTTGGTGTTTCAGAAGGATATCTATGATTTATATTTATGTAGCATTTCACATGTTCAGAACACTTGAGACTAAAGTGGTTTTTATATTCTGTGTTTCAAAGAGTCAATCCTCACATGAAACATCAATTCCATGGATGCAGTTGTAGCTATGCAGCAAATCTGCAAACAGATTTCCCAGTGGGCTTTCATAGCAACCCACAATTAGGTAGGATATTGGAAGCTGTTCCTGCAACAAGGAATGCTGCCCAACTTTATTCTGCTGAGTAATGCTTGGAAGTAACTGTTCAGTAGTGAGATTTTTTTAACAAAGCAAAGTGAAAAGTTTTACCACAGAGCTCTCTATTAAGTATCTCTAGGTTGCTTCTGAAATCTGTTTTAAGTGCTCTGCACTGTGTAGCTGTGCAACACCATCTTTTTCTCTATTTCAGGCCTCAAAATCTCAATTTAACAGCAGTAAATGAAACTGTATTGATTGAAAACCTGGAGATATTCAGAAAAAATGGATTTGATTTTTTCATAAATGAAAATGGTGAGTTGGGACCAGAATTGCTGGAAGTAAAAGAGTTCAAAGGTTTAATCTTATTTATTATGCAAAAATTCCCTTGGGTGTTATCAGAAACTTTGAGATAAGATGCATTATTGTATATGGGATATTTGTTTTTTAAGACTTAAAATTCTGTGGTCTCTCTGCATGATTTAACAGAATGTTGTAGATTATTTGTCTCTTCAGCTTTTTACAGAAGTTTTTGAAGACTCTTTGGAGTCACTCTTTGGCTATATGACTGGATGTGCATTTTCTGCATATGTCACATTAAAATCCTTTTGTTTTATTAGTACACTTGCAGGGATAAATGCAGGCAAGCAGTAAATGTAGTAATTTAAAAGAAATAGATACCATTAGTAACTGATATTCTTTGGTTTCCTTATGGTTTTAGTACTGACTTGCTTTGTTCTTTTGAGCAAATTTTGGAACCTGCAAGCTCCTTATTGTTTCCCTTATACAGTGAGGATAATGAAAATGCAGTGAGGTACCACTGTGCTATCTGGGAAGTCACTACACATTTTTTCCATAGTCTTCATTCCAGAATATCCCAGGGTTTTTTTGGTCTAAAATGCTATTAATTATCAATCTCTTACTATCATAAATCCTTAGTGATTTTGTAGTCACATAAACTCAAAATAGTTTCACAAACCAATTGTTCTTTGGAATTGAAGGGTTTGTCAGAAAGTAGATCTTCCTGCTTTTAAGTTTGCAAACAATTTTTTTGTTAATGTCAAAAGGGCGTCTGCCATAGTTACCACTTTGGTTAGTTAATTACATCCGTCAAAAGATTCAATTTAAGCATTGGTATATACACACATCACATCATATTAACGTTTTAAAGTAGTTTCTCAGTTTTTCTCTCAAGAAGAAGTAATTTCCTGTATTTCTCTGCTTCTTTATTATCGCTGCAAACCTTTCAGCTCCTGTAACTCAAAGAGTTAAATTGGTATCGTTGCCAACAAGCAAAAACTGGACTTTTGGTCCACAGGACATAGATGAGCTGATCTTCATGTTGAGTGACTGCCCTGGAGTGATGTGTAGGCCCTCCAGGGTCCGGCAGATGTTTGCTTCTCGAGCTTGCCGAAAGTCTGTAAGTCCTGTGCTGGATATTTGTGTTCAAACAAATAAATACCACGTTTCCTGATGCAGTGTGGGTGGCTGTATCTGTATGTGTATTGCAGGGCAGGTTTATTTACTGCTGAGTGTCAACAGCTGATATCCTTCCATCTGTTCCTCATGTTTATCTAGTAGAATTTGGGGACAACTTCTGGTAGTTTTTCATTTTGTTCCAAACTAAGTCATTTATGAAGATTGTGTTAGCTGTGTTTTGTCTTTTGGTTGTCTGGTAGGTTTTTTTGCTTTTAATGCCTTTTATTTAATTTATTTCCTGTAGTAGCTGAAGTACTGCTCTGGTTCGTGTCAGCTGGCAAACGGAAAAAGGAAATAATTCATTTTTTTTCCTTTACTTGCAGGTGATGATTGGAACTGCACTGAATGTGCAGGAAATGAGAAAACTGATCACCCATATGGGTGAGATTGAGCATCCCTGGAACTGCCCCCATGGAAGGCCTACTATGAGACACATAGTCAGTTTAGACTTGATTTCACCAGAATAAGTCAGTGTCTGTTTATTAACATTTTTATTTTTAATTCTTGGCAATATTTTGAGCTTTTATCGTGACTCTCTTATTTTGACTAAAAAAATTTTAGCCAGTCTTCAGAGCTGGAAACAGTAGCACTTGAAGGCATTCAGCAGGGTTTCCTCATTATCCCCGTCGAGTCATCAACACAAACATCCTGGAATTCATGTAAATAACTCCTCTCTTTCTGCATTTTACTGTGTGTTGTACTTATCTGAGCAGCAGTCAAAACTTTTATAAAATAAATATGTTTATATATAAAGATCAGTAGGTGAACCTCATTTACAGCAAATACACTGATTCTTAACATGAAGTGGCATGTGAATATAAGTACCTAGGAGTGTCATAAAACAAATATTAGCTTTCTGTGTTTATACATCATGTCTATCACAATTTTAAAGAAAATGAAAATGATACACAAGTTAAAATTTTTTTTTTTTTGCTTATACCAAAGTTGGGTTTCATTAGATAATGACTTAGAGCTTTAATATTTCATTTCATGATTAATTTACTGGTATCTGTGTTTAAGGCTTGAATAGAATAATTCGTCTAGCATCTTTACTTTTAATTAGCATTGTTCCCTTCCGAATTCCAAACTGTTTTTCAAGAACAGGGATTCCTTTTCTGACAATGAATGTCTTGCCAGTCAGGTCAGCCCAAATTCTATCTCAGTACAATCAAAATAGTTAGAAAACGGGCTTTTTGAATCAGAAACCATTAAATTGGTAAATTGGCTAAGCTCTTCCAGTTCTGTAGGACCTGTGTTTATGGGTTATGTTCTCTTCACACTCCATTTGCTGCTGATGGAGGGGTGGCCGTGATGCTGCTGCTGTTCCTCCAGTGCTCAAAGCCGTCCATGCCGCTTCTCGGAGCAGCGTGGCTGAGCGTGCCCATGCTACCCGGCACGGCTGTGGCCAAGAACCTTCAACCAATTGTTGGTGTTGCGTGCGGAGCCGCGATTCCGCAGTCCTGTTCTGCCCGGGTGGGAACCGGCCCGGCGGGGCCCTGGGCCCGCGGCGGCGTTGTCATGGCTACGGCAGCGCCGCCGCACTGCGCCTGCGCGGGCCGGAGGCGCTCGGCGCGGGCTCGGTGAGGGCTCCGTAAGGGCTCGGCCCCGCCGTCCCTCAGCCTGGGCTCGGTGAGGGCTCCGTAAGGGGTCGGCCCCGCCGTCCCTCAGCCAGGGCTCGGTAAGGGCTCGGCCCCGCCGTCCCTCAGCCTGGGCTCGGTGAGGGCTCCGTAAGGGGTCGGCCCCGCCGTCCCTCAGCCAGGGCTCGGTAAGGGCTCCGCACGGACCAGGCCCCGCTGTCCCTCAGCCAGGGCTCGGTAAGGGCTCCGCACGGGCCCGGCCCCGGCCCCGCCGTTCCTCAGCCAGGGCTCGGTAAGGGCTCGGCCCCGCTGTCCCTCAGCAAGGGCTCGGCACCCGCCTGGCCGCGCCGTTCCGTGGGACGGGCTTGGCACCGGCCTTCCCCCGTCCTCCCCCGCTCAGGTGCCGGGGCTGCGGTCACCCGGCGGTGCTGAGAACCCGGCGCGGGCCTGAGGCTGTCCCTGCCAGCCCTCGCCACTGCAGCATTGGCGGGCTGGGTTCCTGCGCTGCCAAGCGGTGATACCCGGCTGTGGTACTGGCAGTCCTGTAACCTTCAGGTAGCTCTCAGCTGGCAAAATAACTACAAGCTAGAGTGGTTACGCTGTGCTGTGGTTCAATCTGCAACTCATAACTTGGAAGGCAAATTAAATCAATCACAGTAGTGCAGCTGTATCTTCCAAGGACTTGCTGAATGCATATCTTTGAGAAATGGCTTTCAACTTTTCCATGTAATTAAATCTAATAGACACTTAAAAATCGAGTAAAGGTGATCTCCATGTGGCAAGTCTGCTGACAACACTTCCATCACAGTGGTTTTGATGGAAGACTTGGAGGTAATTCACAGACATTGCTCCCTGTTTACCCTGTGGCCTCCCTGCCACAAGCTGCCACGCCTGCCTTGAGGAACTGCTGTTACAGAAGTAACTTAAATACATGAACATATAATGACAGAAATACTGATTTATTTTTTTTTTTAGTTGTCTGTGTTTTGGGTTTTTTAACTAGTTTATGAGGTAAAAATACTTATATAAGAGAGAAGTAAATTTTCATTTTTCAGAAGGAAAATACACACTGAGACAGTTCAGTAGCTATGCCAAAAGGCAAGAAGAAAGATGTCAAGAAGAAAGATGTCAAGAAGAAAGATGCCAAGAAAGATGGTAAGAAGGAAGCTGGTGAGAAGTCAGAAGAATCTATAGGTCCTACAGCTGAGAGTAGCTTAACAACGCAGCCAGATTTGCAGAATGAGTCAGTGAGTGAAGAAACTCGGGCAATTCCAGAGGCACCAGACAAAGAGGTAGAGGTAGAGGAACCACCAGTCCAGCCTGTTCCCCCGTTCCACGAGGAGCCTATTCTTGCTCAAGTGATTATAAAAAGGTAAACTTCTTTCAAATACAGCAGTGAAGTCAAGAACTCTCATTTAAGTATCTCTGCTGTAGCCAGTGTCATACAAACACAGATTTGACTCTTTATTTGAAGCAGAAAATCAGGTTATTCAGACCTAGTAGCAGTGACACCTTAGGAGACATACATGTGGAATTCTGCTGCCTTCTTGCATACTAGAGTGCTGCTCATGCTCTCTGTCTGCGAAAACCCTCATTGTTTTAGCTTGTTCACCTTCAATGAAGTTTTGTTAAAATATATAGATGATGAAGAAAATATATCATGTAATCTTTAGTTGCTGCTGCTGCCTTTTAATGCTTAGGGCTGCTCATATCCCTTCGGAATATCCAAAACTGAGGAAGCAGGTGAATGGCGATGTTAACAAAATCCTTTTGTATTTCAAGAGAACTATATGTAATTTTCATATTCCAGCATGCCTGGCTGTAAGGTAGTAAATGCTACCAATGTGATTTCTTTCCTTAATTGGTGGAATTATGGGTCTGAGGCAACACAAAAATTACATGGAATATTACAAGGAAGGTTCAAAAAAATTGGAAATTTTCTTGTAGTTCATTATTCTACACAAGATGCAACAGCTGACCTCTGTGTAGACTGTGGTAAATCAAAGGTCATTTATTATATGTGATTTAGATCTATTAGCAGTGACTTGAAATCTTCATCTTTAGTTTGTTTTCTTTGTAGCTATGAAGGTGAAGAAGTTGATGGATTCTATGAGGGTGAAGGATTTATATGTTTTGAGGGAGGAAATACATACAAGGTGAGTGTATAAATTTAAAAAAAAGATAGTAGTGGAATAAGTTCTCTCTCAAGAGCACTGAGAAGCATTGAAAGCTCTGTTAACTTCTGGCAATAAAACTCTTGATTTGAAACCAGTAGTTGGAGGGGAATTAACATGTCATTCTTTTGAAACCTTACAGTTGCTGTAGGCTTCAGCTGGGGTAAGAATAAATCTGCAAATGATGCTATTCTCTTCATTTTGAAGGGTCTATTTTCTGAAGGACGTATGGATGGACAGGGGACTTACACGTGGGCTGATGGAGTAAAGTACGAGGTAAAGCACAATTTAAGTTATAACTGAACACAGTTGCACCAAGTTAGATGTGCAAACTGAAGGAAAGTAGAGAAGTTGCAGTAATTGGTACAGTACAGGTGGTGACTGCGGAGCTGTGACAGCAATTTCAATCACAAGCCTGACTTGTCCCAGGAAGCTGGGGAACAGAGTCTTAGTTTTTAATGTTGTAATTTAATCTTTCAGGGAACATTTATTAAGAATGTGCAGATGCTTGGTGGCCGTTATACCTGGAGTGATGGCAGTGTTTACGAAGGATCAATCAAAGATGGACTTAGGCATGGATATGGATTTTTTAGGAGTGGTACTCGTCCAATTTCTTACCATGGTGATTGGTGCAATGGCAAAAGACATGGAAAGGTCAGTAACAACTAAATGAGAGTGTGGGCTCGGGTGATGCCTTCAAAACTAGCAAGTGTTACTGTGCAAAGATTTTGCAAAAGTATTTTGTTCTGTTGCATGGTCTTATGCTCTGTGGAGATTTGTTTCTCCTGGGGAGTTTTTCTGAGGTTGTGAATACAGTTAATACTGTAGACCTACTGTTGGAAGTAAAATTCTGAATGGGTCAGAAAACTGATCTACCTCAGAGTGAGCACTGTAATTAAGATGCCAAGGTTAGCTCTCTTAAAGTATTTCCAAGGGGTTTGTGAAACATGGTAGACTTTGATGTAATGTAATAGGATTTTTCTTTTGAACACTTGGTGTTTTCTAAGGTCTTACCTAATATTAATCAAAAGAGGTTGCTTTTTTAATTTAATTGTATCCCTTCAGTTGCTTTCAGTACAGTGAATCAAAGTGACTCTTAAGTATTAGAACGTGATTACAAGTGTCATATAATTTGTATGTGGTGTTTTATTCATGTAGATGAATATTTAGGTATTTAAATTGACTAAATTCTTTGTTTCAGGGTGTAATTTATTATGATGAGGAACATACCTCCTGGTATTCAGGTGAATGGGTAAATAATGTCAGAGAAGGACAGGGATTGAGACGGTAAATATGATAACACTTGTTCTTACCCTCACATTTTTTATTTTATGTGTCTTATGTTACAGTTTCTTGTGTTGTTTAAAAGGGGTACAAATGCTGTCATTTCATAGTAGTGTGTACCTTCTGCAGTGGAATAAAAAATGTACAAAGTGCTTTGTGATAACAAAGCTTTCTTTTAAGTTTATTTTTGTGTGCAGTGTTTCTACTGACCATTTGCACAAAACAATAGGTAAAGACAAAATCCCAAATCAGCTGTGGTTAACCACAATTCAAGATTTAAAACCAAACACACTCAATTGATTTGAGCAGATGGAGGTGCCTTATGAGTAAATCACTTATCTATAGAGTTACATATAAACAAATATTTTTAATAGCTATGGCAAAGACTTTTTGGGAAAAGGAGCTGGTTAATATTTTTAGTGATTTCTAAATTAAAAATAGGAGGTAAACAGTGGCTACTCAAACCTCTGTATCCATGTCATAATGAGTCAATTTTCAATTTAATGCTTATATTTAGCCTTAATACATTCTAAATTTATTAGCAACGAGGTTTCACATAAACCTTTCATAAGATCAGCATAGAATTTAGTGTGAATTAACTTTTGTTGTTTTTTTGCAGCTACAGGTCTGGAAATACCTATGTAGGTCAGTGGAAGAAAAATCTACGACATGGACATGGAAAAATGACATGGCTGGCAGCTAATCAAGAGTATACAGGACAGTGGGTGTGTGGCATACAGGTATTCATTTCTTCCCCAGAAACCTTTCTTTAGTTCAGCATCTGTCCACTGCTCTAGGAAAGCTAAATAGGGAGTTTTGTGCAATATCAAAGGAGCTTTGTACGATTTTTGCCAGTTGAGATAGCAGAAACATGTTCTTTATTATAAATTGATTCTCATGTTAGCAATATTAAAATTGTTAAAAGGCTTTGATTTAGTCTTATAAAATCAAAATTTAATTCCTAGTGGAAAATATAAACATTATTCAATTTAAAAAAAAGTTAAAGAAGTGTTTGTGACTTAGCTTGAGCTATGACTTCAGCAGTAGGTATATGTGGCAGTTTATTTCTGTGTCACCTGTAAAATACTAGGCCATACTGTTCCCTCTTGGAAAAGTTTTATGATGGAAGACAATTTTGTGGCATTTTCAGTTCCTTCCATTTATTATTCTGTTTCAAAAAGAATGTGAGCTACTTGCTCTGTCTTTTCACTCTGCTTAAAATTGTCAAGGAGTCCAGCTTGTGTAATATCCTGGCTCTGTGGCATGGTGTTCCTCACCTGGCTGTTCAGCACTGTGGGAGAAGGATTTAGGGAGGAAGGGCGGGTGACTTTAGGAGTCCTGTGGTAGAGCTTGCTCAGCTATATGTTGATGCACTGTATCCTCTGGGTGCTTCTCCCATGCACCTTTGTAGGATGTAGTTCTGTGCCTGCTTTGAAGTGCTGCAGCCATTAGCTGGGGGCTTTTATTTCAGAGAATTGCCAAAGTCTGGACCTATTTTTTTAAACACACTGGGTTTTTTTTCAGCATGGATTTGGCACCCACACATGGTTTTTCAAGGCAATGCATATGTCTCAGTATCCTCTGCGGAGTGAATACATCGGTGATTTTGTAAAAGGGAAGCGCCATGGACGTGGCTTGTTTATATATCCTAGTGGAGCAACGTACAATGGAGAATGGGTTTGTGATAAGAAGCATGGCAAGGTGAGGATTGACAAAACTGCAGACAACAGCAGAGCAAACTGTTCTGCTCTGTATAGAGGATCTCTAGATTTCTTTACAGCAAATTACATTCAGTTTGCAGTGTGGATGGAATCCCCACACAAAGGGCAGAGAATCCACTGAAAGCAGTAGGAGTATTTCCAAGGACACAGGTTGACTCTGTGGTTAGATGTGTTTTGTGTGTACAAAGACATACATTTCACTGTGGAGATTTTCAGTGCAATAGGTGCATCTTGAGTTTTGCAGTGGTTGGTCAGAATTTCACAGTTCCACAGCGAGCTAATGGATTTCAAGCTGTCTTTGCACAGAGAGGTTCTTACATAAAACAGCCTTTTGCAAAAACTCTGAGTGGAGTGCCACATATGCAAACTAAGGAGTGCAAACAAGTCCTTCTATATGGGGGAAAAAACTTTTCAAATATATATATAGGCAGTTCTTTATCCCAACAATGTACCTATTTAATGGGTGACAAAATGCATTATAAAAGAGGGTAGGAAAATTATTTTGCTGTATTTTATTTCATATATTGCATTTTAGCCAAGATTCTGAAAAGGAAATTGGACTGGGAGCATTAGTGTTGCTTTTTACGATCTTTGTTTTACATTATGTTAATCTGTCTGTAGGGTGTGTTTGTCTCCCCGAATGGTCAAGTGTTTCAAGGAGAGTTCATAGACAATCATCCAGTGGAATGTCCTGCTCGTCAAGGGGCTGCTGTGGAAGCCAAACAGCAGAGAGCCACTGGCACAAGAAGGTGTTCTGGCACTGGTGAGCAAAACAAAATTTTACTTAACTTTGCTTAACAAAACAAATTTTACTCAGTTCGCATTTTGTTGTTCCATTTTCTGTAACATGAAACTGTTTGTACATACCCAAGAATCAGACATATTTCTTCAAAGAACTTAGATAAAAATGGAGGTCATGGTTTTTGCTTCCATGCTGCATTTCCTGTGAGTGACACTTGGAGTGGAGTGACACATCCACACCACATCTTGTAATGGATGGAACACTGCTGTCTGAAAGTTTCACAGCTTATGTAATATCTGCATTTCCTTTTGGTTAGAGGTTGATTTGACGAAATTGCTCTTCAGTTGTTGTGCTGTTGGTTATGAAATCTCTGCTCCTCACTATGAAGGAATCTGTTGTTCCAAGTCAGTAATGTAAGAAGGAATAATACATGTTTTGGTTTTTTGTGTGTATAGGTATTAAACTTTGTTTTAGTTTGTCTAACTTATTTTATTTGCATGATAGAAAAGACCATAATCATTAATGCCTTGGGAGAGGCTTCTATTCTGAAATCAGATATTGAGTTGGATATATCTTTACTGCTTGAGTTGTTGCCAGTGGAAGACAGAGAGGAAGAAGTGAAACAAGTAAGAGTCTACCGTTTAATACTTGCAATTTTCCCTTGTATTGTGTTTCATATTATTTTATTTCTAGTTTATTTGTGTTAAAGTAACTCTTTCCATTATTAAATTATTAAACAATTATTCAAAAATCTGAAGGCCATGAAAACAGAAAAGCAAAAAGAATTAATAGGCAGTATTGCCTCTTCTGAGCTTCCACTAAAAAAGGCCAATTAAAAATAGGTTAACATGTCTGGAAAGGCATTGAGCAACCAGCTTTAGGTACTCTGAGGTTTGTCTGCTTTCAGATAATAATTTATTTTTATCAGTCACCAAAACCCATGTATTAAAACTACTTTTGAGTAATGCTTTTGTGAACACTTAGCCTGGGATATGCTCTTCTAAGTTGCAAGGTCAAATAATTATCTGCCCTGTTACAGGATCAGTACAAACTGATCTCTGCTTGCTTTGAGATGATGCTGAAAACATGTCCTGCTTTATTTAGGTAGAATTGGCTGTGTTGATGCATATTTCAAAACTGAAAAAAGCCTACCACTTCTACAGTGTCTTAGGCTATGGTCATTCTCCTGACAACAATTACACCCTGACTAAGCTGCAGTTTTGGAGGTTTCTGAAGGACTGTGAGTTTCATTTCTCCTCCGTAACTCTCGCTGAAATGGATCGGCTGTTGAGAGGTTTGTATTCCTCCTGATCCGGGTCTAGAATGAAAGAATTTTACTAGTAAGCTGTGGAGAGTTGGAGTGGCAAGGTCTCCTGGCAGCTCAGCTCTGGGAGTTAAGTGGCTCTGAGTCAGTACCTCTGTGCCTGTGAGTTGTCAGAGGATGAATTTACACATCTCTGGGCACTTCTGGTCCTTAGGTGAGAAAATACGAAATCGAAATACAACATAAAAAACTGCACTGAAGAGCCATCTGTTCAAAATACATATTCACCCCTGGTCTTGCCATTACTATTACAGTTTTAAGAGGGAGAGAAGTAGGAGAAACAAATCTTTTTTTGTTTTTTTTCAGTGTTCTTGACTTTGGTTTGCACGTAGTATGGGTTTTTTTCATCCATAGAGCCAGTTAATCAATCAATTCCCTTTAGACTTGCAGTGTCCTTAGTATATGAAGGGTTTAACTCCAGCTTTGAATCCCCTTCTATTTCTATATATGCTGAGTGGGTGCATTTCTAGAAAGAGAATTGTCCAAGATCCAGCTATAGGTGGACAGTTCTCCCTTGACCTTTATTTGGAAGTGCTGTATTGTCTGGTCAGAGTCTTCCAGGAGTGTTGTTACACTGTGATAGGTGGAGATGGAGAGGATAAGAAGGGCTGACAAGTCAATATGCCTATAAGCATTTTAATGTACATGAGAACAGTAGAGATTTGGGTTTTTTAATTTTTTAGGTGATAAACCATTTGAGAGTATACATTGTCCACATGAGGTATTGGTGTTCAGAACATTTTTATCCTACCTTGTTCACCTGGCATTTCATATCTATCATGAAGAGTACAAGTAAGTTTCATCTTTTAGTGAAATTTATTTCAGTGTAATCAGCTTGAGCCTTCCTAGATAAGAGCATTTTTGTTTCATCTATAGAGACGAAGTTCCTCATCTCTGTAAGTGTTTCTTAAAAATGATGTCCAGGAATGTTCTGCCCTCTGCCTGTTGTGTCCAAGGTAAGCAATGCTATTTTTTCTGTGCAGAATTCATTAATTAGTGCCACATGCATTACAGTTTTATTGTAACTGTTATTTTTTCCCCAATTCATTTTGAAAGGTCTCTTATTTTCTGGTGAACAATTCACATCTTTTGCCATGAGCTACATTGACAAATGCTGGGAAATATACAACAATTTTTGTAGACCGCATTCCAGGCCTCCATTTGAACCCACAGTGAAGATGAGGCAATTCCTCTGGATGTTGGCTGTAATAATCTAATTTGTTTTTGTTCTGTGTGATTAGATGTGCTTTCTTTGTTAATTTGTATGAGCCTTTTAAAATAGTCCCTGTGGCTTCTGCACAGTTGAAAAGTAGGAGTGAGGTTATTTGTGCAAGCTGTTCAAGGAACAGTAAAGGAACAGTTGTTCTACTGTTATTTACTAGTATTTATGCACTTTTTCAGGATTGAATTCTAATTTTGTACTTTATAATTTCATATAATCAAATCCTAGACAAATGTGTTTAAAGAATAGAAATATTTTTTTTCCTGGTCCCCACTGTGTCTCCCTCTGCCCCCTGTATAAAATGTACATAGGAACATGTCCTATTGTTAGAACTCAGACTGACAGCTATTGAAGTAACACAGTAAACCATTTCAATAATGTATTTACTACAAGAAGAACATGAGGTTGTTTACTACAATTCAGTAATTTGGGGACAGATCAAGATTACTATGAAGGTCCCACTGATATGCCTGGGGTTTGGGTACTGTCACTTTATCCGAGCAATTTTTCATGAAGAAAAATCAGATGGAAAAACTGTAATTTTTTGATACTTTTGTTTATGAGCTTTCACAAGTTCTTTTGTAACACTGCTTTTGCAGTCCAGGGAAAATTCCCATAGGCTTCAGTAGGACTAGAATTTCACTCTGTTGTTAATTACGTATGTGGAAGTATCATTTGAAACCACTAGAAATTTTGGCACAGGCTTGAAAGGGAGGTAGATGAGGTCCATGTGGGGAATGCCTTAAGTGCTGTTAACATGTAACATTTATTCTTACCCAGGATTTTAAACTTCTCAGTGAACAATTAACTGCTTCAAGAGTTGTGGGAATATTTGTCAAAGTTGGTGCTTCCCTACCTCATATCACTGGTGTCAACCTGGATCTGGAGGTGTGTATGGAAAAAACCCATAGTTCATTGCTACAGGAACAATTAAAATTGCTTTTAAATACAAAAATCAGTGCAGTGTTTTAGCTCAATATGACTTATATAAAGTGTAACACATCATATCCCCTCCTGAATGTTTTAAGCTTTGGCTGTTTCCAGTTTTTCTTCAGAAGAAGGGATGTTTGACTAGATAAATGAGGCCAGAGAGACTTCACTAGCACTTCTGAGTTCTTTGCTTGCTCAGGTACCTAGGCCTGTTAATGGAGAGATTTTGTAAAAATGAACTAATTTACCACTGCATTTGTTTTACTCTAGATGGTTTTTCTGGAATTTTTTGAAGCTCTTCTTGAATGTGCATTGGTGTATGTTACTGAGGATATGATCCTGGAGAAAGCAGCTCAAGATGATCAGAAAAGAAGTAGTGTTGAAATCAAGGAGTTCTCCAGGAAAACTTCAGCTGTGTCTCTCACAGAATGTTCTCTGCCCCAGGTAAAGTTGATGCAGACCTGTTGAGTGTTACTATGTGTCCACTTAGAGGGCAAAGTCAGGCCCTGCAAATGTTCTGTTTCCTGTCCGTGGAAACCAATTTCTTCTTTTTCCATGAAAAAATCATTGGATTGGGTCCTTCTGCTTTTTCTCTTTGTTGGTACCTTTAATTGTAACATCAGCATAGACAATTTTAGCACATTTGCACATTTTCCTAGATAACTATATATACACAGAGTACTTCTGAAGGGGAACTGACAGATTGGTTGGCTGGTGAAAGATCTGGCTCTCCTGCATTAAGCTGAATGTCTGAAATTGTCCTGTAAAAATGGCATTCTGTTGTATGTAGCAAGCCTTGCTGTTTGCCAGCAGTTAAGCTGTCCTCTTTTTCTTTTTGCTAAACTTCTGAATAAGAATTTTATAGGTTGTAAGATGCTGCCTGTGACACTGGTGCAATTTGGGTAAACAGAGTAGTTGAAGGCATGAATTAGAATTGTTATTGTTTGGAATTATGCACAAGATGAAAGTATTGTTGTTAATTCAAAGAGTATTCACAAACACATAATTTCACAGCCTCTGTAGGCCAGTAGTGCCACTGTACACCACCACTTCCCATTCTTTGGCCAGTTGTTCCCACCCTATGGACCCATTCCATTTCATCACTGCAAGCAGTGACACAGTTGTACACTGAAGTGGTCCAATTAAAATAGTAAAGAAACAAAAAGAAAAACCCTAATTTAAATGTATTGAGGGTAAAATTCTTGCATTACATTTCATTAGTGCAGCTACAGCAGGAGTATAATTGGTACAGACATAAGTGATGACATTTCTGAGGCAGCTGAGCTGTATGCTCAGGAGCAGATGAACAATAGATGAACAATATGTAGAGCAACATGTAAGAACAGAGGAACAGGTCAAAGAACAGGAGCTTTCATTCTCTGTAGTGCTGTCTTTCCCTGGCTCTGAAATAGGATAATCCTACTTGCCTGGCTGGTATCAAAGGTAAAATGTTACCTGGTAGTACTTGAAAAGGTGAAACACCCCTGCAGTTTAAATGTTTTGAGATAGGCATGATTGCAGGATGCATTTGGTTGGCAGAATGCTTTGTAGATGGGAATTTGCATGACTCAAAGGGACTTGGGATTTCACTTTGTAATTTGAACACAAGCCCAGACATTTAGTAACTGAATTTAAAACTTCTTGCCAGCCACCGAGACCTTGTGAAGGCACACAGCTTGCTTGTCTACCTTCTCTACTGGGTGAGTACTGTATAAAGTGGCTACAAAACTACAAAGTTTTCACTTTTTCTGCAACTTTCAAAACAATTAAACAGGAGCTGATCATGGAAACAGCTGATAAATTGCAGTTACAGAGGGCAGCTCCATTCGGTTTGGCAATTATGGCAAGGTTTATGTTTAGCTTTCCATACCTGCTGTACACAGATAGCTCGGCAAGTTGAAATCTCTGAATCTTCTGTGCTTTTTAATTAGAAGCTATCACTTTTTCCTTAAAAATAACTTTAAAGGCTTTTTAAACCTTAATTCTTCCTGTTCTGTCCCACTCATTTGGGCATGGAAACAGGAGATTGAACTCTGCATTGTGCCTTCATTAGAAACAAACTTTTCATCATTTCTTAAGTATTTTAACCACAGGTCTGGCTGTCAGGTCAGATGACAATCTATATTTGTTTGTGCTGAAGATCAAACTTGGTATTTCACGCACAGAATTAAAGGCCGAGTAATTTTAATTTTCTTTATTTGCAATATCAGAAACTCTTCCCTCATTTCCCACAACTCCTGGAGAAAGCAAATATGATGTGTCATTGCCCAATGAGGATGTAAAAGAAGAACAGGATTCCTGTCCAGAAAAGGAATTCTCAGGTAAAACAGTCCTACTGTTTTAGAACTTAACACACACACACAAATCTCTTGTAGCTCTTGAATTGTGAAGTTTTAATTGTATATGCAGATTTCAGCTTGTCACAAGAGGGCAGTAAATGAGCATTAATTCTGGAGAAAGATTTGTAAAAAACTTTAAGTATTTTTAAAAATAAGAAAATAAAACTTCATGATTAAATGAGACATTTAAAGACCAACTTACATAGTTTCCTCAAATTTAAAATGCTACATTTTATTTGTAGGGCATCTATAAGCTGTAATTTGTATTTACTCTATTGAAGCTCAAGCTGCAAGCCTGTCTGTGGAGTGTCCTGGACAATAAAATGTATTACTGCTATGTCCTGCTTCTTTTACTTAATATAAGAATTATTATTAGTGGTGGTGCCACCACTAGCTGGGACAAGAGGCCTTATGTTAGGACAGGCCAACATTCATGCAGAAGAGATATCAGTAAGAGCACTTTGGTATGTTGAGGGTCCTAGATTTTTGTACCATCTTCCTTCCAGCTGATTAGCAGATCTCATCTGGGTTGGTTTTTGTGTTTGTTAAATGTTTTCTGCTGATACTGAACTCAAATCCAAGGACAAAGGTAGACAAGGATCTCTGTAGTCATCAGCTCTTTTGCTGAAATCTGATGGCTGAAAAGTTACACATCTGAAAAACTTCGTTCAGGGCCCATCACCTGGGCCTGGCCTGTTTCCTGGCCTGTTTCCTGACATGACAAGGGACACTGGCACACACCTCTGTCCTTTCAGGTGGTCATGTTTGTTCCTCCCTTCCCCTGTGCACAGGAGTCACAGATACTGAACTGTCATCAGGTTACTGCAGAAGACCCTTTATTACAGGATTAAAGGGAAGAGTTCATTGTCTTTTTGTGCCATTTCAAGGGCCAAGTCACTGAAGCCACCCACTTTCAGTTCAAAGTGTCTCACACCTTTCATCTTCTGTACCATGCAGAAGTCAGACCTTCCCCTTGCAGAGTATCAGAGCTGAAATATTGTAGTCCAAACCACATTTGAAACTGAAGTGCCCTGCTAAATAAACATGTTTAATTTGCATGTTGCAGATGAAGCAAAAGAAGACAAAGATGAACAAGACGAGCTATTGAGTCTGTGGAGGTGTCAGATGCAAACCTTTTTCACAACTAAGTTCTTCCCTGCTTTTGAGCATGAAATAGTGCTGAGGGAAAAAATAAAAGAAGTAAAAAAGGAGGATGCTGAATTAGCTGGGCTGAGAAAGATCCAAGCTGAGGAGCTGGCAAGGTGAGTGTTGAGTCTTGTCTAGCAGTACTGTTATCAAAAATGAGAAGTGTGCTTAAGAAAGTATAGCATACTGTACTGGAAAAGAAACTCACCCAAGTATAATTAGTAACATACAGATTGTAACTCACGTGCTTTTTGTTACTGGCTGGAGTAACAAAGACAGGCTGCTTTCAGGTTACAAACTTTTAACTCTGGTATTTCCTGACACTTGGGTCCTGCTCTGTGGAAAGGCAGTTAAGACATATTTGGACTTGATGAGGTAATTAGAGACTTTCTGCTTCTCTACGCTGTGACACTTCATACTACTTATACTATGACTAGAGCTGTAGTTGCTTAGCCAGTATAAATCTGTCTCCCTCCTCTAGCAGTACCTCAAATTCAAATTTTGTTCACGCAGACTTATTGCTGAAAAAGAAGAAGAGGCAAAAAGGCGAGAAGCAGCTGCAGCAGAAAAGGCACTTGCAGAGTTAGAGAGTGTCAAAACGCTGAAAGGAAAGCCCAGGAGAGGAGCCTGGTCAAAGAAAGATACGTCCAAGAGAGGACCCTCTCCCAAGAGAAGTCTCTTGGCAAATAAAGAGGCCCCCAAGACAGAACCTTCATCATAAAGAGGCTCACAAGGCAGCACAGCCTGAGGAGGAAGAGGCAGCACCCACAGGTACCAAGCACCTGCTGACAAAATGTAAACTAAATAAATAAATCCTCTGCTGGCAACTACTGAAGCTTCCAGAAAGTACTCTCCAAATTGAGAGAATAATATATATATAATATATATATAATATATAATATATATAAAATAAGGAAAAAACCCCCAAACCAAAACAACCCCAGAAGACCCTCACTTGTAGGAAGCATGGTTCAGCCATATGCACAAGAATTGCTGGTTTCAGAGGGAAGAGTCTTTCACACCAGGGTCCTGGGCAAGTGGTTAACTAGCAGGAAGTCACGTCACGCAAATGAACACAGATGCTCCTAAAGTGTAACAATTATTAGTTTTATTTTTCAGCAAAATATTCACATAACCTATCAGAATGGAATGGTACAGATGAATTCAGACTGGTTTTTAATTAGTTTGCACATAAACATTTTTAAAATTTAAAAATTTTATGGTCAGTTTACAGATTTTAGTAGAAATTTTGATTCTTACAAAGCAAGTATTGCTTTACTATTGTCATTATTCCAGTCAATAATATGACTAATAACTTCTCATGTTGAACAAGTGCCTGACATTGACATCTTCAATAAATCAGCCCTTTGCAGATCAATCCAAGAAGAAAATATTATTAAACTGTGTTGCACAAAGTTTCTTCACTTCTTCTGTTTAAAAAAAGAAAAAAAGATACATCAATATGGTATTTTACAGAAACCTCCTCAAGAAAAACCCTGGGGATTGTCATGGAGAATATAATTAAATTCAAACAGAAAAAGCCCTAAGAGTTTCTAATGTAGAAATACACTTAATGTTGCTGTCTTCAGTAGGAGAAAGGCAAGTCTGACATCTTCCACTGCCTGAAAGCTGTGTTGTGTCTAAGTGGCTTAAGTGCAAATGATGGGCCTCTCACCAGACACTGCAACAGCAGCAGACTTGGCTTAACATAAGGAAGTATATTATAACCCCCTTTTCAGAGAAGGGAGGAATTAGGGTATTCTGTTACAGTAAATCAAGTCTGCAAAACGTTCACTTTGTGTTATTTGGTAGACAACACTTTCTAAGTTTATCAGGCACAGAAACACTCATTTGCTGCTTCTGTATGCTAGGTTTGATGCTGAAACACAGTTATAGAAAGATTTCCAAGTTATGCAACTCATTCCTGATTTTAAAGTGTAGGTTGCTAGGCTTTGGTCCTGGAAAAGGACCAAATTCTTTCCCATTGTCTAAGTGAGCACAGTGCCTCCTGTTAAAACAGAGCCCTAGAATTCCTGCAAGTAAGATTCAAACAGATTTTTAGAGAAATAGCAATGTAAAAGCTTATTGCATCTTAATGGTAATTCTCACTCTCAGTCATAGTAAATCATTCTCAAAACCACATTAGAAACAAGATAGCGATGGATGAGGAGCACTGACAGGACAGCCACAATGTGTAAGTAACTACGCCTGGATCTGACAGATAAAAAGTCAGATGTAAATATATTCATCTCTCACCTGTAATACACTTTTTAAATTACTCCTAAACTAAGCTCACACTGCTGTCCTCTATTATTTGAAGGAGGAAGGATGACTGATTAATAATTAAGAATGCCTGCTGAATATTTATGCTGTCCTTTCACAGCTGGTAGTAGGCAGACCAAAACCTTAGGCAAACTCACCTGCTCTATCAAAGATCAGTCCCTCTCTAGATTTCTCATGAGATGGTTTTATTACTTCTCTAGGGACACACATTTTAGGAGTAACTGTGTTTAAAGGTAATAAGAAACAAACCTTACCATTAACTTCAATCAGATTTACATTTTTTTGATTCAAAATAACATACAGTTCTCGCTGGTCAGACTTTTTCCCAACTACCCAGTAATCACTCATCGCCTTCACAATAATTTCCTCGTCTTCATCAACTCTGAAAGAAGTTTTAAAAAGTAAAGAAGGTGGCAGCAAGTTCATCTTCAACAACTTTATCTGTAATCATTAGGAACAGCTCAATGTCAGAAATGTTTTGCAGTGTCAAAGAAAACATCAGTTCTAACTTGGCCAACATTCAGTCCAGCACGAAGACTTCCTAAATGGCTGCTTAGGACATCCCCAAATCAGTAATTTTTTCATTAGCCAAACACTCCAGTCCTCTGAAGAAAACTCCTCCATTCTGGCAAGAACACACTTCACAGAATGAGGATTTGCCACACAGTGACCAAATACGGAAAGCTGGAGATGGGTTGGTGATCCTAAGCCTTCACTGAACTGTTAAACCTGGACCTAAACTATGCTCAACAACTACATATATTCTATAAAGCTGTCGCTAACCCAGTACTTCCATAACATGATGACACATGCTTTTTTCATTTACAGAAAAGTTAAAACCTTGTCCTTAAGCAGAGTGGGAAAATTGCTTGTTGCTAATTAGAGCATCAGGCATCCCAATCATTCAGCATTGTCATGATCTTCATTAACTTTTGTAGTTACAGAGGGTCTCTCCCACTTTGCAGCGTGATACCCATTGACAAGAAGCCACTTATCTTCTCTATCAGCAGGACTGCAGTAACTGCAAGGTTTGCATTTCATCCATTGTCTCACCCCTAGAGGCCACCAGCTGTGTCGGGGCAGGTATGACACAGGCAGAAGCAGGTGTCCCTGTCCTTTATACTGCTTTCCCAGATTAGACAGACTCTGGTGCTTCCCATCCCATTTGTTGGGACTACTCTGAAGCCTCCAATAGATAAAGTATTTTCTTGGATAGAGGCCATGGCCCTCTTTTAAGTTATTTTTTTAAAAGGACAGTAGAAGGTTTTTTTTAAGATGGACTATTTCTAGACCAACACAAAATACCAAACATGAACAGACAGCCATGAACAAAGACTGGAAAGCTCCACTCCTTTGAAAAACAACTAAATCTGCTTGACAGTAGGAATTACAGACTATTTAATAGGTAAGCATTACCTGGAGAAGTCACTGTTGATGTCACCAAGAATCTTCATGAGGTCAGGGTGAACAGATGCAAGTGATACGCTGGGTGTTTTCCTCATGTGAATGGTACTTTTCTCTGCCAAGTTCATGTGATTGAAATAGATGAACTTAAATTGAGGTTCCTTCTCAGCCCTAGGAAGATTTAAAAAGAAAAAAAAAATTGTGTTTTGTGAATACCAACATGTTCTATAAGCACAGGCCTCCCAGAAACTGGGTAGTGAGCCAGTGCAAAGCTAACTTAGCCTGGAGTTATGTTCACACTGAAGGGACTTGTGGGATCGAACTTCATTTTAACACACTTTAAAAAAAAACAAAAGACAACCAAGCCTGCAGAACCAGCCAGTGTTTCCCTTTCTGGCACTCAGGCTGCCAGGAAACACTCACAGGGGAGTCTGAAGGCCTTGTTCCACTTCACAGTAGTAATTCATTTGCATTTTTCTAATGAACTGGTTTTTTCTCTGGCCCCATTTTGTTCCTGCTGCTCTCCTCTATGCCAGTCCAAGCTGCTTTGAATGGATCCTGGCTCTTTGAGCAATAAGTCATCTTCTATTCATGTATTTGTTATTTGTTACAACCATCATTTGTGTGGGCCAAGCAAGAGACTATTTTCAAACTCCTGCCTTGGCGGTCTTCCTCCATTTCCTCTTTTATGAAGTTAATATAAAAACCTAGAGCTGTAATTTTTTGTAGAAGTCACAACAAATTCAGACTGACCAAAAACTGGCTGCAGAATTGGTACTTGAGGCAATGCATTATTTAGAACCAGGAGATACTGTGATGACACCACTCACCTTAACAAACAACCAGATACCCCTGCTCTCTGTCACCCACATGCATTAGTGTCAAGGAACTGTATCATGTTTTCAGGACACCATGGCATTAAACTTTTAAAGAGTTAAAGCTGCCAAAGCCAGTCCCAGATGACATTTAAAAACCCCAAGTTTAATGATTTAGTAGATTGGCACAATTTCAAGCACATCCTATTCTATCCTGTGCGATTTTGCTGATTTGGGATGGTACCACTAAGTTCACTCACACACCCATCTTTGGTTGAATTCCTCTTATGTTGCCATATGTAGTGCTGTTCTTGCTTCCCCAGCTAATAAATCTATCAAAAAATAGATGCAATTTTATTGCAAGACAGCTGTAGTTCTAAGTGAAGTATGAAGCATTAAAATCCTTTTTCTTTTGACTGTTTTTTGTCCCTCAAGTAATTACCTTAGTCCTGCAAAACAGAAAACAAAAAATACCTTTTTTTCCTCACCAACTATACATGGCAACATTTCAAGAAGCAGTAACTCTGGAAAAGTCCTCAGCTGTAAAGCTTCCACTGTAACCAAACTAAAATTCCTAAAACTAAATTTACTCACTAAAATTCCCATTTCAGCCAGACAATAAACATTTGTTCCTAAATTAGTAACATCTATTGTTACTTCAGAGAGACCCAAATATGCAACAATATGCACTTCATAAACTCTTAAAGATACAGAAAAGTAGACAAGCATTGTTTTAAGTACACCATTAACGCTTTCAAAATTTGGGCTCATGTTACCATTATTTAAGCAGTTCATTAAACCTAACTTTTCACCAACTAATGAGGGAATGCAACAGGCAAAGAAGTGTAGTACAAACCCTGATATTCTCTTGTTGATGTTGTATTGTTCACATATGTCTGATGCCAACACTGTGAGCTGAGGCCCAACAATGCTGTCCAGTTTTCTGCAAAACTCCAGCGTGGGTGGAATTGAAGCTGTGTCAGGCAGAGAAAAGGGAGAGGTGAGATTCTCTTCCCACAGCTGAAGGTACAGTTTCTGTAGTTGTTTTCTTTAAACATCAGTGAGAGTCCAAGAACAAATTTCTCCCATAATTAAAACCTCAGGGGTGATTTTAAAAGTGGCTACGTGAAGCAGTGTTTAGAAATTTTATTGTGTAAAATGAGTTACTTATACCACTGGAACAAAGATGAAAGACTGATAAAAGCACTCATGAAAAAGAGACTCAAGTAACAAATTAATGTGAGTATTTTTCAAGAGTAAAACAAGCTGCATGTCAAAGTATTTTGCATATAAAATCTTGGCAAATAATTGATGCTAATAGGTACTTACCATCAATCATAAAGCAGACAGCTGCACTCATGGCCTGGAACAAAACAAAAGCAAAAAAACCATTTACAGCAGATTACTTCAGCTAACTCAAATAAATGACAATACTTCAGTGAGGTCACACACAGGTGAGAAGAAATTTAAAAATCTTTTTTAAAGGTAACACTTCAACAGGATAATCTTTTTGCAGTCTTGTAAAACAAAGGTTAGCTATGATTTTAAAATTCAGCCCAGTTAACAGTTTTAGGGGAAATACACAACTTGCAAAAATGCACTTACACAAAGATGTCTGCAAGAGACTCCTATTTAATGTAAAAAAAAATTTTTGTTTGTTTTATTGATTAATCCTATCTAAAACCAGGCATGAAATCACTTACAGCAACTGAAGGCTGGTATTTTGTTTTAATAAAACAATTGTTTGCTTTGGACAGGGTACAGGAGAGGTGAAAAGAGAATTCAGGGTTTAAAGCTTGTTCCTAGAAATGCCAGTTTTCTGTCTCTTTGCTTTAACCTGGCCTTATTCGTGCACCTGTCTATACAATTCCTAAGTACTTCACATCATTGTCACCTTCATTGCATAGAGATTCCTAATTCTGTGGAGTAATTGCAGAGGAAACTGTACTACCTTATAAACAATTAAGTGAAGCTCTTCGTAAGTGTCATCAGTGTTAACAAATATTTTGGGGAAACGGCATTTTGTCTCTGGATCATTGAGATTTAAAGGTCCAGTAAGAAACCTAGAAAATAATTCAACAGGTGAGAGGTGATGAATTCTTGTATTTCAGTTTCTTGAATTTTACAGATGTTCTCCAAACCTGCAATTCTCATGATTAAGGATGTCCAAACCCACAATTACTCAAAATAATGTTGTCTGCTTGTTTAAGTACAGAATTCCTCATTGACATGCTGACTACAGAGGAATATCAAACAGATAAATCCTAGATCAAATCTACACCTTTGTCTGGAGTGCTTGACCAAAAAGAAATTATTAGAACAATTCCCAAATTTATCATACAATGCATTAAGAACAATGGGAAGAAAAATAAATATGCAGGAATGTTAATGAAGCATTTTCTCTTTTTTCCAGAGGTCAAGTTTTATACTGCACCAACTACTGTGCAACCCTCTGGAATGAACTGTGTGTGGAATATGTACTCAAAATACACACACTCCTCCCAAATGGTTTGCCCTGGGGGGAAGAAGCAGTGACAGTAAAGCAGGACCTACCTTCCGTAGTGTTGTAGATTTCCTGGCATTTCAGCACGTATGGGAGAATCTCTTCCCGCTAACTGAGGGGAAAAAGAACACACAGGAAAAACCAGCTTAGAGGCAGAGAGAAGAGAGAGATTCCTCTTTGGTATTTTAGCCTTTAGTACCAGGTAAACAGGAAGAAAAAACCAAAACCACCCAACCACCTTCCCCGCCAAAACCCCCCAGCCCAACTACCTCAGGCTCCATGTGCCTTGGAAACAGAGATGTCGTGAGATATTTGTACAAAATTCTCATGTCATCTTGCTCCAGTCCACTCCTAGAACATTGTGGGGAAAAAGAAGCAAATTATGTCTGTGCTGCAGTTCGGACCACACATTTTCCTCTAACTAGCTCAGACCAATGCCTTTCTTACTGAATGGTAGCCTGACTCATATTTTCTCATTTTCATCCAACTCTGTCACTAATTTAAAAGCTTCTCTATTGTGACACTTACTCATAGGATTAGAAATTGAAGGCACACAAAAGATTTACTGAAGTACCTACCAGATAAGCTGGTCATTGTAGAGAAATGCAGTGTACTTGACTATGTTCAGGCTTTCTTCCATCCTATTAATAAATGACTGAATTTTCAAGTAAGTCATTTTATCCAGTGGAAAGAAGCTGATTCCACAAAACACATCCAGCAGATCACAAGACTGTAAGTGCAGTGTCTGCAAGTACTGAGAGAATGACAGTTGGCTTTTAGAATTCAGAAAACTGCCAAGGTGTAGATTTAAATGACAAATTTGAGTCTAATCCCCAATAATCTGGACTAACAATCAAAGAAAAAAAAATCCTTCCAGCGCTGCTTGCCTGACACACTCCTTCATGTGGGGACAGACTTTTTACAAAGGTTTGTAGTGACAGGACAAGAGTTTCAGACTGAAGGAGGCTCAGTTTAGATTAGATATAAGAAAGAAGCTTTTTACAATGAGGGTGGTCACACACTGGCACAGCTTTCCCAGAAAGGTGGTGAATGCCCCATCCCTGGAAACATTCACAGCCAGGTTGGACAAAGCTCTGAGTAATCTGATCTAGCTGAAGATGCCTCTGCTCATAGCAGGGGGTTGGCCTAGATGACCTTTAAGGGTACCTTTCAACCCAAACTATTCCGTGTATGAGTGCATGAATGTGATTCCAAGTGTCACTTTGCTTTTATTTAATCATTATGACAACAGCTTTTAAGGAAAGTTCAAGATCTTTTGAGACTATAAGAAAGCAAAGCCTATCTTACTAATATTTAGTTTCAGATTCAGCTGTAGAAATAGGAACAGATAATTAGCTTTCAATGTGCAATGGAATAAATAATTTCTATTATTCACTTTCTTGACAGACTGTAACCTTTACCAAGAGATTTCAAATGCACTGTCAAGTGGTCTGTTGAAAGATGCTTTATCCAATGGCTCCCTCTACAGTCACTTCACATTACCAAATGCCCACAAGTAATATAGACCAACAGGGTGACAGATCTCTGCCACAGCTTATGTCTCTCTGTTTTAGCGATAAAAATCTATTTACTTCCTTTTTTGCCAAGGTCTATTTTTAATTTAGTCTGGACAGAAACACACACCAGCTCATCACGGTACTCCTTGTGCCAGTGGTGTTTATTCTGGAGTCTGCCACAAGTCTTAAAAAGAAACAAGCAAGACCCTCCCCAAATCCACAAGCAAAGCCTGTGCTTTAGTTTACACTGTCACAACACTGTGCTATTCTAAAAATCTGTTAAAAGAACAAAATTTTAAACACCTTTTTGCAGTGTCTATGCTCCATCGTTATCAGATATTCACATCTCTACCACAAAAGCACAAACTGCTGACCGCAGTCCTGTTTCCTTCCATGCAAACAAGAAAAATGGGGGCAGGCAGGCACTTTTAAAGTGTGATGAAACTTTTCATGCAGGAACTCAAAATTCTGCCAGATGTGACTATTCAATCAGTTACTTTATGTGAAAAATAGGTTTTTCTTTACATCCTTTCACTAAAATATCAGCTTTGAAACGACATTCTGAACACCAGTTATGATGTATGCAGTATTTCCTGAAGCCTTCTCAGGATTGGCTACTAATTCCACTTGGGGGGTGGAGGAGGGGGAGAAGTTAAAAATTTCAACTATTCTCTATTTCACAGCACTACAGGACTTTAAGCCTGTGCATGCAGCTTGTGGAATCTCCACCCATGGATGTTTTCAAGTCTCAACACCCAAAGCTCTGGGCAGGAGAGTTTAACTTCAGTGTTACCCTGCTTTGAGTAGGAGGCTGAACTGGATGACCTCCCCACATTCCTTCTAACCTCAATGATTCTTTAACAGTCACTCAAATAGATCTGCACAAACTGTTATCACAGTAACCAATTCAAACATTAAAGCAGAAGTTTGAAAGAAAGAACACAATTCCATCAGAAAAAAGATCCAACAGTTAAGTTGTTCCATCAAGCCATAACCATGCTTGTGGTTCAACTCCACTTAAAGAACCTTCTCCGTCAGAAAAAGCAGAAAGTATTTGACAAAATGAGTAATCACATACTTTGTGTTGACTCTACATCTTTTCCACTGCCTGTGTGTTATAGTCACACTGCTGCCACTTTTTTTTTGCATTTTATTTCCAGTGCAGAATCACACTTTATGTGCCTGAAAAATAAGGTCTTACCCGATGGAAGAACTTCTCTAGTCTCTCCTTTAGAACTTTCACACCCCCATCTTCCATGGCTTTCAGGAATGTACCATTGAAAAGCTAACAGTTTAAAGAAAAAAAAAATCAGTGAGTTGGGTAATCATTTACAGTAATTTCTTATAACTTGGCTATGAATATAGATTACAACACAGCTCCCATTCCCTAACACACTCCACATCAATCCAAATGTATCCCTTCTTTAGTGAAAAAACATTTAGATTTGCAGAGTCCAGGTACATATGGCAACAGAGGCAGAATACTTATGTGACACTGAAGTATTTCATGCTCTTGTTTTGTAAAAGGCCTTGAGCCTCCCGTGTTAATCCTACCTTGTACATGCTGTAGCACTGCTGGAGGACTGAACTATAAACCTTGTCCTGCAGGAAAGAGAGCAGCATTATCAGTAGGAGCTGTGAATTACAAGTATTTTGGCTGAGCTACACATAACATATTTTCAAAGAGTCAGCTAAGACACAAATTGGATAAATCAATCTTTGAAAATTTAAATGGCATTTTCAGTCAGCATCTAGAAATGTCTCTTACTTATAAAGTATGATTTCAACAAAGGGAGTCCCTTCCCCCCTCACATTTAGTACCAAAACCACTTTAAGAACTCATGCCAAGGATTCCAGTTACAAACAGTCCTCTTCCCTGAGGCCAGTGGTCAGTAACAATGAACCTCTCTGGCAGCTCTCTCTTCATCCAAATCAAAGGCTGAAGAACATGGGACACTACAGCTGATTTTATGGGGCTGAGATTTTAACCCAGACGAAAAAAGCCTATTTTATCTGGCAAATAGAGTCCCTGTGACACCAATCCTTTTCTTAGGACACAGAGAGGACCAAAAGTAATGCACACTGTAATGAAAAGGGGCAGGATAACCAACCAACTTTTTAATTATTATCCCATCCTGCCAAATACCCTTCTGGTATACAATTGAACAGACCTAATGATACTGCAGCTTGGACAAGAAATCCCATCATAGTTATGAGCTTTTTTGGTTTTTCAGATTATTAGTAAATATTACTAGCAGTCTCAAGAAAGTAGTAACATGTATACTTGCACCTAATAAAAATACATAGATTTAAGAACTTTATTAAACAAACATCCTCAGAAATACTCAGCCACTCCAAGCTAAAAGTCTCACAGCTGTATATTTCACCAGTGTTTATGGAATGATCCTGAACTGTTCTCTGGATAATTCTCTTTCTTGTGCTCTTCTTTAAACTTTACTGAAAAGTACTTTGCCCTTTTTCCATTTATGGAGATAGATATAGATATATATAAAATTAATCTGACAGCAGTTCAAGAAGAATCAAACTAAGATATTTCTAGAAGTACTCTTAAAATACAACACAACTCATTAAAAAAAAAGGAAAGTTCATTATTACCAGCAATTCTTCTTCCTGATATTCATAGACTGGCTTTCCATCTTTGTGTTTTTCTATTATGGGATTCCGTACAACCTAGGAAGTGGAACAGGCTGGTATTAGACAATGCAGAATGCATTGAGAACATTGCAGGATGGTGTTTTAGGAATATGCATATCACATGCATAAGTACCATGACCATCCAGAAGTTTTCTTCAGGTTCATGGAAAAACTGTCTATTCTTCTGTGTATGTAGGGATTTTGCAGGTTTTGTTGGGCTAAAGGTCCTGGAAAGAAAAAATATATGTAGATATAGATATTCATACACACTCACAACGAGAAGACATACAACTGAGATACTGAAAATACAGTGCTTGTACCAAAACAGTGAGCCATGCAATCAGACTTCCTACCTCGTGAACTGCACTATAGCTTCACATAGCCCCACATTTCTAATTTTTTCATTCTTTTCTACTTCATTTGGGTGATAGAAGAGAATCTTCTTTTCTTCCTAAAATTAAAAAAAAAAGAATCCAAGCAAATGCATTTTAACAGAATCAAAGAATATTGAGTTCATGGTTTGCTTGTTTTTTAATCCCTTAATTATGTAGGCAGAATTTTATTTTGTACTAAAATAGGCTTCTGTAATAACAGATAAAAGGCATATTAAGCACACTTAAGCAGTCAATCATCCCATGATATGTCAAAGTACTTCATAAATTGAAGGTTATTGAAATCATGGGCCCCAGTCATTTCTCAGCCTGTTCAAAGCAAGGCGAGCTTCAAAGCCAGCTCAAAGCATGGCAAGCTTCAAAGGCAGCTCAGATTGCTCCAGGCCTTGTCCAGTCATGTGTTCGATACCTCCAGAGATGGAAATTCCCCAACTTTCCAGCCCTGCTCTGGTGTTAGATCTCTTCACTGTGAAGAATTTTTTTTTTCTATCTCATCAGAATTTCCCTTCATCCATCCTCGTTCTTCACTTCAAGAACCCAACTTCATCATGTGCCGCCATCCTTTAGGCAGGTGAGACTGCCCTCTGCCCCCTTTCCACATTGTCTCTCCTCCAGGCTGCACAAATACAGGTTATCAAAGGCTCCTCTGGTACGCCACAGACTGCACCCCCCTGACTGACTTAGGGACTCTCCACCAGGCTATTTCAGTTTGCCAGTATTTTTCCTACTCTGGGAATCCCTGGAGGAGCACAGCACCCACCAGCAACCTCCCATGTGCTGGACAGAGGGGAGGCTTGGCTGGACCTGCTGAGCCACCCTCTCTCCCACAGCCACAAGCGCTCGCTGCTGATTCACGTACGACCTGTTGTTGTTCACAGACTCCCTGGTCCTGTTTTGCAGACCTGCTCCCGGCCAGTCCTCCCTGACCTGCCACGCTGAGCCAGATTATTCCACCCCACACACGGGACTTCGCTGAGCTCCACGAGGTTTCTGCCGGCCCAGTCGGCCTCAGCTCGCTGAGGGTCCCTTCGAACAGGACCTCATCCTCCAGAGGAACAACAGCTGCCCCCGCTCTGGAGTCACCCAGGAGCGTGCTGAGGACACGCTCAGCCTCCTCATCCTGTCATTGCCAAGCAGGTAAGTACACTGCTCTGTTCAAAAACTACTGAAGCCCAGGATTATCACATGAACCACGCAATATGCTGTTACCTAAAGCTAGTGACTAGAGCTTCTTAACTTCCCTTACTAAGAGACACAATGGCGAATAAACACTAGCAGTAAATTGAATGTAACTAAGCTAAACGGTAACCTTTCTACCATATTGTATCTACGTCGAGAAAGTTATTTTTAGAGAAAGTTAAAGCATCAGTAAAACAGTTGCTGACTGTCCAGCTCCTCATCTACAACATACGCCCTGCTGCTGACAACACCTCCGGTTACGGTTTCTGTTCGGTCTGCAGCAGTGACAGACCCCAGCAGGGAGGGCAGGCGTCCCCGGCCCCGCGGGTACCCGAATGCCGGGTGCGGGTGCGGCAGCCGCGGGCCGGGAGAAGCCGCAGCTGCGACCGCCTTTGTCCGGGGCCGCTCCGCAGGGACAGCGCCGAGCCCGCACCCACTGCGGCCCGGCCTCGGGCACGGAGGGACCGCCGCGCCTTCCCCGCATCCCCGGGCGCGACATCCTCCCGGTACCTCTCCCTCTTTGGGCCCCAGCTTGGGGTTGTAGATGAAGAAACTGAGGAGGGTCGGAGCGAGCTGCTTTTCCTGGCCGGCCGCCCCCGCCGCCGCCGCCATCCTGAGCCTGGGGCCGGCAGCCGCCAGACACCATCGGGGATCGGCCCGAGGCCGCCGCGGCACCGGCCCCGCCGCGCTTCCAGCGGCCCCGGCCCGGCCGCGGTTCCGCCTCCGCGCCCCGGAAGCGCAGCAGCGGCCGGGAAGCGCTCCCGGCCCAGGCGCCTCGCAGCGCCCCCAACGACGGGCGCGGGAACGGCGGGCGGGGGAGCCTTGCCGGGCGCCCGGGGGCTGCGAGGCCCCGCGTCCCCTCAGCCAGAGGCGTGCCCGGTGTTCCCTCAGCCAGAGGCCGTGCCCGGCGCTCCCTCAGCCAGGGGCCGTGCCCGGTGTTCCCTCAGCCAGGGGCCGTGCCCGGTGTTCCC
>NW_024581129.1:2246457-2292373 GCF_017639235.1 Corvus kubaryi
GGCCGTGCCCGGTGTTCCCTCAGCCAGGGGCCGTGCCCGGTGTTCCCTCAGCCAGAGGCCGTGCCCGGTGTTCCCCCAGCCAGAGGCCGTGGCCGGCCAGCCCCGCCCGGCAGTCCCTCGCAGGCGGGGAGCTCCGGGCGCTGGGCCGGGGTGTGGCGCGGTGCCCGGGCCATTGGACCCCTGTTCGAAGCGCAAAAGTACGAGCGTTTCACTCCCCTCTGGATCGTTCAGAGCTGCCTGTCAGCTGGAAAAAGTAGAAACGCGTTATTTTTGGAGGTAGAATCCGAGATTTGAAAGATGAGATGAAGTTTGAGTATGTTGAAGGAATTGGCATGCAGCATCACTTAGTGCAGGTTATCCTTTCACCATACATAGATATATTATGTCTATTCTGATTATTTTTCCATTTTCTGCCTGGCACATTTAAGATAGTGGCATTAAACTAATAAAATAAGCTTTTCTATTACTTTTCAATTCCCATTTTAATAAAATTCAGTGTGAGCTAAAATAGAAGTAAAAATGGCTACACGGTAAGAGATGTATCACTTTTCTTCTCCATAGGAGTGTGAAGTTTAGGCATCTGAATAAACTAAGGTTACGTAATTGCTTAAATAAACACTTGGGTAAGGTATAAAAGATATCATTGAATATCTCATCCCACCAAGTAATTTAGAAGAATGTACTGGCAAACTCTGTTAAAGTTGTGCCAAATTAAATATGAAAAAAACCAGTATTTCTTGAGTTTTTCAATTTTTTTTCCCTTTTGTTATTATTTCAGTTCCTATCATCACACTGAGTTTATATTTACTTTCATTGCCAGTAGCATCATTCCAGATAGTCCTCAGCCTCAGCAGCTGGTGTATTCCTTGAGAATTCAATCCAGTGCAGTAGCAGCACTGTGTGGAATAGAGATGCTGTAAGACTGCAGCAATTTAATATTTAATGTGTGTACTCAAAAACTGAGCGGTGTAAGCCAGAGAGGGATGACCGCTGTTTCCCCCTGGGCTGCTGGAGTCAGCTCCATCCCATCCCTCCTGCCTTGTGCCATGGCTGCAAATCCTGCTGGAGTCATCTCCATCCCATCCCTACTGCCTTGTGCCGTGGCTGCAAATCCTGCTGGAGTCATCTCCATCCCATCCCTACTGCCTTGTGCCGTGGCTGCAAACCCTCCCAGTGCCTGGCCTGGAGGAGGCTGGTGCCTTGTGAGGGAGAGGAGGCGTGAAATAGAAGTTCTGGCTCACCTCCCCTGGCCATGCTGAGGTCCTCCGGGCTGGCTCAGCACCGAGTTTGGATATGTGAGTTCATGTGGATGTGTGCAGGCTCCTTTCCATGGGTGCAGAGATCACCACTACCTTGGGTGTCACCTTTCCTGCCCGCACAGGTGGCGTTTAACCCAAACCTCTCAAGAGTGAGCAGCTCCTCCTGTGTGGCCTGGACAGGCAGGAGTGACACAACAGGCTGAGCCACACCACAGACAGAGCATTTCCAGACAGTGCCAGCCAGTTCTCGGACAGCTGTAGGAAATGTTTCCAAAGCTGCAGAGAGAATCTTCTTTATCATTTCATGGTGTTTTCAGAGAGGTCACAGCAGAAGGTGACTCCTTCCCCTTGCCAGCAAAGCAGGACGAGGGAAGGCCCTGCTGTGCTGAGCTCCGCAGCCTTTCCCTGAGCAGGGTCTGAGGAAGGATCAGGCCAAATGTGTCAAGGTGAGGTATCCATATACAGTAATTCTTGTTTGCTACCCTACAGCTCTGAGTTAAAAATCAACAGTGTGTGCAGAACAGGCCTTTCACTGTGATCTGTCCATGTGAAGGCTGCAGCACACTTGAGACAATTTCTGGGAAGATCCAGTCAGGATTGAATACATCAAACAAAAGGAGCCCAGTTCCACTCCTTGCTTGTGCTCCACTGCAGGCAGGGGTGAGGTGGTGATCAGGCCAGAGGGGAAGTTCATTTGCTTATACTACTCACTTAAAGCAAAACAGGGGAATTCTTAAAATTGATAGTATTGATAGTCAAGTTAAATAATTTCTTACCAAAGAAGTCATAAAACAGCAGGGACTGTAGATTTTTGTTTGTGTTGGTTGAAATGTTTAGATGTGTGTTTGTTCAGGACTTAGTAAGATGGAGATCCTGGGCTGTGACTGGGGTGCCTGTTTACTGCTGCAATACAAACACTGGTGCAAGGGATATATTGTGGAGGTACATAGAGTTGGACACTGGGTACTCACTGTAAATGGGGATTGCTGAGGAAGGGGTTTCTGTGTCCAATTTTCCCTAGGAAGGGAATTAATGTATGTGTAGTGATTGCTAACATATAATTCTGCTCAATGCAACCTCATCAACATTGCTTTTGGTGGAAGTATTTGCGAGAATCTACAACGAGCAAGTGATAACAGATTCAATTAAATTATTACATTTCTAATGTACACATTAACAGGGCATGAAGAAACTTCGATTGTGGTTCCAATTTCATCCCATCTTCTTAATTGTATGTGCAGTAACACCACACCTTGACATTTGCAAAGTGGCATCAGATCACCCCGAGTTTGAAATGTGATTCCCAGCCCATGATTATGTAAAATTAAACTGCTGCATAAGTACATTGGGAATTTGCAGGACAACCCCTGCATCAAGGGACAAACAATTAACAACTTTATGAGTGCTTTCCAATTTATGTTTAAAAATACATAGAAGTAAGATACAGTATTGTGTAGACATATGTTTTGGTTTGTTGAGCCTATTTCTGGATACTATTTTGAGCACTTCTGTCAGCTGTGCAGTAGCAGACTTCACAAAAAGGTATACCATAAATCACTCTGGGTGTTAGAGCTGACAGCTTTAAATAAATACAGCTGACAGCTCAAATAGCTGTTCCATTGACAGAATGTGGTCTAAATGTGTTAACAAATGTGTAGACTCAGCAGTTTGGGATTAGTTTAGCAAATAAATTACAAAACAATGCTGTGATCCAGCAAAAAGCACAATGGCTGTGTATCCCTGGTCTGCACGCTTTGTTAACACTGCAAGAGGCCTGTGGAGCTGTGTGGGAAAACACAACAGTGCAACTGGAGCTGGGCTCCTGCTAAGACAGCCCTCACATCCCCCAGACTTGTTCTGTTGTGTGTGATGTCAGGGAATGTGAGCAGCACTGTGAGTGTCGTGGTGAGTAATGGTTTAATAATGGATACATTTGCTTTGCAGGACCAGAGATTTCATAAAGGAAGGCAGTAACTTTACACTAGCTTGGGTTATGATTAAGAATACAAAGTTACTGAGTAGCAACTGAAAAACTGCTTTCATGCAAAACTTGAAGTACTGAAATGGGTTTTTTGTTTAATGTTGCTAGCCTGGGTCTGAAGAAAAGCTGGTAAGAGAAGATGAGGAAGGGGCTAGGCAGTTAAAAGAATTTCAGCTCTGAAGATGGATTATATTAATATGTTAATTATTTCCATTCTGAGCACTGCAAGAAATGAAAATTACATTAAGAATGATGCCACAGTTTGACATATTTAAGGCATGGAATTTTTCTGCTTAGAGGTTGAATAAGGCTACAGGGTTTTTTTATATTTTAATTTTAACTGTTCACAGACAGGGTAGACTGGCACAAGGTATTAGGGGGTACATGACCTGAACATGGAATAGCACTTCTGAGACCTGTATTTTAATTTATTTTTAATTATTTTCTGAGACCTGTATTTATTTAATCATAAGTATTCTGGTGTTTTCTATAATGTATCTTTATAGTAGTTGTGTCTAGTGAATAATTGTACTATGCAATGTACAAGTGGCAATTCTGATAACCACTTGCAACTTCTATTGCAATCTGTAAGCAGGACTGCCAGTGATGGGTGATTTCTGACTGCTGCCTTTCATGTCAAATTGTGGTGAATGCAGTAGATTAATTATTATTTCCACCCTATTAATTAAATATGTACTTATAGTGAGCACCCATATCCATGTGTTAAATGGGGGTTAAATATGGTCAGTATATTTAGTTGTTCCTTCTTTATCAGTCAATAAAACCCTGCCCAGGAGCTTTCTCAATTACAGGGGCCTGCCTGAAGCACTGGGAATTCTACATGCCACATCTCTAGGAGCTTTAGCAATGATGTGTTGGTTTATGCTAGGGAGCAGACAAGTATCTTTGTCAGTGAATAAATCCAGTTTGAGTTATGACTATCACATGTTTCACAAGAGTATTCAAAAGTATGATTTAATGTTTCAAGGATCCTGGTGAAGTGATGTTTTAAGTGTTTCTTCCTACAAGTCAGCAAGTTTTCTGTTACTTAAATCTGCTGGGGTAGGTGCTGTACTACTGGGGTTTTTAAGGTACCTTTTTTCCTGATGGAAAGCATGGAAAGACTCTTTAACTGCAATACTTTGGATGTTTGAGAGACCTCAGAATATCTTGAGTGGAGCAAGTGTATTTTTTTCTGCTTGGTGGCCTGCTCCAGCATCCTGTTGCGTCTCAGTGGAGAATAACAAAATTTGTGCTTTGCCTCTGGGTTTCTTTGTTGAGGGCACAGTGCAAAGGCTGACACTGAGAGGAGCTAGAGTTCAGAGTGCAACAGCACCTGGAAAATTCTTTATATTACAGGCATTTGCCTGCCTGATGTAACATGATTAGTCAAGGTCAGGACACTTAATTGTCAGTGAAATGCAGAGCAGTTTGTTTGTTACTTACATGTGAACTACTCCAAGACCCTTCTGTCATCAGACTGATTTCATTGCCAAGAACACACTTTATTTCTTGTGATTATCCTGTGACATCCATCTTATGCTCTGAGAATGGCCATGGGTCAGACCCTCAGCTTGTGTAAATCTGAGTATCTCTGTTTAAGTCACTGATACTCTAGAGATTTATGCCAGGTGAGCATATTTCACAACATTAAAAAGTAATATCAAAATTCAGTGTTCATTTTTTATCAGTTTGTATTATTTCTTCACAATAAAAGGAAAAGTGTGATGGCCATATTAAATTCTCACATGTATTGAGTCTACCAGCTTACAAACAACTTGTATACCAAATTAATCTGCTTGAAAACATCTCGAAATGATACAAAAATTCTGTTTTCAATTGTCAACTGTTAAGAATTGTGGATTGCTATATATGTTTTTTTTAAAAGGCAGTTGATGTTTCTAGCCTGGCTTGCCATTGCTTGGCTCCCAAAAGAGTAGGTAGCTGCAGAGAGCACAGAGGAGAAATCAGGGAGGAATCATTATGGAATTTGTTTGGGTTAAGGTGTCTAGGGTGTCTCGGAGGATGGAACTGCGTGAAATTTGCTTCACAATGAGTACAGGAGAACTTAATTTAACTGCTTTTGCTGTGATGATGAGGATGTTTTAACCAACAGAAATTTTTCAAGTACTGTTTTGTTAACAGGCTGGGAGAGAGCAAAGGCTCAGCATATGGAAGCATTAACTCTATGGACTCTGTGACTCTGGTGCTCTGAAAGATGCATGGTCCTTTTCTCAAGTCCATTCAGACTTGTTAATCTCTTGCCCAGGAGTAGCTGGTTATTTCATAAACAGTTCTGTTCTGGGTTTGGTGTTTTTGTGCACAATTACCAGTATTCATAGAGACTTTTGGTAAGGAAGAAATGCAGTTAATTTTGAATGTAGTCATATGCAGCAAAGGAAGAAATGCACTGGAACTGCAGTGACTGAACTGTTCACTTTGCTTAAGGGCTTCTGTTGTGTTGTGGTGCCTCTGCAAGCTGCATGTGTGTGCCCTGCAACTTGCTGATGTTGAGAAAGTAAGTGAAGGTATAAATACTCCATCAGAGCATCTGAATATCTCCTTTTCTAATGAGTGAATAGTTTGCTCATAAAAAGACGTTTCTTCATCATCCCCAGAGATGGATGTGAAGGACATTTTTAACAGGTCAGTCCAGCCCACCAGGGAGAGTACGTTGGAGCTTTCTCAACATGCATTTTTACAAATTCTTCCTCCACACTTTCAGTCCTCCCTGTTGAGAAAATGAGAAAATACCACCAAGAAGATATCTTGCTTCCCCTCTGCTTCTTAAAACCTCACAGTTGTCTGAAACATCAAGTCCTCATAGGCTTTCCTTTTAATTCTTTGTGCAGGAAAGCATGTGGTTTCTCTTTCTTCATCTATTAATTAGCTGGTGTAAAAGAGTGGTTTGAAACTGCAACAACCTCATGCAGAACCCACTTCTTAAGCAAAAATATATGACTGCTTTTCACTTGGAGGTCAGTGAGAGATTTTACCCTCATCTCTCTCAAAACTGTATCTGAGCTCCTAGTCTTTGGTGAAAATCTGAATATTCTGAGAATTTAAACTTAATCCAGAAGGCCGAATCCAAACAGAACTCCCACTAATTTCAAAAGATGTTCCATATATGAGGATCTGATAAGTTCAAGATCTTGGAGGGATTAACACTTTTGGTTTAAGAATTCTCATGTTTCAATATAGGAGTCAAAAAAATAGACACAGGCTACAGTATATGATTACTTTTTATTGGATATTTTTAAGGGAAGTGTCTGCTAAAGTAGAGGTTAGAACATGGTAAATAGTCCACACAATGAAAAAAATCAGTAATCAGTGTTCCATTATGTTGCTAAGTCAGTGAAAAAATAACAGACCCTGACAAGATAAATAAGGGACTCCCAATTTTCAAGGTTTTTGAGTGTCTTGTGCAGATTCATCCCAATTCTATCTTGTTTGGTCCTAAGCCTGCACCATTTCCTGGAATTCTGTGAAAGATAAGAGAATATTTACATGAAAGAAATATTCACATGAAAGGATTAGGAGTAAAGGATTAGTGTCTTATCAAGAGATTTAGAATAGGAATGAACAGAAAACAGTTATCTGATAGATGACCAGGGAAGAAATGTGTGGACAAGAGGCATCACCTAAACATCCTCTTCTAAACAACACACAGAAAAGCAGTGTTTTGATGACACTTACAGGGAATAATTAAATATTCAGGGTCGTTTTGGCCTTCTCTCTGCATAATACTGATCTTCGGCAAAAATAATGGAGTGGCTTATATGGAATTTAAGTAAGAAGCAGGTAATAGCTGAAGTGAAAAAATGATAAGCGAGTGTGTGTGTTTTATTAGCTGTTTGTAATGCTTCAGACATTGAGAAGTGTTGATTTAGAGCACAGGCTAAAGCTAAAAACACTGGGCAGTTCTATGTGGTATGGTCCTGGCGTGTTGAGTTGTGCAATAAGATACTGTTATTTTAAAGATCTTTTAAATGTTTGGCTTCCATGAATTAGAGTATCTGATCAGTCCCATCCCTGAGTGACTATATTAATATACAGATTGCTTCATAAATCATGTATGTTTATTCTGGCATAGTTCCTAAGGAACTGGGTTTAATTCCTTCCAAAGAAAGAAACAGAAGAGTTCAGTGCTGTTGGTGCAGTGAGCCGGGGAATCTGCACGCCAGCACATTCCCTGCATGCTATTCCCTAAGCCCCTTTCATGCTCGTCCAGGCAGCTCGCTGCTCTCATGGGGCGAGTTGCCATTAGCTGCAGGCCTTTTGTGTGTGTGCTTTGTCTCCAAAGCACAGCACAGAAGTACGGAATTAGGAAATCAGGAGGTTTCTGCACTGTGCAGCCATTATACCACACCAGTGTTTCCACGTGGTGAGTGCAGTGTGCTGCTTCCTAAAACTGCTGCTCCTTCCTGTCTGGTCCTTAACCTGCCACTGGAGATAGACAGCATCCATCCCTGCACAGATCCTGTTGTGGGATCTCATACTGGGGTAGTGTCACTTGATCATTCTGTTCTTCTCATGCAAAACAAATATGGAACTACAAGGGACGTATTGAGAATGATTTCAGTGCCCAGTGGAATTTCTGTGGGGCAGTAGCTGCTGGAAACGAGCTGATGTGTGAGCTGTTTGTTCTCCTGTGTGCAGCTGGTTCTTTTGTCCTTGATTTTACATTTGTGTATTCCAAGTGATGCCAGCGCTGCCTTACGTTAGAGTAAGTGGGAGGAGACATGAGGGGCAGTTCCTTTCAGAACAACTGGAAATATGGGAGTGAGTGGCAACAGGAAAGTTCCTTAGGGTTTTTTACTTGCTCATGCAAAAGGAATTGCAAAGATGAATCTGTAAGATCAGGGACCATTTCCACCCTTAAACAGGTTGCTACTCAAGGGTTTCAGTAAAACCAGAGGGCACATTAAATGTACCATCAACATAAAAGAGAATCCCACATCACTACAAACATCCTGAGGTGCCTCATTCTGTATTTAAAGCAGGTAATACCTTCAGCCCCGATTTTACCATCCCCATCATGATCTGCAGCTGCCAAAAAGGTCTTGGTTTCTGAGGTGGTTAACACTCTGGCTCCACACTCAAACCTCTGAAGGAAATACCTTGGAAGGAAACAACTTGGATTTAGACTTTCACGCCATAATATTTTTTATGCTTGTTGTGTAATCAAACAGATAGCTATCTCTAAATAATTTACCACAATAGCCAAGTCCTTCAAACACTGTTTGACAAGCTAAATCTTAGTTGTATATATTTCCGCTTTGTAGGTGCAAACCTGATTAAATTGATTCTGTCCACTATGAAAATCCAGCCCCAGGGAGCTCTTTTTTTCTATATTGAGCATAAAAGGCAGGTATTATTAATTTGCTTCTCTCTGTAGGGATTATCTATTTAAATACACTTTTCACAACCTGCTGAAGGTTTTATCAACATTTAGCATAAATTTTGTTCACATTTACTGAAAGTTCTGGAATGGAAAAACTGCTGATTTTTTTGATAGCCTCCAAGTAGTCAACAAAATCCTTACTTGAGCTCATCTTCCTCAATAAAGCCACTTTGATCATTGTCGAGAATCCGGAAGATCTCCTTGAGCTGGCTGCTACTCTTTTTAGACATCCCACTGATCTGAAAGAATTTTTTGGGACTAAAGGAATCTGGAGCTGAAAATAAATTAATAAAGAAATTAACCCCAGACCACTGTGTTCACTGTTCCTAAACGGTCTGAGGATGCTACTTTGTTGCATTTTAATTGTTCTAAACAAGACCAGTAGGTGAAGCCTGTCAAAGAATGAATGAATTTGCCATACTGCCCCATAGCCTCCTAAACATCCCACAAAATCATGTGAGGATGCTCCAAATTGACAATATAAACCAGTTAAGAACAAACATACTGTGACAGCTGAGTAAAGAGATTACAGAAGTCTGTTTCAAGTATGCACTTTTTCAATATTTCTTTGGGAATGAGTTAAACTTGCCAGGTGTTGCACAAAATAATAGATTTTGAGAGTTTTAATTGTTTTCTCACCTTGGCAGTCCCGCAGAGCAGCAGCGATGTCAGAAGGGCTTAGAATGTCTGTAAGACTCATTTTAAACCTGCACAAAATAGAATATTGCAGAGTTTTGAAATGCAAATGCATCTTACAACAAATTGGGTTTTTCCATAGTTTGAAGATATATAACATCAACAAGAGTAGATGAATCTCACTGATCAAACCAACATCTCTGCTATTCCTTAACGAATTACAAGGTTTAGTACATCACTTCCTTCAAAATAGCAGTGCAGAAATAATGCTTTTTAATGAGATGGGTTACATTAGCTGTGTTGTGAGTTAATGATCAATATTTTGTCATTTATCTACAACCTATATAAATAAAGCACATTTTAAAACTCTATGTAACCATTAATCTAATAAATAATTCCAGTCTTACTGGAATGCATGGAATCTGGCAATACAAGTAACAATATCTGCAGTTGGAAAAGGAAAGGTAAGAAAATTTGCTTCTATTATCTCCCCCAACAACTCTAAAGAATAAAAAGAAAACAGATACTTATCTATATAAAGTCCATCCATATGTAATTCCAGCAATTAAAATAAAAACCTTAGAACAATGGTTATTGTACTTACTACTGGTGCAGCTCTGCACAGTAATTTTATTTAATTAATCTCAAGTCAGCTGCTCACCTTCTGAATTTTCTCAGCTAGGTAAAGGAAAAATAGTTGAGGAGATACCAGGCAAAAACGTAATGTTGGCTCTGGCTTGCCACTCTGTCTTATAAAGGATTCAAAAGGTGACAATAACCACTACTTAGGTTACACTTTCATGGATCAAATGTTTGAATTGAGACCTGGCTCAAATTTCTTCCTTAACTAATTAAAGTTTTCTTTCTATTTATATCCTAAGATAATACAGACAAAAAGAAGAGTTTTTTTAAATAAATCCACTAGTGCTTAATTAAGTACAACTCTGCCATCAGAAGCACCTTTCAGCCTCCAAGTATGTTAAGAGGTAACCTCTGCACCTGAAAGTCACTCTTTGGAAGGTGACTCCAGCAGTCAAATCCTTACGAAAAGAAATGAATTTGTTCTCCCTGGGTCTGTTGATCCTTTGGAATGGAATGTATAAGGGAGGTAGGAGATGAAAGATCAGAGGTGACAATGTGTCATTCTGACAAAGATAACTTGTCACTAGGGTAGAGGAAAGCATTTCCTAATTTGGGTGATCTTTCTGCAGTAAGCTTCATTTTGTATTTCCTGACCGTTTCCTGAATTACAGAACCAGAAACCAATGCCTTCAGTGGCAGAAAACTATGAACTAGGTAAAGCTGAATAAAATGATCTTGTTGTCAGTATTCCTTGGAAGATGATGTATAATCGGTTGGCCTACTTAATAATCCATTTTGAATGTTTTGAATTACATGAAATCAATAATAGGCTTACTAGTTGTAGCAAATTCTCTAGGTTGTAGGAATCAGACATTGTTAGTGTGGAAATAGTTTTAAATACATTTTATAACACACACTCTCACAATCTATTTCATTAATAATGAAATTTTAATTGTAAATTAGAGTTTATTATATATTTCAGGAGTATTACTTTTGGAACAAAAAGCCTTAAGAAAATTCGTAACAGCAGATAGGAGGTTTTCCTTCTCAGACAAAAATCTGTTTCCATCTTTAAGGGGGTTAATATGTGCAAAATTCTAGGATGAAGACCAATAAAACTCATGTGTATTTTGGTTAGTATTTATTGTGTAATAGTCAATTGTGGTAGCTAAACTAATGTTCTCTTAATCCATGAGCATTGTTTTATTTTTAAATGAATGGAAATGGCATGGTATGGCAAAGAGGAAATATTTTTATAGTAGCAAGGGTTGCAAATTATACTGTGGAGCAGAATAATAAATATATCTAAGCCTTGATGTAAGTTAATGAACTACAGTGGGTTTACTCCTACTTGGTTTAATGACAGTGAGAAAACTGTCAATCATAGCAAATATTCCATAGCACTGTTTTAATTTGGATAGAGAAATGCAAGGTATAAGTAACACAAAAAGCAGACATAATTTAATGATACTTTTACCTTTTTTGCTACCTCTTCTGTATGCCAAGGAATAAATCACAAATAATCAGACTTACCTTTGATCCCAAATACCAGCTGTCCAGGAACAAACAAATGCTCCTTCTATTGCTTCCAGTGGGAAAACTGGTTATAGTGACCTGGAAGAACATTTTCCTATTACACCTAAGAACCCTGGGCAGTTGTAGATTAGTATTGTGTGATTAAAACAAATTTAACAGTGCTGATTTGTACAAGCTGAATCTTTTGGTGCTCTTTCCATTTATCTTCTTTACTCAGTACTGCCTATTTGTGTTGCTTTCTGCCTGAGATTTCCATGATGTTGTGATGTCAGGCAGTGTCAGTGGGAGCTAAGTTCATTCTGTGCTTTCTCCAGAATCACCCTGAAATAACTTTCAACCTCTTAGGTACCTTTTTACACACTGTTGTATTTTCTCCTTTATGATTATCTCAAGTTATCTGAGTTTGAACAGAAGGGTTCTTTTTTTACTGCCGTCTCTAGAGAAAAGGGCTTTTTTTAGTGCTCTGTGACAGTGCCATAGATGTTCCTTTATAGAAGACTTCCCTTATTTCTGCTGGCTCCTACACAGTACTCATGGAACTGCTCTCTTTGTTTGTGTTTCACTTGCCATAAGACACTAATTATTGGCAGCTAATGAGAACGAGGGAATTGAAATGAAGTAGAGGAAAACGACAAGATTGAGGTGAGCATGTAATGCTCAAGCAGCTCAGGATGTGTCTGCAACTAATTTGGGCATTGTATTTAAAATATAAGCACCAAATGTTCAAAGAACAACATCTGGTTACCTCATACACTCTGCCGTGGCACACAGAGTGCTGAGCTGGTTTTGTGTGTATTCAGCAGGAGTAAAATAGCCAGAATTAGTATTATATTAGAATATGATCTCAAATAAAAGTGAGATAATTGCTATGATTGCTTTTGAAGGGATCTTTTAATGTTTGAAATTCAATGCTGACAACAAAAGTGTTGCTAATCCTGGCTGAAAGATGGTTTACAAAAGCCTAAAAGAGCTGAATTTCAGAATCAAGTTGATGTCACTGTACATTGATACAGGTGGGAATCTAGGGTTACTGGGTTTTATTTATTTATTAATGACACTTCATCTGAAGTACAGGTTTCCCTCCACTACAATTAGAATGCAATAATCAGGGATTAGTATATTAAGGGATATTTTGATGAGATAATCTGTTTTACATCTGAATTGTCTGCCTGTTTTCCTTACTTCTGGGTTATGTGTTAGCTTAGGTGATTGTAATTACATTATGCATTCAGAAAATGAGATCTGTGAACATGTTTTTTTAGAAGATGCTATGCAAGCAGTGTAACATTATAAAGAAAATCCCTAATAATTCAACCAGAACAACAGCTGCTAAATAATGGGCAGTTAACAATAGTGCAAAATCTGGCACAGAATCTGAGTTTTGCACAGTTTTCCAGGAATGTTTAGCACTCGTTCCTATCAAATTCAAGAAAAATATTAATTTTTGTTTGTTCGTTTATGTGGTTTTGGTTTTTTTTTTCTCTATGAGAGACATCTGAAAGTTCTATTGGCTTGATCATCTGAATATTCATGTACTTGCATACCTAGTGTCGTTTTCACATGAGATGTCTTTATTAAGTAATATTAAAGCCTTTTTTTTTTGTCTTCAGACTTCCAGAATTAAACTTGAAGGTGTGATTCTGAGAAATACAGAATATTCATATTGACAAGTTCTTGCTAGGAATCTAAACATATAAAACAATTGTCTTCAAATCAAGTGCTATTTACTTCTCTAAGAATCAGAGAAAAGTTGTATTTGGTAAATCATTGACAGGTTGTGGACTAGACATGTACCCTTTGTGTTCTGTTTGGCATAAAGTACAGAGTTAATTAGCAGTGGCAGTCAACCAAAGCCATGACTTCAAGCAGATGCAAAAGAAACATCAGCAGTTGTCTCAGGTGAGATCAGAGGAGAGGTGTTAACCTGAGACCAACTACAACAGTGTAAAGAGATGCTGCAGCAGCTGTTCTCAAACCCACACAACTCCATCTTTCAGCCCTGGTTGTGTCAGGGCCAATTGTATCATGATCCTGGATAACAGATTCTGCCTTTTTAATGAGTTTGGAAGTAACTAAAATAGATACTCAGTAACCTCTGTGGTTGATAGTAGTGTTGATGTTTCAGTGGTGACGGCAGAGAATCTTAGTGTGTTTACAGCTATAAGCATTGAAAAGGACCTTTACAACAAAATGAATTCTATCCTGCCACTTCAAGTGGTCTCTTAGGGCACATGTTTTAATCGCATATAAATAAAGAAATAATTACAGCATTTAACTTGAATTGTTGCTCGGGCCACAGTATTTTACCATATTTCCGGAGAAGTTTGAGCACATGCTGGAGCGTTTGACTTTTTTCGTCCTGTGCGTTGCTGTGATGAAGGAGGAAAGCCAGGCCCCAGTGACAGAGCTTTCTTTCCCTGCAGCAGGTAGAGGATATTACCCAGAGCACTGAGCAGAGATCTGGACTAGAGAACCCAAGATACGAGATAGATTCTGCAGCACTGTGGGTCTGGACCTAAAGGAAAGCAGGTACTTCTCATGCTGGGGGAAATACCATGTGGATTTTCCTCAGTTCAAATGATGTCCTTATCATTCTGTGGGAATGGACTTGATTTCTGTTTGAAAATGACAGCAGGATAGACCAACATAGATGAATAATAGTGTCACTAATTCATAGAGTCTGGTCTGATAAACATATTTTTTAACTTAAAAAGCTGTTCTGGAAGATCTCTGCCAGCATTTGATATGTGTTTGTCTTTAAAAGCACTTGGAAGTTCTTCTGTTACTCAGTAATGCAATTTTCTGTCTCTGACCCTAAATGTAATTGTCTAACATGTTTCTGTCTGCTGTCAGCATTATAGACAGTGTCAGATGGAGTGATCTTTAAAACTCTACATTGCTCAGGGTTTCTGTCTATTTTAGGAATAACTGTGCCCTAATGCTGGAGGCTGTGAAATAATCTGGATTCTGCCTATTGTGACATGTAAAAGATAAGCACAGTGCTACTACACTGTTACCAAAGGCTCTTTGCACATGGCTGCATTTCACTGTACCCCACAGCGTAAGGAGCCATGGTAAAATGAACCAAATAGCACTGAGGTGCTTCCAGCTACTTCTGTATTCACTGCCTGTCCTCACTGATTTCAGTGGGATGTCAGCCATTAATTTCAGCTGTAGGAGGATGTATAACCCTTGGTGAGGCTTGAAGTAGAATTACCCTGTAATTAGAGTTAATTTTATCGTAAATAATCATCAAAAGTTGCTCGTTTAACAGAAATGGCCTAAAGAAAGGAGACTCAGACAAACCATTAAAACACATGCAACAAGCATGTGACAAAATTCTGTTGACAAGAGGCAATCCCATATTTAGGGTCTCAGACCTCCAAATGTCTGATTGCAGCAGAATGTTGTTCACTTTAAGGGAGCTCTTTGGGAATGTTTATGGTCAGGCAGCAGTATTTCCAGCTGAGGCACAATTTGAAGAGCTTTCTTAAATCCCATGGTAAGTAGTTACAGAAATTTCACAGTACCTGACAGCCTGTGTGAGTGAGAGGTAGAGAGGAAAAGAAAGTGAGTGAGTGTACGCTTGTGCAAAGAAAACAGCATTTTCTCCACTGATCTGCTTAGTGGTAATGCTGGAAAAAGGAAAGGTCTAAAAACGTCTCTAGTCACAAGCTCTTCTTAACTTCCTGGAGTGATCACTGAAGCTGATACCAGACTTACCTTGTCATGAATTTTTTACTGTTCTTAATGGAATGGTAAGTGGTGAAATTGTCTTAGATTTGTAGGCCTAGCAGGCTAATCAGGCTGGAAGTAAATGTGGTTAAATAAAGGAGCTGCCTGCTATCTCAGAAGTTATCTGAGCTGTCTGTGCCTTTCTCTCTCATTTGGCCATTAATGTTGGTACAATTCTTGAAAATGTCTGGGTGACCCATATTGCACAAGGAACACATAAAACATGATATCAGCTGAGACACAAAGCATTTTCTGACAATAATGAGAGCTTTTAGCACTGCAATCAGGCTGCAGTTATTAATTCTGCAAAATTTCCTTTTTTAATTGCTCTCCTGAGATGACATTGAAATAATGAATGTCAGTTTGCTTATGGCTAATTCTTTTTTCACTCTTATAGAAAATTCTACAATATTAGGACCTGATTCATTAATTAGAGTTAATGGAAATATATTTTTGGCTGATGTATAGAGCTGAACACATTATTGGGTATTCATTAAAGTCTTGTAGATTGCTTTACCTTTGTGTAATATGATGATTTCTCCACTATTGTATTGATATTTTCTTCCTTCTCCATAATGTCTCTTCACAAATATGCTGTGCATTAGAACCACAACAACATCTGCAGGCAATTTTGAAATTAAGATTTTTGATCTGCAAATATTGAAACATCTTCTTAAAGACCTCCAACAAGTACAGTATGAGACAGTCATACCAGTTTTTGCAGGATTTATGTCCAAGAACAGACTTTTCAAGAGCTCCAAATTTTTTTAAAAGAGTATGTAGGAGCAACTATAATGTTGGAAGTACAACATTTGGGATGGTCAAAGCCATGTAGATTTTTTAAAAGGCTGTTTGGCTGAGTGTTTATTTTGGTCACATATCTAAGACAAAACCAGATACAGTGCAGTGTTTCATTAGGTGCTATTAGCAATGAGTTCCTTTTGTAGCCCAGTTTGATTGCTCTGTGCGTTTATACTGTGACAAAATTGTGCTGACATCATCACACTCATGCTTTTCAACCAGAACCCTAACCTAGTGCACAAAATGGATCAACTTCAAATAATGAGCAACTACTCAGAATTTTCATTCTCCCCATTCCTTACGTCTGTCTTGCTATTTCAATCGGTCTGCAAAGAAAAAAAAAATAATTTCTTAGCAATTTTTTATGGCACTCTTCATTTTATTATGCTTTCCTCACAAACATTGATGCATTTTACAACCCTGTAAGATGTGGGCATTATGTTATTCTCAGTGTTGAGAAGGAGAAAAGCAGCAGAACGTTGATTATTTGGGCAACATTCCCCCATTTGCTCATATGGAGCACTGGGGACTTGTTTTTTTGAAGTGCTTTTTGCAGAAGTGGCAGGTGGGACACAAGAAGTGTTCTGGAATTCATTCGAGGACACAGAACACTGAACTTCTCGGCAGTGGAACAACAGTGCCATCGGGTGGGCATGAAGGTGAGGGATTCCTTGGGGGATTTTGAATTTTCAGCTATTTCAGTAATCTAAATTCATCCTGGATCCAGTTGATCTTAAATTGATGACTTCATTAGTGCATGGTCCTGCAGTATACTTATCTCTGAAACACGATCAGCTGCATAAAGAATGACAGAAAAACATACACAATATTAAAATGCCTCTTGATTAAACACCACTACCAGTTACTACAACCAGGTTTTACACCTGGACATTTTATTAATTCTGGTTTTTTTAGCAACATGTGCTAGCTATTTATGCAAATATTGAAAATTCAATGGCCCACAGAGATGCTTTTAATTTATCCTCTTAATATTTTTGTTTGTATCTTTAATGCCCTACATTCAGATGAGCAGAGTGGATTCCAATTCAGTCCCCCAGTGGCATAGATCTTCTGCTTAAAACACCTGGGAGTGTGGCTTTAGTAGTGCTTGTACTACTTCAGATGTATTCCAGCAATGTGAAACCACTTGCCAACAATTGTTCCTGACCTTTCAGGGTACAAAATGTGTAAATAAATGGTAGGTTTGCAATAGGAAAGATTGTTTATGGCACATCTATCTTGGTCTTTATCTTGACTGCTGGTTACAATTTGACCAGTGCTTGAAACTCTGAAAAAGAAGAAAAAAGAATAATAAAATGGGACCTCAATTTGTAATCGCACAGTCAAAAATTTCTTTCCTAATTTTTAGAGTTAAAATGGGAAACTAATGCTACTTCCTCTGATAGTCGTTCCTTAAAGGTAGCTCATTGTGTATTCATAACAATAGATACTTAAGGCAAAGGAAGTGTTGCATTTAAGTGTCACATTGTATCACAGCTCATTAGCAAAAAGAAGTGAAATTATAGACTGAATTTAGGTTCCAGTCCTGAAAAAATCTCCATAGGTGAGAAAAGGGACTGGTAACTTTAGTCAGGGGCATAATAGAGGTCAGTTCCTGTTAGATTCTCTCTATAATACAGAGCAGATCTGAGCACCTCAAAATCAGATCCATAACATCCAATACATGGAGCAGGGCAGCTGCCTAGAGCTGCCTTTAGGAAGTCTCAAGGGCAGGTATTATCCTTTTAATAAGAGCAGTCTTACCATCCATTCCAATTTTACCGTCTCATCACTGTCCCCTGCTGCCAGGAATGCCTCGGTCTCAGCATCAGTCAAAGCTCTGGCACTGGCTGAGAAATTCTTCAGGAAAAGTCTGTTAAAGGTGAGAGAACAAACGAGTGAGACACAGTACTGAAAGTGTTCAGGGTTTGGATTGGTAATAGCTGCAAAATTTCAAGCTTAATTCAATTCTTGAGAACTATTAATGGCAAAACTTCCTCTAACTTCATTGAGAGTGAGGGTAAGGAAGTCAGAGGATGCTGCATCACAGCCTGTAAAAATCCTTGGTGGCATCTTGGTTTCATTGGATTAAAAAAGTAAAATTAACACTGACTCTGTAGTGGCAGGATTCATCTTCCCTCCCTTGTTATCTTGCTTCTTTCTCCTAAGATGCAGAGTCTTAGCAGCAAGAATTTCTCTAACCTTAATTTTAACTTCAAAGTCAGATGAATGTGATCTGGAAGGTAGAATTCATGTGACAGGAAGAAAGATGAGAGAAAAATGGCCCTTTGAATTCAGTCTGGTAAAAAATCTTATAATAATAAAAAACAGCTGTAGCAGAACTTCTATTTTTATCTTCAGAGTCTGACAGTTATTGCTACATGAAATGGGTATTTTCAGTGCTGTCAGAGAGTTTTCCCGTTGTGATCCAGCCTTGCCTTTGTTATTTGACTTGCAGCTCCTCCAGCACCAGCACTCACACACAGGTGCACAAACACAATTGTCTCCCATCCAAAGGGGCAGGAGGAAGGGGAATATTTCTGATCTTATAATGCATTTTTAGATGATAAAACACAACCCTGTTGGCAACTTTTTTATTTACTTACTTCAATTCCTCTTCCTCGGTAAAGCCACTCCTGTCCTGGTCAAGAATTCCAAAGACTTTGTCAGCTTGGTCTTTGGACTTGAGACCCACTTTGACAAAAAAGGTTTTGCAATCAAATGAATCAGCAGCTGAAATAAGCAGATGGAAATAAGAAGAGATGAAGAAAAGTAGTCAAACATCTGGAACAAAAAGAATTAGCTTCTTGATCAAAAAGCAGCAAACTATTCTGTAGTACAGTGAGGATTAATTACAAATCCCAAGTAACAGTCTTGGATTTTCCTGAGTTTATATCAGATCAATGGGATTTTTCCATCAATGATATCTCACACCTAGGAAGATAATGAAATATTGACTGTGGTCTTCAGCATGCAGGAACATACCCGTGTAAATTGATACTTCACTGAAAGACATATTTGCAGAACATGATGATAAATATCGTGCTTGTATTGAAATCAGCAGTTTCTCTGAAAAAACAGGATTTCTGCTGTGGGATTTCAGCCTTTGGATTTTTTCATCCTTAAAATTGCTGCAATGAACAAGTGATGGGTGCCTGTACCTTGGCTGGCCAAGATTAAAACTCGCATCTGTTCCATTACCTTGCATTAAGTAAGAAAGCATTTTCTGTTTCCATTGGAATTGGGACTTTGGGGTAGCAAGGACAGAGGAATTTGACAAACAGACTGAAAACCCAAATTTAAAACATAAATGTTACCTTGACAGCTCTGTAGACCAGCAGCAATTTCAGCTTCTGTCAGGATACTGGGAAGAGCCATGCCAAGACCACTGCAAAATGAACAATACTGTTGGGTAGAGTTGCCACTGCTCTTGCTCTCTCAGCTGTGGAGCTGACCCCGAGGGGAGCCAGGTCTCGTCAGGGGGCAGGTGAGCCCAGGTCCCAGGGCAGAACAGGGGAAGCTGCCCTGCAGGAGCCAACTGCTCCATCCTTTAGTTCAGATGCACATCGTGCATCTGAGTCACTGGTGTTTCTAGTTAAGTCTTCAGGTGCACAAGCTGAGGACAAAGCCAAATCTATTTACAGAACTGCCCAGCATTCAGGCATCTTTGGTTATTTCCATGCATTTTTTGTGTGAATTATTGTGATGTCCTCTAAAGCTCCAGAGGAAAGATTGAACTCACCTGGCCACTTAGTTTTCCCCAAGCCAAGAACAGAAAATATTGTCAGGTAAAAGATCTGCAGAGTCCTCTTGACTTAATTCTTTTTCAAATGACATAGAGAAGGACTTATACAGACCTTAGTTAAGTCCCCTTGACCTTTTACAGAAGTCCTAGAGCCACGTGATGGCTCAGATACCCCAGAGGATAAGTTACTGTGGCTGACAAGACCTGCTAGCTAATCAGATTGATATTTATATCCCAAAGGAATATGTAAGGTTTCGTGCTATATACAGTAAATCCTCTCAGCTTGCACCTATTTTAGTGAAATTAATTACTTTTTATGTATAAATAAAAAAATACATACATTTTTAAGTGCTTAATGATAGCAAGAAATTGACATCTTCATAGCAGACTTTGACTTTTAAGGGCCCAGTCCTGATAGGAATTACCTGTGAAACACTACTCCTGCAGTTGCCCGAGTAGTCTTCAAAACATACGAATACTGATACATTTGTAACAGATGTATCTGATATACAAGTACAAGCTCAAAGACAAAACTTCTTCAGCCCGAAGTACTTTTAATGAGTTGTCATATAAGCTTTGGTTAGCTATAAAAGTCTAATCTTGACAGCATTTGCTCGGCATTAATTAATTGCATGGTGCACATTTTTAAATCATCCTAGTAAATGTGTCAGTTTATAGAATGAAGATTGTCAGTTGTTCAGCAGGATGCAGGAGGGTGAGTCAATTATGGCCAGGAGGGAAACAGAGCAGTGAAATCAGTGATATTTGGTTCTTCCTTGCTGGGCTGAAAAAATAAACTTCTGTAAGGTCTCAGCAGCTAAAATCAAACTGCAGCTCTTTCTCTTACTGGGTACTAATAGGGACCCCACTCAGTTATCTCATGAAATTTATTGGAACTTAATGCCGTTGAGAATAGTTGGAATTGTCCACTGGTGCAAAAAGCCATTGGGAAAACATTTCACACTGACACTTATGTAAACATGGCTGGAGTATTGCTTAGGTTTAAATAACATTTGAGTGATGAGAACATTTAAAATGAAGCCTGTCCTCTAACCACTATATCATAAAGCTGCTGTCTTTCAAAAATTATGTACATGAAAATACAGACAAAACCTCATCTATCTCAGTTCCCCTTGATTTCTTCAAGAGAAGAATTTTTAAGAGGAGCACTGACTATGTTATTCTAAACCCATGCTGTGTGGTAAATTGAAAACTGTGAAAACTAACTTTTCTGGATGATATAAGATCAACTGAACAAGTTACTTTTAAAGGCATTTTAACCCAAACAGGTGGATATCTAAATTAGATTGTTCAGTTTTCCCATTGGGAATCTAGCTTTGCCTTTGGCTCAGGTTACTAGGAAATAATCAAGAGTCTGGCCTAGGATCAGAGACAATCTGATAATTGTATGGGAATTACTGAGCCTTCAAGAAGTAGTCCTTGTGAGGAGCCCACACTGAGATTACAAAGCATTTATAGAGAAGAGTTTTGGAGTATTTCTGTGGCAAACCAGCACTTGCCCGAAGGTGGCACCAAAGACAGGCAAGTCCAGCCGTGAGAGCGCTGAGGGACTGCGGGAGAGGGAAAACTGCGGACCAGGATGAGAACAGGATAACAGGAGCGTGTTCATCAGAGGGGAAGAGAGGAAGGAACAGGTATTTAAAAGAAAAAAAGTCTAGTCTACCAAGTCGCTTGAAAGAACAGGAATATAAACAGACTGAACTGAAAAGTCTGAGATAATTCCCAAGAGCTTTCCTTTCATGATGATTTAGAAAAACAGGTTATTTTGTCTGTCTAACAAAACCAGGGTTTACTGTGTTTATTTTTATATTGGCTGAATTTTACAGTCCATTATGGAGATCATTGCAAATATGAAATCAATTTGTTCTGGAAGCCTGGGAGTTAAAGCAGGAAGTCAGTGTCTAGAAAAGACAGGCTTTTTACAGTCTATAAAAATGATTAATATGTCATTGTGATGGAACTGATGTGATTCCATTTGAGTCAAGTATTTGCATATTCTACTTGGGCAGAAGTTCTCCTTTGAATTTAGGGTCAACAGTCCCTTCGTACCTGCAGGGAAAGGCATTGTCTAAGGGTACCTTCTTTTTCTGTTGTAACTGGAGTGATGGTCTGATTTTCTCTTCTGAAGCTTGATATACAAAACTGATTTTCTTGTTTTCATGACTGTAGGGCATGCTGACCAACGAATCAGAAGTTCTGGAGCAGCCATATCTCAGCTGCTGATGTGCTCTATAGATCTTTGGTACAGAAAGTGTACCAGAAAGTCCAGACCAAAAACATGGTATCTTTCTGTGTTTACAATCAAAACTAAGGTGGAAATGAAGTTTGTAAAATGTGAACACTTTAGTTCGTATTCCACAGTATCCTCTTATTAAAATGTTTTAAAATGCATGGAAAAATTAAGCGTGAAAGTGTTAGGTACATGTCTGTACAGGGACTTAATCAAGATGTATCTATTTCAGTAACCCATTCCAGGAAATTAATCCAGCCTTGGCCCCCTCTGCCCACACTGTTTGTGTGAAGAGCTGCAGGCGCCTCTGATGATGCTGCATCAAAGATTTTCCACATGGGCTGGCTGCTAACTCAGTGAAGGAACTGTACCTGTCTATATGTGCAATGAATGTTCTGACATCCCCTTGCCCTTTCTGTGCTCTCTACTTGTTAGAAGATGACTGAGATTTCAAACAGTTGGAGAGCTGAAATTGAATCTGAAGTTTACAAATGGCTTTTGGATTGGTATTTCCAAAGGAACATGAAATTAGGGGGCAGCCAGCTTCCACTAAACACCAGGAGGTTTTATCTCATGCTCGGTTCTGCTCCTCTTTCAGGACAACCCAAAATTTTGGTTTACGAGAGGTGGTAAATTCAGTGGCTAGAGTACTGGGGTAGCTTGGGATCATGACCCTGGCCCTCTGTATCCTTTTTCTAAGAGCTTGTGTAGGGCAATCAACTTCTTTGTGTTTTGTTCCTGCTTAAAGGGATCGTAGTATGTCTTTATTTCATAAGAACTGTAGGGAGGATTAGAGGTTAAACTGCTCACACAAGACGACTAAGGGACTGAGGTGTCTGAGAACTCACAGTCTTTGGGCCTAGTGGAATTCAGATCTACCACTCACAATTTGGGTTGCTCTTTAATTGTCCTAAGTGAAGGTAAAACACATAAACCACATCTCCTTTATGCTGGGAACTATGAAGCAGTCTTATACTGAGTATTATAGTGAGTAGGATGGTCTTACTCTAAACCTGAGAGCAGGTGATCAGTGTGAAAATACCAGGGGTTGTTAGATCCTTTCTGATTTGATGTAGCATAAACAATTTCTAACAGAATTTTAGTTTTCAACTGTGTACTCAGCAGTGTTTTATTTGTGTAATTCATTCATAACAACTTGATGCAGATTTAATCCTTACTTAGAACTTCTATCCTTGAAGATACTCAAACTCATCTTAGAGCAATGTGCCCTTCTGAGGGAGTGATTGGACCAGAGACCTCCAGAGAACCTTTCTATTAGGAATTAGTCTCTGATTCTGTACCTGAATTATGGTGACATTGTGATACCAACCATGTGTCTCTTTGCTACTTCAGTTGGCATTCATGTAGACATCCTGCAACCAAAGTTTTTCTCTAGCACGATGGCACTGTCAAGTTCAGAGAACACTCCATGATATTCCCTAAAAAAAGGCTGCCACGGACTGAAGTTAATTAAAATGAACTTTCCCAGAAAACTTTACATTTGTTGAATTTGTTTCCTTTAGTTGAAAAATACTCCTCTAGTTTGGTTGAAATGTGGATCTAAAATGTGCCCACAGAAACCTTAACAGACAGTAGGTGGCATTTTTGCTGAAGCCTATGGGCTTTTTTTTTGAATTGCGGAGTTCTTGGAGTTTTATTATAACTCCTTCTAGTGAAATGGCTGGGTGACTTTAACCAGATTTAAAACACATCTTCTTGCTGCAAGTCACTATTTAAGAAGAACAGATTTTCTTTTAAGCATAGGTGAAGTTGCAGCTTGCACAAGAATTCCCTGATTCTTGGGAGTGCTTTGTGCCCCTGTAGCACAAGGCAGTGATGTGCAGTTGTTCTGCATCTCTGAAATACAGGATGGGCCACTGTGCAGTCTTGCATTTCTTGGATTCCACATGAGACTCTCAAAGGTGCAAGGAATGCAGTGTCAGGTCTGGCGCTTCTGGTACTGTATGTGCCATCTGCTTGTGAGCCAGTGACAGGATAGTTTAGTGATCAGCAGTGTGAAGAGCTAATGTATATATTACATCTGGATATTGCTGCAGATCTGGGTAGCCCCAGGTTTTTTTCTTCAGCAGGGAAATAATTAAGGTAAAAGGAACCAACAGTGTCTCATCATTATGCAAAATATTTCAGTGCTGCAATTAACAGCAGCTATAATTTAAGCCCAGATTTAACATCAAAGGCAGTGGGGATAGAATTAGGATTTATAATCATTGTAATTCTGCCAAGGCTTCAAGTCTGATTGCTAGAATTCCTCTTTTGCATTAGCCATCTTAAATCTGTCCACCAGCTCTCTTATGTGCCTGGGAAATGAGGGAGCTGTGCTTGCCTCACATAATCATCTTGCAATTCATGGAAATGCCAACACTGGATGTTACATAAAAGTTCCAGAAGGCTTTGTTTCTGCTCTTCTTCAAAACAGCTGCCAAATCATAATTATCATTCAGTTTCAGCGAGGAGTATTGAAAGGACAGTCTGCTTGTGAGCTGGAGCCACAGCACGGTACACGGGGAAGGAAACAGCTAAATCTTGGTGGGGAAATTTCTGACACACTCAGCCAGAAATGCACAACATCCACTCAGCCTGCTGATGTCTGCATTTAGCCATGAACATTATTTACTTTGCCTACTAATGAAGACAATGCTATAACCAACTCTAAACCCTGTAAGACACTTACCAAAGGGAAGACTAGTTCTTAGTTTTCAGACTGAAGAAAACTGCTGATATTATGGAACATATAGATGATAATTCATACAATAAATGACAGAGTTGAGTAATGGCCATTATTTAACAATGTAGCAGCTTTAGGGTAATCAAACAGCAAGATTGGCTGTAGTTTCATCTGTAGAAAATAAAGAAATTCACAGATGTGGCCAAGTATTATTGCTTTGTACATGTTAAGAGACAAAAAGCAACAGGCTCATGATTCATGGAAAAACCTCCAGGCCTGTGGCCCAGGTTGTCAGGGGCCCATGACTTGTGGCAGTGTCAGAGTAGGATTAGACCCTTCTCCTCTATCTCACAGCTGCCTTAGATTTCATGAAAGATAAATCTTCTTAAGGGAGAGTCACATTTTAGGCCATAAACACTTTCTGGCAATACCATTACGCTGTAATCTACTACTTTATTTTGTAAAATTACCCACAAACTTATTCTGTGCTTTGAGCTATGTGTGAACTCCTCTTAAATGTCTTAATTTTTTTTCTCATATTCACAGGGTTGGGACTTAATATGAATTATCTTTAGCTATCTTGTTAGCATTGCTTTTCCTCAAGTATCAGAGAATTAATCAGAAATAAACCTCAGTTAAATCAGTACAATTAAGCCTTAGAAGATATCATATGGCTTAAGATCATCAAAACTGTGTCTGGCAGGTCAGCATGCTCAAGTATGAGGATGGAGAACCTAAACAAAATTTTAAACAGCAGCTTTTCCCCCAAGGATCTTTTTGTTTAGTTGATTTTTAAATTTTTTCTCCCTGCTCCCAGCCACAATTTCAACATTATCAGTGGTTGAAAATCACAAAGTGCCTTCTTTACAATAGAAATGTAACAATGCCATGTGACCAAAACATTGCAAGATTTCTCAGCAGTCAGGTGTGTGAACTTCCTGTGTGGGGACCTGTTAATGCCTGAAACAATATAAAAATGTACAAACACATGCTGAGTGCTAAGTGCCTGTTGGACGAGGTAATTGGCAGAGTCAGTCCAAGGTTCCTTTGGTCTAATGCTGTTTATGCCTTCACCAGAGACTGGAATTCTGTCAAGGAAGAAAGTGAGAAAAGCAGGGAATAAAACTCGTGGAAAGTGGTTTTTTGACATCTTAAAAAAGGTAGATAAAAATGACTAAAGCTCCTAGGCATGGAGGGCTCCCAAAGTTATTATAACACTGCACAAGCTACTGCTAAACTGAGATTCTGGGGGCGTAACAGATTTTTCACTCCTTAAAAAGAGTAAGTGCAGAGAGGAGGAGTGTGTCTGTAAATTTGTATTTGTAGGAAATCCTGACTTAAAGGTAAACTAACTTTACCCCATTACAAACTTCGATAATATCCAAGGAAGAAGAGCCTGTAGCTCTCAGTGAGAAGAATTTTTTTTTTGTTTTGTTGTTCCAAATAAAAAATATCTGTAGTGAAGTAATTCCAGAATGGGAGATTCAATGGTTAAGGGCTAAGATCTGCATAATATAATGCCCTATTTGGGGCTCATAAACAGAAGCTGCAAAAGCTGCTGCTAAAGCAAATTCCTCCAATAGTGTATCTCCCTCTCCTCCCAAATCTGGCTAAGATTAGCACGTGTGTCTGTTGGAGTTACTGCCACCTGTCCTAGTTCAGCTGAGACAGCCCTGTTTTCAGTGACTTCATCTCTAATACATGATGCATAATGTCCTATTTTTCTGTGCTGCAGTTTCTAAAAGAAATATCCTGGCTAGTTCACATCATCCCTGAGGTTTTCTTCAGGAATTTGATTGAGTTTCTTGAAGGACTGCCCAGTGAAATGTGCACTTATCACATGATTTTCCAGCACAAAATCCTGTTCTGCACCGCAGCGGTTGCAGCCTTGAGAAACAATACCCTTCGTGTTTTACATTAGTGCATTAAGCACTCAGTAATATTGGCCAATGTTTGATAGCAGAAGATGAAGAAATAAGTTTCTTTAGGTAGAGAGTGTGTTTAAAAATGGAAGTGTTGTATGGCCAGAAGTGCAGAGTATTCACTGCAGAAATGGAAATTCAGAGAAATTCAGGTGTTCTGAACATTTTAAGAATCTGGCACATTGAGTCTATGGATCAGACACACAGCAGGATTAACCCAAAGCTGTTATCATTGCTTGGAAGACCAGACTCTACACTGGGCCTAAATATTCTGTTCCTGCAACAGAGACCAAATGGGAATAAAAATATGAAAATAAAGGAGTATTTGCTCATATAAAAATTGTGGCAGAAAGTATCAGGCCAAAGTACTCCTGTGTATTCTTCCTGCCCCAGTTTAAATGCAGCCCTAAATGTGAGCATTTTAAACCACGAATTTTATCCATTTTCCAAAATCTTACCTTCCACTCCAATTTTGCCATCACCATCAGTGTCTCCTGCAGCCAGAAAAGCCTTGGTCTCTGCCGAGGTGAGGACTCTGGCATTTGAAGAGAAATTCTTCAGGAACAGCCTGAAATAGAGCAGGGTGCTGTGCTTGAGTTTTGCTCTCTGAAATGCCCCATAAGGTAACGTCTGCTCTTATTATCTGAGGGAATCCACACAGATTCAAGGAAAGACAAGGATTTGTGTTTTATTTTTAAAATGACATCAAGGGTTTCTTCTAGGACACCAAACAAGTTCAAATGTTTTCGTTGTTTAAAGAAATAGAGCAGCTGAACAGTACTTACTGCAGCTCCTCTTCTTCAATGAAACCACTCTTGTCCTGATCAAGGATTCCAAAAACTTTCTTTATCTGATCAGGAGTTTTGCTGGATAAACCAACCGTGGAGAAGAAAGCCTTGTAGTTGAAGGAATCATCAGCTGGAAGAAACAGAAGTCATTAAGTATTCTCCCTTGAAGTTGCTACTACTGTATGTATTCCTTGTGAATATGTATGTCTTTTCTGAAGCAGCAGCCTGCTTCTCTTTCTCTTTTTCCCTGGTGTGGCAAAAGAGCAGATACACTGGATAATAATTTCCCTTTTTAATAACTCTGTGCCTGTGGTCACGTTTCCTTTCAGCCAGTTTGAAGTTTTCTGCTGCAATGCACATTCTGCTAAACCAGGATTTATGCCATGTGTCACATGCAATTAATAATAAATATTGAGAGGGTGCTACTGCGACTTACAAACAACTCCTGTAATTCTTAATTCATATTCACAGAGTCCTTACTTAGGTGAAGAATTTGATAGAAAAGTAAGTAATACACAGACAAACCAGATCTTTGAGTATTTGAGAAATTGGCTTGATCTTACTGAGCAGCTCTTGAGAGAAGTGAGACTGATCACTGCTTCACAAATGACACTCTGATTCTGCAAGCTGAGGCTTTTTATGATATTTTGAAGGAAAAGGCTAACTTTAAATTTAAGTCTTTAACAGGTTTAGACACTGACAGCTTAGTGTTAAGCCAGCCCTAGCTGCAACTGTGGCCCTTTAATTGCTGCTCACCACTTGTGAGACCTTTTGAATTTAAGGGACTATATTGTAATGTAGCTTAGAAAGAGATCTCACAGGGAAGGAATCTAAGGGGAAAATGATAGGCATGTCATCTTAAGACATAAAAATGATATGCATCTTCTGTCTGCAGAGCGACCATTCCTTACCCTGGCAGCTGGAGAGAGCAGATTCAATATCTTTAGCAGAGAGGATGTCAGTGATGGCCATTGTTGAACTGTAAAATAAATTAAATGTGAGCTACTTTGTCATTAAAATGACTTCTCTCCTACTTTCATGGCTCCATTTGAAGTTGCTGCAGTGACAGTGTGTGATAGGGGAGACATTATTCATCTGATGGCAAGTGGAGCACGCTGTAACAGATGTCTGCAGCAGGTGCTTCCACTGAAAGCTGGAATGAGGGAGGAATTCTGCACGCGGGAGCGTGGGGCTTCAGGAAGATCTGATGCCTCTGCTGCTCTGGGAGAGCAAATCAAAGGTGTCCAGCACAACAGAACTTCATGACTTCTGTGTGGGTTTTCCTGGAGGTGGATTATTACTCAATAAAACCCAGAATGTATTTACAGCACACACAAGAGATAAGGTTTGGTATGTCCCCTAGAATTATATGGAATAAGTGTAACTGGAATGTTAGAAGTCCCATATTATTATCGATAGATGTAGTGATCTTCACAAAGAATGAAAATATTAGTGTAGAATTAGTGATAGTAAATTTACTCACGTAAATTTGGAGAGTAAGTTCCTCCCCTATTTAGTTGCAAAAATAAATGTGGCTTGTTGGGCTGCTGCATCACTGAAAGACTACATTTCATGAGAGCTTTGGAAAAGGTTTTTGTCAGTATTTTCTGAGGTTTTTTTGTTTGTTTGTTTGTTTTTTTTGCTATAGGTTATAATAAACCATATTTTTGCCCAGATTTGGGCATTTCAGTAGATTGTTGTCTTTAGAAGAGAAGTATTAGGACTTAGTAGAGCAGAGGAGGTGTTTTATTCTGACACAGCAGCACTTCATTTGAGAAAAATACTCTGTGCCATTCAGGCACCAACAGCTGCAATAGTTTGCCAATGTAGTATGTATCACTTAACAAAATGCTATATTGCCTGCATTTCTGAACAGTTTTTAGTGCATTGATGTATTTACAGTTTGGTAAACTGCACACACCAGCGCAGACAGGTTACAGTTTAAACCTTGCAACATTACTCTTAATTCATGTTAGTGAAAGAAGGGGACTAAGGCATGGAAAAACGATTCTTGAAAGCCACAAGAGAATAGAAATATCTTTTTGTTAATCCCTAACTGGTCTTCAGCAACATCATTCTTCCTGTCTAAGCATGGAATGAGAAGGAATCAACTGGTGGTACCCATTTATAGTCTCTGCACTGGTTTGAGATCTAAACACAGGTTTAAACTTTGCCTAAAATATGAAATGGCTGCCTCTGTACCTGTTGGTTTGCAGCAGAAGACATTGTCAATCATTTTAGTCCCTTTCTGAATATCTCAAAACTGTTAAGAAAGCAATGCGACCCATTCCCACTGATGGCAGTGGATCCTTCCCCAGCTCAGGCAGCTGAGTTACTTTTCTTTTACTAGCGATTATTTTGTCCCAGTGGTTTCTTGTGCAAAATACTTCCCCCTCTCAGCATTAGGCAAGATAATTTGGAGCTCAGATGTTCACCTAATTCTCACTGCTGACAGGGGAAGAATTGAAGGAAAAACTAAGAATTGCAGCATTTTTTACAAGGGGCACCATTCCTGCCTTGTTCCATCCTATTATCCAAATGCCGATTCCATTCTATGTCAGCTTGTAAAGATACAACGTACTGGAAGCTGAGATAAGAGCAGATATTTTAATTGCTTTCCATTTAGGGAGCATTTTGCTTTTGTGTTTCTTTGAAAGCAGAAGATGTAATTAGCTTACCTTTGTGGTCTTCTTGACTGGATAAGGACGCACTCAGGTTGGGAGGAAGGCACTTGCTGTGTGTCTCCAGCAGAGCTGAGCTTGCATATATATACTTTAAGTTGTATACCATATACAGATTGTAGATTTCAGCGTCACGAAGGGGGAATGGTGTCAAATGAACTTGCCTAACTAATCATCTTGCACTATTTTTATCTCAAGAAAATACATATGATATTTGCAAACGAAACAAGATAAGTGGCCAGATAGGCAAAAAGAACAGAGTCATGTCAAATTTCCTCTGATTTAAGCAGAAAACACCAGCATCTCCATGTGATGTAGGGCAAGATGAAACCCCCCACTATCTCATATGCTTGATCTAAGGAGTCAGATGAAATGAAGCACAATAACTTCTGAAGAGGCATCTTTAATGAATGTTTAAATGTGATAACTTGTTATCTTATCTGTAGACACTAATTGTGATAGAGTTTCATCATTGGAGTACTAAACAAAAAGAAAAAATTAAAAGTATCCTGTTCAGGTATTGTTTGCATAGCAAACCAATCAGGGAAAATAATAGCCATGTTGTCTCCCAGAATGTCTGATCTGTTGTTGTTTTGAAAAAAAAAATACCCCACAGTTAATTTGTTGCTATAGGAGGTAAAATAATATGATATCAATCCATCAGAACAGTTGGTTGGGGGAGGGTATTTCATCTGCTATGTTTCCAGAGAAAATCTTACAATTCTGCAAGATTCTGACAGCCTGTTTAGTCGGCTATGTATGAAGCAAAGGGGTTATGATCTGCCCAGCTGTCTCTGAGACAAAAGTCCCTGAGCCCCACATGAAAGATCTTTGCTTTCAGAATAAAGATAAAAATTTCAATAGCAACATCATTGCTATAACCATATCTGAAGAGTGTCTTTTCAGTTTTCAGCCTGTCTTCAATCTCTTTTAGAAGAGAGATTATTTTCTAGAATTGTTTGGCCAGTGCTGTGTTCCTTTGTGCTAGTTGCTTTTTTCATGGGTATAATTTGATCGTCTCAATTTTCTTTCACGAATGTTGTAGCCTGACTGGGTGAGGAGCCTGTCAGCTTGGATCTCACTTGTGGCTTGAGGTAGCAGAACAGTGAAAGACAAGTCATATGGATGACAGCACAAGGTATCATTATGGCTGGGATTAAGGGATAGTAAGGGATGACAGTGCAATTGGCATCACAGCTTGAGGTGGTGGCACAGTAAGAGGTGACGGTGCAGAGACTGTCTTAATGTCAGAGAGGGTGTCAAGGCATCTCTTTTCCAAAGCATTTCCCTCTAAGATGGAAGACAGACCTAGCCAGTCACCAAAGCCAGCCACTAATAAATCGGGGTTCCAGACAGAAAGGTGACAAATGGAGGGTGCCTGCAAGACCTTAGTGCATCCAGCACTGACAGCAGCTGATCAAAAAGCAACAAAAAGACCATTGCAAAAGATTCTCTGTGTGAAGGAGGTGTTATTTCATTTGCAGCATATAAACGTAAGAAAAATTATTGCTGCGAGTCTTTTTTCTTTTTACAATCCTACAAGTCTGTCCCCCACAAAAAGTTTCAGATACAGATAATTCTTTTGCAGGGAAGAACCATTGGTTAACAATGGCTGTGGAAGATTTCAGCTTTCCCTGTTTTCTGAATGGTTCTTGACCAGCTGACACTGAAAAATTTCAAGAAGAATTTGATGGAGAGATATTCAATACCGGCTCTTGTTGTCACTTGTGACATCTGGTAGAAGGGATGCAAATACCACTTTCCCCCCTCAAACTCTTCTAAGAAATTACTTTTATTCTAAATGGGGAAAAAAATTCCTCTCCCTTTTACACACACCACCCTTTTGTCCCCCTCCAATTTGGAAAATTGTCTACATAGTGCCAACAACTGATGCGCAGTACGTAGGGTGTCCAACATAAAAACTGATGGCATGATATGACCTAATGAAGCTAAGTTAAGAGGAAGGCCAAATTCTGCTGAAACTCTTGGACTGCGGGAGTCTGCATGGGAATTTGGTCCCTGGTGTCTATTTCAGAGAATGCATTTGATTTTAGATGCAATGGCTTCTCATTTTGCCCAGAGCTAATTCCACATATGTTAACCCCTCGCCCCCTCTCTTCCCTTTAAAAATAGCATTGATTGCTGTTATTTCCCTTAATGCCTGTGGACTGTTGCCATTAGTTTGAACTTTAGTATGTGAAGCACATAAGGATGCAGTCTTTAAAATTGTGCTTTGTTTTCTAAGAGGCTTTGACAAGGTAATTCCTTTTGTGTCCCGAGATTTTAAGGATAAAGCATGTAGTCAAATGATTTACGGCTCTGCTGTGTTCAGCTGTATTCAGACTCCAGCAAATTTTGGAGTCACTTTTGCAGAAAGATTGGAGGCACTAGAGATCCAGAACATGTGCACTGATGAAATGCAAAGGGATCATGTAACTATTTACAACCACCCTCCAACAACCATTTTCTTTTCGAGCACCACATTAGAGATTACACAAACATCTGTCTGGTCACTTTTGCTTTCTTAAATCAAATACTATTAGGAACTTTGCATCTGGCATCCAACTTGGCAGGGGAAGAACTGGGGAAGTATGAAAAAGTAAGGAAAATAGCCTGTCAGGTTACCACTAAAAGCAGTTTTAAACCCTGGGACTTGAGCATTTCTCTTTACTCAAGGCTCTTTGCCTTCTGGAGGCATGGCATTGTTTTATTCTTCCCATTTTTAACCATAATTCTTTTGACATCTGAAGCTCCCTCCCCAGGCTGAAAAGTTGTATTTTAGGTCATCATAAGTTCTGTGATTGTTCTATAATCTGTTCTTGTCATTCTTCTTTGAGTGCTGATGTGAATCATGTGCAAGAGAATGACAAAAGTGCAGCAAACAGTTGTGTGAGTGTCTGCTTTAATTTAAATAAGTGTGACTTGCTGCCTTGTGTATGCCTGAGATCATTTTCAGATGAATGAGATGAATGCTTCTGATAGGGGTATCCATGGTCACGAGTCAGGGAACAGGGATCCCCTGACAAAATGTGTTTAACCTATTGTTAAATGACATGTGAGTAGTGAGAGTAGAATATTCATTCAACTTGTAATTTGTTTTGGGAAGATATCAGATGAAAGGAACTCTATGGATGTAATTTAATGTAATTGTATTAATGCATCACACTCCAGTCATTTGAGGAACATAACTCTTGGAGAGATCTGGAAATATTTGTGAGTGGTTTTAGGTTTATATTACTTAACCTACCATCTGTAGACACCTCATAACTACCCCCCAGTAAAATGCTGAATAAAGAAAAATGCTGGAACTGTTGCTATGGGGGGAGGAGGCTGTATGTGGGAAATACACCAAAGAGCATCTGGTTTATTTTTGCAAACTTGAATGAATTACAAAATTTAAGTAACTTATTTTTCACCAGTTATCATTCTAGTGTCGCGTGGGTTCAACCTCTGAGGTAGATTTTCAGAGATTCTAAGAATTTACAATGCAACTTTTCAGCTTCAAGTGCCCTGTAAAATGTTAATGTACAAAACTTCTTCACTCATATTTTTCTTACGTGCATGAAACATTATTTTTAAGCCAACTGGATTGTTTACATAAATCAGACAATTTCTGATCCTGCATATCTGAAATGGGAATTTCAATCCTGATTCCAGAATTTGAAAGGAATATGGTCCAGATGTAAATTCTATGTGATTTCTGAAGCTGTAGCTCAAAACTTTTATTCCTGAATTCAACCTTTCCAGTTCACTTCCATTTCTGTTTCTTTCTAAAAATGTTCATCCATTGATGCAGAAAGAAAAAGGCTTTTTTTTTAAAGAAAGAAATTCTCATAGACTGATTTCTGAAATGGTGGGTTCTTGGGTCTGTTAAATCTGATACAATCATTCATAAACAGACAAGATACTTGAACCTCCCGATGACTCCATCCACAGGTCTAAAATTACTAGCAGTAAGTGTCAGAAAACCTATAGAATCAGTTTTCCTGCTTTAATTCTGAAGCAAAAAGCTTAGTATTTTTGAAAGTATCCTAATAAAAATGACAATAACAAGGTATGTGTAGGATAATCATGTTTTTTGAGTAGAAAATAAAATCACTTCTGCCAAGGCAGTCTTCTCTAGATAAGTTGGAAGCAAAGATATATGCTGAAAACAGAACTTCAATTCAGTATTTGATCTACCATTTTCTGTTCTTGAGCTGTGTTCTTCAAATCCCGTCTGGTAAAATCCCTCAAGGGGATCCTTGTTACAGGAACTGTAACTTTAGTCCATGTGTTTATTCTACGTAGCTTGGTGCAGTCCTGCTCCATGACTGTGGTTTATAAGCACTATAAATAATCCTCAGTTGCAGCAAGCTTTCAAATATAGATGTGTTTGAAATGAACTCAGATGTTTTTCAGCCTGTCTGTATGTTCTGTGTAGTCCTTACCCCACTGTGTAAACAGCAGCTCCCACTATAAACAGAACCAGCTCCTTGGGTTGTATAATGGCAGGAGCTCGAAGTAAGAACTGGGTCATTATCTGTGCTTGTGCTGATCTAGTACTGATACTGCTGAATAAAGCAGGGCCTTTGATTCTTCTGGCAGAGTTGCTTTTCAAGGGGATATATATGTTCCAAGCATATATGGGTTTCAAAACCCCCAGATGCTGACTCTGAGAGATATTTTTTCTGTGCACAAAGCCCAGACCAATCTGACTTACAGGTGCCCAGTGAGGTGTGACTTAATGCCCTGCTCCTCCGTTTGCTGAGTTCGGGAAATGGTCAGGACTTGTCCCAGCTCCTTCCAGCCTGGGCTGCTGGGCTTCTTTTCTATGCAAACTAGAGCGTGATAAGGGGCTGATGTGTGTTTGGGTATTGTCCAAATGTGGAGTTCATGTCTCCAGGGCACAGCACCCGGACCCAGGAACTCAGAAGCATTCCTTCATCCCTCATTAGACGCTGCCAACAACACTGACAATAATTAGAATGAGGACTATAGAAAAGTAAGCTGAATGAATATGGAAATTGGTACTAGAGACATAACCATCGGATATGAAAGCATTAAGTCTTTACAAACAAGAATCCATTGAGCATTTGAGAGCTAAGCCTGGTTTAATCAAATGGTGCATCAATGAAGTGATTCCGCTGCTCAAATATTTGAAGGATCAGTGGGATGAAAAGACAGAAGCGGGCATTGTTCTTCCTATACAGTGCTGCATTTGTGCTGTAGCTCCTGAGTGATATCAGTGTCCAGATAGCCCAGTGATTTCAAACTTTATTGTATAGCATAGGACAACCCAGACAGCAAATGCAAGTTCTTCTTTTTCATCTATGGACAAACCACATTATAATCTCTGTGGATTTTATTGGCAAATTGCTGCAGTCAGGTGTGAAGCAAATTACTTCAGATCTGTTTCTCTGAATGAAAAATTAAATTTATTGTATTCAAGTCATAAATTCACTTAACATTCTTTCCTTGAATTGTAATGGCCTCCATCTGAGCTGAATTATAGCACTGACTGCACCTTGCTAAAAAGGATACATTTAAAAAGGAATTTTACTAAAGGGGAAGCTTAAGCAGAAAAAGGCAGGATGAATCTCTAGATCAGGAGGCCTTGGAACAGGAATTCCAGCCTGGCTGTGCCTGGTTCCTTGTTAGAGCAGAAAATGCCCTTGAGCTGAAAAGGAATTGAACTTGAGCTCCTGCTCACACAGGAGGAGGTAAATGGAGAAATGCTTGATGCACTTTTGATTCTCTGAGACAACTCACAGAGTAACTTTATAATACAGAGACAACAAGTAGGAGAAAAAAAAGTCTTGAGATTCTTGCATCAATATTACAAATTTTGAAGGATTTGATTTATTATTTTGACTTTTGCTTTTGGATATACCATACAGCAACACCCAGATTTGAAAATCCAAATAATTTCAAATTCTTTGGAAGAAGCAGAAGGTGTCTTACTGATTCCCAAATTCTCCATATTGGCTTGTCCCTTTCTGAGTAGAGGTAGATGAAAGCAGGTGAAAAGGAGAATAAATGCATAAGTACTTTGCTGAATTTGAAGAGTAAGAGCATTCTGCAAATGTATTCTCTGTCCTACACTATGCTGTGTATTCTGTGTCCTACACTATGCTGAGCTGGGCTGTACAAGCTGTAGTTCTGGGCAAAATTTGTCACGTAGAATTTTTTCTGGAAAGTTAATTACTTCTGTGGCCAATGTGATGTTACTGAAATTTGATTATTAAATGAAATGTGAAGCCTTTACTAAGAAATGCTCCAGAGCTGTTATCTCAGAATACCATGGCAAGGTAATTTCAGAATACCAGATCCCAGCTACTCCCTGAAAGTTGCAGCTATATAAAACCTTAGTGAGCAGTGATGTTGAAAAATGCATGTTAATCAGTGCAGATCTTCCCCATCACCTAACCCTGTAATTGATGGTGCCATCAACAGCAGAGACAGTCATTTAAATTATGAATGCTTCTGGTTATGAATGATGGATTTTTTTGGCATAGGAATTAAAGAGTATGCATTATTAGAACTAGTAGAAGAATTCAAGTCGTTGTGGAGAAAAGTACAAAGTTAGGCATGGTTTAACATTCATGAATATTTGGCTAACAAACAGATTTTTCTATTAAATATGTAGGCATTACAAAACAGATAGAGAAGCATCCATTGAATAAGGTTTGAAAGTTGTTCTAAGCCTTGTTGAAGCTGATGATGGAGCCGGTCCTGGGAGGTTTCTGGGCAGTGGCTCTGATGGATCCGAGAGAAAGTGACTCACTGCACAGTGTGAGCCACTGCTCTGCAGCGTTTGCTTGGACATCTTCTATAATCACCTTTATTTGCAGAATACATTTCTATTTAGACCCTGAGTATATGGGCAGCTCAGTGTCATTAACGAAAGGAAAATATGGAAACTTACCTTCTGCTGATATGGCCAGCAGGTTGTCTTCACAGAGGAGGATTTCCTCTGAGTGAGCGGAGTTGGATTTCACCCGGTTTTAAGACTAGAAGTATGAAAAACATGATCTGATAATCAGGCAGCACTTGCATCTTGGTGTCCTAATTCTGCCAGTTCTTTAGCAACCCCCTAGAGTTTTCCAAGGAAAACTGCATAAACAACAACAATGGCAAAAATAGCAAGACTGCTATTAGAGAAACAAACCCAGTCAGTAAAATGGAAAATAAAGGTGCAATCATTAGAGGTTAAAATCCTGTAGCAATCTTTCCACAATAGAAACATCCATAAACCTCCTGGAGGCTGCAGTCTGTGGGGTATCCCCTGTGTAGGGATATTGCCTGGGACGTGGGATTTGAGAGTACAGATTCGGGAATGAGGCCATGGTGCTTTGGCTCTTGTTATCTCAGGTTCTCCAGTAAGCCCAGTTCAAGCCCATGGCTCAGGAAGGTCGCAGCTGTCCCTGGGCAGCGCAGAGCCAGCACTGCACAGCCTGCTCAGCTGTGCCTCTGGGGCGTAAAACAGCCTGAAATTCAGCTTTCCCAAAGAGCAAAACCTGTTTGGAGACACTGTCTCATGACTGGGCAGAGCTTGAGATTTTTCTGGTTTATTTAAAATAATCTGGGTAAGCCCCACTGAAATACAGCAGCCATTTGCTCCCCTGAGGAGATCTGACATCCTCCCAAGGGTGAGCAGTGCCTATGGGCCAGTTCCTACAACAGATTTACAACCCTGCCATAAGCAGCAGGAGTAAGACTGAGTATCCCAACCTGCTTGCTTGGCATGACATGGGCTTGATGTAAGAAATACAAAATTGAGCTAATATAGTTACTACACTGTCTGTTTGTGTCCAGGGAATGCTGAACACATGAAGAGCAGATGGAAGAGATTAAAAAGACATAGAATTATAGATGAGAAATGTTTACAATTAAAGCAACAAACATGAGATCTCTCTGTAGTCCCTTTCCTGATTATTTTGAAGGCCGTTAGGGTGAAAAAGTCTTGACAAACAAAAACTATTTGACTCAAACAATACTTTTCAAAATTATCTTTGTTTCCCTTCACTCCAGCCTAGCAAAGGAAAATCAGTGCATTTAGCACCACCAATTAATTTAGACCATTTAAAGTTGTCTGATGAATCTGATAATTCAGCTTGTCCTCTACTGTTTCAGCTACTAAGGAAATTCCAGTTAGGGACTGCTAGATCAGATATCCTGTGTCTCAGCTGACCCAAAATCCCCATGATGGTTTTAGCACCATTCTTAAGAGAACCATGCAGACTTAGTGAATAACAGACTTGTTTACCTGAATATGGCAGAGCATTTAATTTAAAGGATATTGGCATCACTATTAGAAAACTCAGAATTAAAGGATGATGCATGGAATATTCTTTATTTTTGCTGTTAGTAGTGCAATTCATTAATAACAATTCAGTAGAAAACAAAAGAAGCTTAATAGATCCTTGTTGGTGGGAAAGTCTCTCCACCAAAATCATGAAGTAAATATCTTTCTAGCACTCTTAAATGTTTTTTTCCTAAACTCTAGTTTCTAAGGTTCGTGTATGTTCCTCCAACTGTGCTCATAACTGAGCAAAGCTGAATAATTCTGCATCAAGAACTTGTGCTGCTGCTCACAAGCCTCGTGGTGTGATCTTGGTGCAAAAGCAACAGTATAAAATTAAAAAAGACCACGAATTTTACTCCAGCCCCAGGGTTTTCTAAAAGCACAGGCTCTCAGCCTAGTTTGTGTTAAGACTGTTTTTTCAGTCCCTGACAGGGTGTAAAATTACAGACTGGTCAATGCAGATAAAGCTGACACATATTTTCAAGCACAGTGAGAGTTTAGGGCTATATTTAACAAAAACACTGAGTTCTGTGTTTGGGGAATACACTCTGCCTCTGTACCCAAAAGAGTCACCAGAATCCAAATTCTCTCTAGCTTCTCCTGTTGATCACATCCCACTCAGTGGTTTCAAATTTTATCAGATTGTGCCTCTTTAGGGAAAGAGGTATGATTTTGAGGTAAATACATGGAAGATAGATTTTTTAAATGCATCCAATTTTTAGCTCTCAAGGACTTAGTGTCTTTTCTCCATAGTGCTGCTAAAAATGCAGCCTTGGATTTCCTTTTCATGAAAGGGAAAACGTGCAGTCTTGACAAGCTTGGGAGAAGGGACATATTTTCTGATGTTGCTTAGAGCACATCTGTGCACAGAGCTATTTCTGCCTTTATCTCACAGCTGATAACATTAGACTTTTAGAGTTAGGTTTTTGAAGGAGCTGCAGACCAAATGCTGAGTTTTAAAAATCTGTCTGTAAATATTATAGTAGAGCTCCTGGTACAGTGAAAAACCTGGGTAAAGTGACTCTTCTTAACACTGAAAATTAGGTTCTCTCCCCAAACAGATGTACTGGCTGTATTGTATCGACTTCTAAATATTTGAAATTAATATTATAAAGTCCATTTCTTTGAATCATATATGACAGGAATCTTTCCCTGGTGGTAATGGCTATTTCTGTTCTGGGGAGCACGGAGCACTTTCCAGATCTTTCTGAGATAGTTTGTATTATCTGACATTTCTGCAGGCAACGTTTGCTTAGTGGTGAATTGGATTGTAAATTCTACAGCTGTGAAGTTGTAGCAAACAGGAGTCTTGGCAAATTTCTAAATAAAGCTCTGGTAAGGAGCGAGTGGGAATTTAATGAATACAGATTGTGGAATCAATCTCTCAATGTGTTTTGATAAGGATAAAGTGCCTATATAATAGAGGTTTTTATTGCACCACTAAGTATGACAACAGTGAAATTTATTATATGCACCTATTTATATTATTTTCCTTTCCTTTTCATTCTTATAAAACCTTTCAAACACAAAAGGTTGTTTCTCTGTAAGTTCTTCAGCTGGGAGGATTCAAATAAAAAAAAAAAGTTAAGAGGCTGCAATCCCAATGCTGAGAAACTCAAAGGTTTTATAAGAATGAAAAGAAAAGAAAAATATTTTTTTCCCTGTGCATGGAAAGACAGGCTCTGTATGTGTGTGATATGTTGGACTTTGCTTTATGATTTTTGTATTGATAGCTTTATAAGAAGAGGATGCTCTGAGAATTGCACTGGTGGTTTTATTTTGCATTGAGGAGTCTCTCTGACCAGAAGGAAATTTTCTGGGCAAATGAATCAAGTTGCAATCTCAGCACATCTCACCCTGGGTACCCCCACAGTCTGTCTGGGCCCAGCCATGTGCCTGTGTCCTTCTCTTCAGGCAGCACAGTGACAGTCCCTGGGCTGATGAGGGCTGGATACAGCTCTTTCAGAGGCTGCTGCTGTCATTCCTCTGTTGGCTGGAGAACAGACTGCAGAATGAAATTAACTTTCTCTGACAGGAGTAAATACAGTACACAGACAACACAGTGTTCCTGGGTCCAAAAGAAGGAAATTCCATGGATTTCTACTGGGACTGCAGTAAGATTTAGTCTTGCAAGCAATACCATAATTTATGAATTATAGGGACAAATATCTGATATTTATAAATGCCTACTATACGAGACTTCCTGTTTCCATTGAAGTCAATGGCAAAATTCCCATGGACTTGAATGCCAACCTGATCTGGACCACAGTAAGACATATTTCCCATTAAAATCATGTTATAATTAAAACTGGGAAACTGCTTACCAAGGTGGATCTGATAGCCACAGAAGCTGTGGGTCATTAGTATGAACTGAATCTTTCTTTGTTTCTCTACTACTTCAACTGAAAATTAAGTAGTGTCCTTGTTTTTACCAAGATCTGTAAATTTTTCATCCTGTACCTCATGATGGTTAAAGCCATCTTAGCATACTTTGTGACCCCTGTCAAAACACATGGAAGTTTCTGTTAAGGTGATGTGGTTATTATCAGCCATATTCTTAAATTTACTTCCCAGTCAAAAGAGGAACATTTCAACACGTGGTCAAAGAAAGAGGGTAATTGTCAGTAGAAGGAGGAAACAGACACTCTTCAGGCAGCAGCAGTTGCAGGGTACCCAGGAATGGCAGCAGGTATTTGGCTGAATAGTTCACATGGCAGAGTTTAGGAGGAAGGACCTACCCTGGCAGGGATCAAGAGCAAGCACAGGACTGGACCTCCCTGCTGTACATCTGTAGTTCTGCCTCCAGGGAACACCTGTCTTTGTATGTAAATCATTCATGCTTATCAGAGAGAGGAATGCAAAACCCTGGATGGACTATCTGAATTCTAATTCTGATGTTGGTGTTGAGCCTCCCTGTGGCCCTGGACAGCTGATATTTACTGTGTGCTTTGTGCCAGTACCTCCCTGTGCAGTTTGCCACAGGCATTTAAGTGTTAGGCTTTGTCCTTAAAAAAGGGTGAAAGAAGGAGGTCAAAGCTGAAAGAGAAAATTGTTGATATTGTCTCAGTATATGTTGAATAGATTCTTGTGCTACAAACTGCTTCATTACAAGAGAGATGATTCTAGGAATCAGATCCTACTCAGTGTAAGTGTATCACAAAAGGTTTCTGTGTATTACTTAAGCTGCTGTTTCCCTATAAGCAAAACTGGGCTAATCTCTTAATGGCTGAAAGGTGTGTATGAACTCCACAGTTACTTTTAATGATTTCCGGAGATGAAAAATTGTACTGAAATACAGGCCAGTTGTTTTTGTTGTCAGGGTGGTTTTGTTTTGGTTGGGTTTAGTTTTGTTTTGCTTTTAGCTTTTCTGTAAGTTCTTCAGTTTCGTAAAAACAGAATTTGAGTTACACTGGTCATACGTTTTTGCTTATCCCTATATTGACAAAGCTTCAGCTTTTGCCTGGTTAAGGGCTGCCTTATGGTAGATTTGGTCCATGTATGAATTTTCCCAGCTATCAAGACGGTAGTTTTATTTTAAACTGAAATAGTCCCATCTGATCTGCTATGTGAGCCAATAATAAATGGCGAAATACTCAATTCAGAAAAATAAAATTATGGGTATTTTTTCTGTACTTCATTTTGTTCTGTGCAGTTTATCTTGGGTTGGGGAGAGAAAAAAATATTGTTATGGAGAGCAAAGAAACAGTGCAAATATGTTTATGTATTTCTAATTTTGTCTTGGGTGTTGAATTGCCCTGGGTTCAGTTGCATAATGATAAGTAAAGCAACTGGACACAATCCAGTGCAAAGTGATGCATGAAACCAGCACTTTTCCCCCCTACTGTGTGAAAATTTGTATCAGCAAGAAACAGATAGTCTAACTTGTATGTAGCTGGAGAACTGCCTGCATTTTGATACCTACATTCTTTGAAAATGACTCATTCTTGAGTGCCGACACCAGATCCCCGGCGTGCTGAAGCCCAGCAGTGACCCGCTGACCCTGGGCTGCATTAACCCTCCATCCTCCTCACCCTGCACCGGCGTGACCCCGGCAGCGGGGCCAGGGGAGCTGCGGGCAGGGCTGGGGGGAAGGTGATTATTGCGTGGGGCTAAAGCCCAGTGTTGCACCTCACAAATCCGTCCTGGAGCCAGGGTTAGAGCCAGGGTTAGGGCTGAACTCCGCTGCCTTCTTGTCACAAACCCTGCCCGCCACGTCCGCATCGCTGGGACTGCAGTGTGTGACTGCCTCGGGTGGCCTGGCTGCAAAACCCGACCTCCGGGTCAGCCACCTTCTGTCCGGGAGATGGGACAAGGTGCTGCCTTTCTGAGGAAAAGGCCAGTCATTGCTTTTCTGCTGCTAATCAGATGTATTACTTGTTGCAGGCTCAACAATTATTTAAAAACCCCCCACTTATGGTAAAGCTTTTGTTCTTTAAGCCTCTTTCACCCAGAAAACCTGATATGTGACTTTCTGTGAACTATGTAACAGGAAACACTAATGAAAAAAAGAAAAATAAAAGGCTTTGGTGTTTGAAGGAAATTACATTTTTTAATAAATAAGTTACCTTTAAAACAAACCTCCAGTGTCAGATAGAGAGTAATCAGAGAATAATTTCTCTGTTTTGCCTTTTTTTAGAAAAGTAAGAAATGTAAAGCTTTCTGGTTTTCACATAGCTCTCCAACAGCTACTTTTTTATGGCATAGAATAATAGTATTTGTGTGAAAGAAGGATGGGGAGGTTCAATTCTAGAATGACTCTCCTATTTGGTTCTGGTTTTATGTTGTTTTGTCCAAATCTACATCCAATCTCTGGGAGGTAGATCTCATAGTAGAATTTGAAGCAGTGCAAGAATAAGTATGTAAATAAGTCAGATTAGTTTCAGGAGTGGGAAATGTTTTTAAGTAATGTTTCAGGCTAAGCCAGTGTGAAAATGGGGGTAAAGATGCAGATTTGGGCTGTTGCTAATCAGCCACTCAGCAGCTCTGCACTTAAGATTTTTCACAGTGTGACTCTTTTAAATAGGACACAAACACACAAACACATTGCAGATTTATCTTACTTTGGTAGGTGAAGATCTGGAGCCTAATTGTAATTAGTAGTAGCTGTTTATGGCTGGCTTAGAGACCTCCCAAAGCTGAACTAGCCATGGCAAAGTGAGCACATCTTTCCCTACTGTGAGAGACAGCGCTGACCTTTGAGTGTTCAGCAGGCCTTTGTGAAACTGCTGGGATTTATTGATGACTTGGATTGTTTGGATTGACAAAAGGACAACTGAAAAGATGCTAAGTCATCATGAATGTGGGAGTTCATCTCTGTGATCTCTGAATGGTGTTTAAAGGTTATGATTTGTTCTCAAGTGACTGAAGCAGCGGGGTGGGAACTGACTGAGGTCTTCCAGTTTTTGTTTAAGATGCACAGTATTTCATTTTTGGATGAGGTGTAACTCAAACTGTGCTCTTGGGGCAGTCAGCTGTGGAGTATTCTGCTCTTACAATGGTCCAAGGAGTGCTGTATGTTGGAAATCATTGATGGAGCAGTAGAGGGATCTGGCTGGGCAAATTGCTCTAAAACCAAAGCAGAAGGATAAACACTGCCTCCTCCAGCTCAGCTTAGCTATTCAGCGGTGGCTAAAAGCTGCCACCAGGGCTGAGGGGCACAGTGCCATCCAAGGCTTTGTAATGGCTTCGGTGCTGCTGTGGTGCTCCTGAAGGGTGATGCAGAGCAGTGCCAGTGGACTTTTTTTAATCCCAAATATGCACCTTGCACTCCGTGACACATTCTTGGTATGCAACAGTCAACAACCATGGAACTCGTCTGTGCAAACTGTGTGCAAACTCATTGAATTCTGCACCTACTTGACAGTCAGTCCTTGCAGATTAGATTATTTTTCTTGGAGCAGGCAAGATTTGCCTAAGAGGAAATGTCATAAGAATAGGATGGAAATGAAGAGTGAATTCTGTTGCTTAAAGGCTGGTCCTGCTAGAATAGAAGGGATAATGCACTAATCAAATTTTGACAAGGTATTAAGGAGAAAAGATGGGAAATCATTTTTGAACTGCCTGCACTAAAGCTGGATGCCTGAAAAATAAAGTAGTTCTTATGCATAAACATAATTTTGATTTAGTTGGCATTACCCAGGGATAAGTCATACAACTATAGCAGCCATAAACGTCAGTGCATGAAAGAATGGGCCTCAAACATGCTGGTGATGCCAAGAAATCAGGGAGACCACCTGTTCCAAGATGAAGTACAATATAAAAAAATACAGAAACTTCATCTCACCCAGCTGGTACCAGCACAGGTAGCACGTGTTGCATGTGATGCATGTGGACATGATTATGTGACTGAAGCATACATGGCCTGACCTGCTTGTACAGGACAAAGAAAAGTAACAGAGGGAGTGATCATAATAAAGAACTGTTTAGGGAGAATATTCCACTGTGATCAGTCTTCCCTGCCCTGTGATATTTATGTAAATGTAAATTCTTCAAACAAAGGCTTGTTTTCAGGCTGCAGGGAAGGACAGAAGATCCATGAATTGCACTCTGCAGTGAGGCTTTGCTGCAGCCTCGGTGGCAAAAATGGGGAGATGGAAGTATTGGACTTGTCAGTCAGGGCTTGGCTTGTTGAGTCCTCTTCTTTTGTGCTTTCTGAGAGACAATTCAGCCAAAGCAGAGAATGGAGACTGAAGAGAAATAAATAGGCAGGGAGCAGGAAATGACCAAAAGACAGAAAAATAAAAAGAGCGAAAATGTGAACAAGATCTTGTTGTGTACAACACATTAGAGGTGCTCTCACCTTTCTCCTTTCAGCTGCTGTTGTCTGAGCCTGGCAGGAAGAACGGGACAAGGCTGGTAACCTGCAAACACTGAGTTACAATCTCTGGCAGGGTTGACATCAGAGTGTTAAGATGTCTCTTGGCCCCCCCAGTTTTCTTTCTCTTAGTATGCTCCCTTAAAATGTTTGTTACGCTTCGTAAGACTTCTTAAAATCTAAAGCCTTTAAACGTGGAGGATTTGCACTGGTGCAGGAAACAATTGCTCAAGGACTGAGAGTGTGCAGTCCTTGCCTAGCTCGACTCCCGGCCTCTGGCCTGTCCCCAGCCTAGCTCCGCATCCCTTCGGAATGCCCAGCCCCAAATCCTGGCGTCGGGAATGCACAATTCCCGCAGTTGGGAATGCACAATTCCACATCCCGCCGTCAGGAATGCGCAATTCCCGCAGTTGGGAATGGCCAGTCCCACGCCCCGCAGTTAGGAGTGCACAATTCCCGCAGTTGGGAATGGCCAGTCCCACGCCCCGCAGTTAGGAATGCGCAATTCCCGCAGTTGGGAGTGCACAATTCCCGCAGTTGGGAATGGTGCCGAGCTCAGTCCCACGCCCCGCAGTTGGGAGTGCACAATTCCCGCAGTTAGGAGTGCGCAATTCCCGCAGTTGGGAATGCCCAGTCCCACGCCCCGCAGATAGGAATGCGCAATTCCCGCAGTTGGAAGTGCACAATTCCCGCCGTTGGGAATGTACAATACCACGCCCCGCCGTCGGGAATGCGCAATTCCCGCAGTTGGAATGCCCAGTCCCGCGCCCCGCCGTCGGGAATGCGCAATTCCCGCAGTTGGGAATGG
>NW_024581129.1:2292383-2310247 GCF_017639235.1 Corvus kubaryi
GCCAGCCCCGCGCCCCGCCGTCGGGAATGCGCAATTCCCGCAGTTGGAATGGCCAGTCCCGCGCCCCGCCGTCGGGAGCGCTGCGCTCGCTGCCGGCGCAGGGAGGCCCCGGAGCGCCCCCTCGTGTCCGCCGCGCTGGCGCCGGGGGCCGGGGGCGGCTGGGTCCCCCCCGGGGCCGGGCAGCAGCGTCAGGCGGCGGGATCGGGTGCCGAGCTCTGCCTTCCCGCAGAACTCTCGGCAGACAAGCTGAGGTCGTAAGTACGTAAAAACATCGAGCCTCTAAAAACATTTGTAAATCGTATTTCATGGAAAAAGCTGCCCCTCTCACGCTGCTGAGTTAGCCAGGAGGATGGATATGAGGATTTGTTGATAGGTCACTAAATCCTGTTCTGCAGTGCAAAAATCGAGGGACAAAATACCAGTAGCAAGGTCAAGGAAGCTTCCAGGGCTGTCACTTCCAGCTGCTCTGCTGTTTTGTGTCACCTCTGTCTGTGATTCCTCTGGTTCCCTCAGGTGAGCACAGAGCTGCTCCGACAGAGCCCAGACCCCTTCCATCCCGCCAGTGTGTCTTGTACGTGAGCCTTCAGCCCACTGCCATCTTTCCTAGTGCATTTCTCTGAAGGGGAGGTTCAGTTTTCCAGAAAGATTTTTCCCTGTAGTCTTGGTTCTCTCATCAAGCTGTGAAAAGCTCCCATTGGCATCACTACCTGAATCCTATCACCCATGCTAAACCTTATGTAGCTGCCTTCTATTATAGAATAATAGACAGACACGGGATCCTCAAATGGATGAAGAACCCAATTCAAACAAAGCAGTTCTTTGGGATTTGAAATGTCCTGCAGGGCCGTATCCACTGGGACACAGGAGTGTCTAAGTGCACAGGCAGGGCCTATTGGAATTATCCTTATTCTAAGAGAAAAAAATCACCTCATCCTGACAGGCTACAAGTTACACAGGATTTTGTGATTAAATCAGAATTATTCATACCAATTTCGTGTTCAAAACTCCAGAAAAATAAGAAAAGATTTCATGTGGTGGAAAACCCCAGTAGGCTGTGTGGGAGCCTCCAGAGTCAGATTGTGATAGCGTTGGGAAAGGGTTGAAAAGCAACATAGCAGAGTGAGATCAAACCACAGCACATGTGTTGTTGTTACTGTTACTAATATTGTTTCCACAAATGTTTGAGATGTTGTAGGTATTTCTCAGACATAAAAGAAAGAATTACATCTGGCCAGGTAGTTCACAGTGGGATATGAGCTTTTTTTTCAGTTTGACATGGAAACAAAATAAACACAACATTAGCAATTATTTGGTTTCTTGCTGAGAATATGTTATGTAACTACTCTGGCTTTCTTTCCTCATAACATAGGGTGGGGAAGTTGATAACTGTAGAGAAAAGAGTAATACAGACATTCAGCCACCCTGCAGCATTTCCGAGAATCACCTTTGGCAGGTGCAGAAAAGATGTCCATGAACTTCCAGAGCCTCCCAGCAGGAGTTCTTTATCGCATTCCATACTGTGATAAAAGAGCAGAATCAATAACTCAGAGAATGGGGACTGAGCAGCTGATGCTGAATAGAAGTCTTAGGAGGCAAAGGGTATTTGAGAAGAACTTAATAAGCAATCCAAGTTTCTCCAGTCCTCTGTAATCCACGTTTAATTTCAGTTTGCAAGGGCCAGCCTACAGGATGGTTACTCCAGATTTATACCAGTATAAGCAAGAATGGAAAAACCAGACACTTAAGGAATGAAAATTCAGCCAGAAGATTGAAGGGAATAAAATGTCATCCAATGATTAGTTTGGGCAATGGAACAGAGTGCATTATGTTTGAAAAGGGAGAGCCACACTGCACTATTAGGTGCTCCAGTGCCACAGAAAGGGCTGGAGAGGAAGAGCTGGTCCATCTACACACCTACACACATCCTTCTGCACATCAGGGCACCCAGGTACAAATCCCAGCTGCCTGGGAGGAGAAATACATCATTTGGCTATGTCTCTTCCCAGGCACTCTGCACTTCCCAGGCAGATTTAATTTTTTGGAGGTGAAATTGAACAATTGGCAAAGGCCCAGTATCTCAGAGAAATGTGAAAAAACCTCAGAAATGAACTTGTGTGGCAATGAGGATGTGCTGGGAGGAGCCTGCTGGTCCCTTGCTGGTGGAACCCTTTGGCAATCAGAAAACTCTGTGAAGCATGGGATCCACACACAGGAAATACAGAACAAGAGAGATCTAGTCTTGTTTCAAGCCTCTTTTGGTATATCCCAAACATTTATTGCCCACAGACCCATTTTCTTAGCTATGCAACTCCTCTGTGGGAGCATCAAGTTCCATATTAAGGCTGTTTAGGTTCTTTGCCCTTACTGCTCCCTTTGAAGGACCATGCAAACGTGTGATATCCATCAACAGCTAGAAAAGTTTTCTGTAGTTTTCAGTCTAAACATGCTGTTGATCAGATAATAAAAATTTTATCTCACAGCCATGTTAACCTTTAACTTAGTTCTTTTCCCACTCTATTTATCTTAAGATCTATTTATAAAGGACTTGCATAGATCTATTTATAAAGGACTTGCATATTGTTCCTCCACTGTCACACTGAAGAAGTCATGTTCTTTTTATCTCTCCCTAAGACTGCTAATTCTGTAATTGCTCTAATAGCCAGTCTGCACTGATTCCAGTTCAAGCTAATCTTTTTCAACACTGTTGACAGGAACTGTATAAATATTTCACACAAAATCTTACCAGTGCCTTGTCTAAAAGTGCCAATATTTCCTTCTCTGCTAAAAATCTCACCTAACCCATCTGAGCACTACATTATCTGTCTCCACAGCTGTGTTGTACTGGGAGATTTGGCACACTGTCAGTCTATCAGAACACTCAGATCTTTTTCCTTCTCTGTTGCTTCCAGCTGATGAATCCCAAGAACATGACTTTGCAGTTCACATTATTAAATTTCTATCACTGCAGACAAGAAGGTCATCTAATTCCAGTGAGGTGATCTGGTCCTCCTCAGGACTGGCAATACCTTCCATCGTTTAATCACCATGCACAGTTTTTGAGGCTAGGCCTGATTATGTTCCTAGTCATGGAAATGTAGATTCTATGGTATTGCTCCAAAGAGTGATCCCTGAGGAACACTGTGGGGTAATTGGCTCCATTCTTGTAGTTCCATTTTTATTATAACCTGTTGCTCCTTCTTTGCATTGTTTTTATATTAATCCCTATCACCTCCACCTTCAGTAATGATTTCCTGCAGAGTGTTGTATCAAATGATCTGTTTGAATTTCAGTAGACTGAGTTCATTGCATTATTTCATTCTGGAGAGATGATTATTTTACTCAAGATACACCAGCTCAGTCTGATACCCTCTGCTCTGGTAAACCATGTATGTTTTCTCACATTCTGTTTGCCTCCCTACAATTAATTGTTCCTTCTTTCAAAGTTTGTTCTAAGACTTGGCATTATACTGAATTTTAAAAATACATTTTAGAATATGTATATTTTCTAAAAATACATTTCAGAATATAAACATTGTATTTGCTATGCTGAAGTCCTAGGCAAGCTTTCATTGAAATTCATTAAACACTGGCTGCTTTTACTTGTAAATTCATATACCAGTTATTTCAGTGTGCTAGGGAGGAGATTGTATGTATTCCTCAATAGTTTTTTGCATGAAGAAATATACTTTGTTTCTCTTAAGGCTTGTAATTTCTGTTACACTACAGCTTCCTTTATATGTCATTCCCATCTGTTATTAGCCTAATGTCAAAGCAAAGGATCATTGCTTATTCTCAAGCAACACCATCTCTGATTTATTATTAAAGAAAACCACCTTATACCATGCCTGTGTCTTTGATGGAGCTCTTCCATCACTGGTGGCGTTTTTCTGCTTTAGGTCTGGGAAGTTAAAGTCTTCCTTAAACAAAGAATTGCAGTTATTACTTTCCTGTAATTTTACATCGCTCATAATTCATATTCAAATTTGAATAGAGGAAGGAAGCTGTAAAAGATCCTCAGCAATATCTTGCTGGGGCAGTTTTTGTCATCTCTAGTCTGAGTAATTTCCACCCAAACAGAATTTGCTTGGTCAATGTGATCACAGATTTCTTTACACTCAGCCATTTCCTCTAGATTCAGTGACACCCTCCCTCTCCTCTCATTTCTGTCTTCCCTAACCAACAGCCTGCATACTGCATTAGTGGGAATATTCTGTTCTCAGCAGAAATGCAGAAGACCTCTCCATGCTCCAGCAAAGTTGCTGATGAGCTTCTGATATCTCATCTTGCCTTTGACATTGCCATTCTGTCTGAACACGACAACTTTCAAGGAAGACAGGGCATGGCCTGTGTGAGGCGCAGGGAGAGGCTGTGCCCTGCCAGTGCCCAGGTGGTAACCAAACACTTTTCACAATCAAAGATGACCTGAAAATAGACATTTGATAGTTTAGCTGCCTGTGTGAACCCCCTGACTCCACAGGTTCTCAGACCCTGACTACCCTCTCAGGATTGTCGTAGAGAAGAATTAATATGAAGAAAAAGTACAGAAACACTGATTTTTGTGCTTATTGATTTGTTCCCCTGTGGATGTCATATTTCCAATATTTTTCTGGACTTACAGCCAACGAGAATAGTCAGGGCACTTCCTATGGAGTGATCTACTTGAGCTAATCTGCATGTCTTACTTGTTCTTCAGAGAAATTATTTTAGCCCCATCATGAGGCCGTTCACTGAGGTTATAAATTTCAGCAGAGCCAGGGGAGAAATGTGCTCCTACATACCTGATCCCCTGAATCCACCAGAGATCTGCTTCTTGTCACTGATGCAACATCAAACAAAAAATAAAGGACTTGTTGAGAAACGACATTGCTGGAGTTCTTTTGGCCCCAGTCACTCATGTCTGCACACACCCAGTTGCTGTGGCTGGGAGTGCCTCCAAACAGAGCTGGATGATGCAAAGCATTTTCCAACTGTTTGCACAATGAAGAATTGCCATCACAGGCTCAAGAGCAACTGTTTTGAGAAAGTAAATATTGTGCATTTCTGGATTAGATAACAGCTAAGGGCAGCACGCATTGTGGCTGGAGCCTGAAGGCAAAGCATAGCAGCAAGGCTGAAGAGCGGTTCTTGTCTCCCACAGGAGGATGAGACTGAGGCTTGCAGCTCAAGGAATGCTCTCCCTTTTACCCATTACCATTGGCTGCATCGTGCTTAATTTTTCAGACATGTAAAATTAAATTAGACAGGAGGACAGCAGCAAAAGGTTGGGTGAATTGGAGAAAGAGTAATAAGTTTGTATCTGATTCGTTTTCAAACCATTCCATCAGATCAAAAATAGACTCAGTTCTCTTCAAAGGGCCAGCAGTTCCACAGTGTTTACAGTTTAGCAGCTCTGGTCAGAACTTCTGCATTTTTCCATGTAGCAAAAACAGTTCTGTAACTGCAACATTATTAATTCAGCTACAATAACTCTCCTGTTATCTGGTAACACTTTTTGACAATGTTTCCTTATTGCTGTTCTCACACCTTTCCATTGCAGTATGTTACAGAAAGGATTGGCATTTACCTGGCATATTGTATCTGCAAAATGCTTTAGTAGGTCTTAATTAGCAGTTCTCAGAGAGTACGAGGAGGTCATTTTTCAATAGAGAGGATAGGAACAGCAATTTTAGTATTGAAATGTCCCACTGGTATTTCTGTGGGCTGTTTCATGCTCAGAATATTTTTTGGGAGATATTTTGTCAGAGGCACATCTTTTGAGGAGTTTGGGGGTTGATTACTGCAAAAGCACAATATGGTTTAAACTCATACCACCAGTGCAATAGTTTCTAAAAAGATAGAATGGTTGGCAAAGAACTTTTGGCCTACTGGTAACAGAGTGTACAGGCCTTCTTCCCACCAGCAGAATGTGAGGAAACTCTGAAATTTCTTGTCATCTTGGTGAGGCACCTGCATCTCTAAGAGTTCTTCTTGCTTGCCTGTGCTGAAAGGTGGCTGAGACAGGAGGTTGTTTCACCTGGGGGAAGAATTATACCTGTGGAAAGTGGCTGCTGAAATAAACACTTGATCTTGTGTCTACAGTTTTAGGATGGAGAGTGAACAAGAGTCTTACCTAAAACTGGTGAAACAGTCCAGCTTGTGGGATTCATAGCAGTAATTCTGTGCAGTCTGTATAATGCTCCTTGGGCTGGAAACCCTGTTGGGTAGATAGGATTTTGTCCATGATTTCAGCTCTTAGAGAGAGTGTCACTGCAAATAGTACCATAATTAAACACCGATGAAGAAAATTGGGCAAACGTGTGCTCTTGTTTCTGAACATTATCCTTCAGCTCCAGCTCGGGGAGTTTTGCACATGCAGCAGTATGTGAGACAGCTTAATAGAGATGGCAAGGATACAACAATATTGATGATACTGTAATTACACCAGTTGTATTTTAATAGTGCCTACCTGCCAATATATGTCCCAGGTTCAAATCAGCATGACTGATTGGTTTAGAAAAATGTGTTGTTTCGGTGCCTTTACAGTCAAAGCAATTAGTAATTCAGCTTTTTGCAGTCTTCAGCAACAATCCAGGTCTTTTCAAAGCATTGTATTCACGCTGGTTTTTCTGATAAAATGAACTTTGCAATGGAAACTCTCATTCTGACTGCCAGGCAGTATTACCAAATCAGGGTTGTGACCCTGTAAGATGCACATGAGTCAGCATTGGGTTGAAGTTCTGACTGCAGAATCAAAGTGCAAAGACTTATTTGGCTTGTGGGATAGAGGAGCCTTATTCAATACCTCACATCTCATTCTATAACCTGACAATGCACAATGTGGGTTTCCAGGGGATGTTTGCTTGAGGGCTGAGCAGAAGGGAAGGTCCCAGCATCGTAGCCTGCTTTTTAGTTCACCATAGATTCATTAGCATTTAGGGGAAATGTTTTATGAGTGATCACACACTTCTTTGTTCAAAACTGTATTGTAATGTGAACTACATGTCACTGAAAATACAGAATAATCTTTTCTGTTTACAGAACTAGGCAGTCTAGACTTCAATTTATTTATGGTATTTATTTAAAGATTCAGTTTTGACCTAGATCCAGTTCTCGTTTCTGAAAGCTACATAAAGTTCTGACTTGCAGCAATTTTCTTCTTAAGGCTGTTAATGTATATTTATGTAAAATCAAGAATTCCAGCCTCTTATTACACAAACCATGTAGTATTTTTAACAAGAGTCAATTGATTCTATGTAAAATTATGCACAGGATACTGCAGGCAGGGGGAAAAATCATTGTTGTCCATACATATTTGCTATTAACTGCTTTAACTTGACCTACCTGGTTTTATAAGCAGCAATGTCAGGGGAATTAATTGCATCAGAGTCTGTGGAGAGAAAAATCAAGGAAGAATTCTATTCACCCCAAATTAAGCTTTAATACTGCAAAGCTGTCATTATGTGTATCAAAGGCTGTTGAAAGTCATGTTGCTGGGAATAACCAGGGGGCTTGTTATTGCAGTCATGATCATCTTTCTGACAGAAGCTCACTTTCAGGAAATGTGATATGAAATTTTCCTTAGGTTCTCATCTCATTCCCATACTGTGTTTGTTTCACTCTTAGTGGCTTCATCTTTAATTTCTCAGTTAGGAGCTAATTATCTACAAAACTGTATAATGAAAGATGAGCAAGTCTGAAAGGAGTCTTAAGTGAATGCAAGTTACATTTTCTTTTCCTAATTTTGGGAATGGGAGTTTCCTCAACTTGTTTGGGTTGAGGCCCTTGTGTAAATAGGATCATACTGTGCCTCTAAACATAGCCACAGATTCTGATTTCTGCTTCTTGTAGATCCATTTAAAAGGCACTGTTTTCTTCCATAGCCTTGTTAAGTGGGTGTATTTCTTCCTTTCTAGTAATCTCTGCAATATCTTATCAGTCTCTCAGGGGCTGACCCTTCTCTCTGTGAATGGCCGGAACTGCTGCTGAAGTCTGTAGCAATTAAACAAAGGGCAGAATCAACGAGGGATTCTCTTGGTGGCTTAAAGGCTTACAGAATTAGTAGCACTAATGTAGACATTGTTCCATTGGAATTTTATATGCATTCTTACACATGTATGTCTATCATGTGCAAATCTATCTGTGGAATTCTGTTCCATCCTTCCTCAGTAATTTTTACTTTTTATTAAGACCAGGCAGGAGCCTGAATTCTTCTGCCAAATATAGTTCCATGAAGCAAAAAGCAAAAGCATATCAATAATAATGCAGTGGACAGAGAACACAGGAATGACTGTTCTGCCTCAAATCCATTTGAATGTGTCTGCTTTATGCTGAAATCACTGCACAAAACAATCAGTTGCAGTGTAAGTCTCCTTCTGTAAATAAACATGGCTATATATGATAGCTGTTCCCAGGCCAGATGATGAAGGAGACTCAAAATTACATACACAAAATGCATGACCAATTGCATATTTTAATTTGTAATTATCACAAGTGCTTATGCTAATTGCTTGTTGTTCAGTAGCAGTAAAATAAAACACAACTGGTGTAGTGTTTGCTGTCAATCCATTTTCAGTGTAGAACAACTGATTTATTGGTCCTCTGAACCAATGAATATTCTTTCTCTGTGTGAGTGATCTATATATACCTAGAAATCATTAAATGCAAGACTCCTTCAACATAGGATCAGCAAATCCATAAGTTACTATGTACCTGCTGTGTTCCAAATGGTGACTTTCATATCTATGTCTTATTTAGATTTTTGCCTCTAACAGTGGGCTGAGCATTGTGTTTTCATTGTACAGCACTAAACCTACTTTCTCTAATATTCTGTAATGTCATGCAGTTCTATACAGCAGCACAAACTCTGCTTAAGGGAAGAAAATAGCCAGAGCCATCTGGAGAGGTACTGAATTTCTCAGTAGTGGACAAAGTGTATTTCAGACAAGGACAGGAATGACAGAGCAGAAAATAAGTTAGAGCAGATATGGGAAACAATATCCATTGGTGAGATCTTTGGACACTAAACCAATCTGTGGCAGAGCTCCTGTGTGTTTCTCACTCGAGAATTTGCTCTGTAAGGAGAACTGTGTGCATTAATTGAGCCACCTGCATAAGTGCCACAGCACCAGAGCGTACAGAGGTGAGCCTGGGTTCAGGCCGTAACTGGAGCTGTTCAGATCTCTGTGGGAGTCATTGGCAAGTGATGGTGGGGCACACACAGGGCCTTGCAGTGATCAGCTTGATGTTCTAGGACCTTTCTTCTTGTTGTGGTTTAATCCCAGATGGAAACTCAGCCCCCTGCAGCCACTCACTCACCTGCCTGGTGGGATGGGGAGAGAATTGAAAGGGTAAAAGTGAGGAAACTCATGAGTTGAGATGAAGACAGTTTAATGGGTAAAGAAGATCAACACACACAAGTAAAGCAAAACAAGGAATTCATTCACCACTCCCCATGGGCAGTCAGGTTCAGCCATTCCAGGAAAGAAGAGCTCCACCACATGTAACAGTGACTTGGGAAGGCAAATGGCACCACTCCGAAAGTGCCCCCCTTCCCTATTCTTCTGCCAGCTTTAAACATGGAGCATGAAGCTCTGTGGTCTGGGATATCCCTTGGTCAGTTGGGGTCACCTGTCCTGGCTGTGTCCCTTCCCAACTCCTTGTGTACCCCCATCCTCCTGTTTGGCGTGTGGGGTGAGGAGCAGGAAAGGCCTTGACTCTGTGTGAGCTCTGCTCAGCAAGAACTACAACATCTACACTGTTTCCAGCATAAATACAAAACACAGCCCCATACCAGCTACTGTGATGAAAATCCCAGCCAAACCAGCACATTTCTCCACTTTCTCTTCCATTAGCACCTCATGTACAGGATGAGGCTCGCAGTACATGAGACCAGGAATCCTCAGAGTGGCTATTTCCTCTGCAGTGGGTCTGCCCAGGCAGGGAATCTAGATCAGCATGGACAATGTTAACAGATGGCTGCCAGGTTCATGTTTGCCAGCTGGAGAAAAGCACAATGCAGCAGGGATGTGTGTCCAAGCCCTTCACCAGTGGTGGGACCAGCCAGTGAAGAGGAAAGCTCTTGTAACTGTCCTGATCTCCAACAACCATAAGCAAATCTAGGCAGAGGAAAAATCTGGTATCACACACTGATGTTGTGCTTATGCACAAAGAGCATTGGAATATTTTCTTGCATGACAGGAGTATTTAATGTGTAGGAATGTAATGTGAGTTGTGTTAATTTGCTTGATAAAAATAACATTTTCTGTACCTATCTTCAGTGATTCAGCATTTTGAGACACGCCTTTAGGAAAAATAAATGTATCTAATGGTTTGTGTGGGATAAAGAATATATTTGGGTCAAATTAAAAAGTGGTCCATACTTTGGTGGATAGTTAAGCTGTAAAATTTAACCAAGGAAAGGGTAAAACTGATAATCTTGCTTTTACTAGCTCAGCAGTAAGCAGAGCAGGTGCAAGCCATGTTTAATCCATGGCCCCTGGGAAATGGTAATGTTCATTTCTGTTGTCTTCCTGTGCCAGATGCCAGGCTCTCCAAATTTCTAATTGAGAGCACTGACTAGAAAGACTGATAAGGCACAACTGAGCACCTGGGTCGCATCAAAATGAGAAAAGCTCTTTAACTGCTGCTTATTGTAATATCCCACTGTAGGCAACACCTGTGGTATGACTTTATAAATAGATAACCTGAGCTGTGCTCACACAGGGGTAATTCAGAAGTTGTCAGCTTGTTAGGCAGCTTTCCAGCAGTGTGCTGATGGCACATGCCCATAACCCAAGAGGAAATAATTCTTCATGTTTATGTAGTACACTATGACATAAAGTTGTGGGGGTTTTGTTATTTTGAAACTTCCTAGTCTGCTTCTGCATAAAAAGAAGTTCTAAGCAGATGTGGTATTAGCATTTTGTAATGTCTTGGAATAGGTATGTCACCTGCCATGTTCTAAAAACATTTGGATGTTCAAAATTACTTAGCCCTGGTAGCACACACCTGCAGAGGAACTAAACTTTTGGTAAAGGTGCTGATAACTGTTTTCATATCTAGTCTAATCTGTTACGATGTTTTTTCTCCATTTACAGTGGTAGTCACTGTACCCCCTGGAGTTCATATCACTGAAACACCACATCCTTTTGGTATTGTATACAGATATGAAAGAGGTCCTCTTGCTGAACATACTACAGCCCATGGGTTTGGATTAGCTTTGGACCTTTGGACTGAATTTCCTTTATGTTACGATAATTTACATTTGAAAATATGAAAAGCAAAATGCATTTTTCAGCTACCATTGCTTCCTGATTACTCAGTGTGTAAGAGGTTGATTCATGAGATTCATATGTAGTCAGCGAATTGTCATCAAACCCCTTTCTGCTCTTCAGAAGTCGTTTAGATTCTGTATTTTCTGATATATCATAAACATCCCACTAAGGTACCGTTGTTGGTTTTTACATTGCTTTGATATCAAAAGAAAACACCAGTTCCCCATAAAGATAAATGCATTTTTTTATTTGGACCAATTGTTCTTTTCTGGGATTGGAGAGCAAAATTGTAACTATTGACATTTAATGAATGGGATCAGACCTTCTTACTTTAATCAAAGCTTTGAAATGAAGCGAGGTGAGGAGGTGAGCATTTTGAAAAATGTCTTTTGTTCTCAGGTTGCTCATGCTTATAAAAGGTGGGCTCGTTCCCCGGATTTTCTTAAAGTTCATCAGTAAAAATATGAGACATATTTCTCCATATCCTGGCACACATGAGTAATGTCAATCACAAAAGCAGCTCTACTCCCTTGCAGGACACGGCCAAAACAATATAGTGCAGAGTGAAGGACATGCAATGCTCCTATAATGCTGTAACAAGGGATAGGAAAAAATATCCCCCATGGTGAGTTGAGCTCAGTAAGTTGTTAGTGTTGGAGCTGGAAAACCAGTTATAGTGAATATGAACCTTGCTTAAATTCTCACAATCTTTTTATTTGTCTGTATTTTATAACTCTACAAGCAAAGCGACTTCACCTGTAAGACTACAACATGTACATAATTTTGTAAACCTGTTTATGTTGGATTAGCTTTATTAAAAAGATAAAGGGATTGTGGAAGATAGAAGGGCTTTGATTCTTGGATGATCTTTGGACTCTCAGACTGCAAGGAGAAGGCAAATGAGCTACGTATTTCAGGTCTGTTTTTGTAAGTAGCCAGTTAATAAGTAAACTTTTAAAATAAGGTGCTGGCCTTAAGAGGGACAAGGTTTTTTAAAATGCATCTGATATTTGTTTTTAGTGAGTTGTTCCTTGTCTGTGGCACAAGCTTTGCTCATTGGTTTTTATTGCTTTCTCTGTAATAATTTTTCACTGAGGTATTTTTTACCTCTTTCTCTTCTGATTACCAAATAGTACAGAAATTTATAACCAAATGCTACCTTCTGTAAATGGTTCTTGTTCTAAATATGATCTTTTAAACAAATAATTATTAAAAATAATGAAAATATTAAAAAGTTTGTTTTCCAGTTTACATGTGCAGGATATATTGGTTTGTGCTCCTTCCTCAGTTGACAAGATTCTTCCTGATCCTGCTTAATATGTCTTGATTCACCCAATTCTTCTCTGTGTAATTGGTCATGTTGAAATGTCAGTGCTCTGGAAGACAACATTCATTAATATAAGAAAAACACATAAGAAAGCATTAACTTTTCAGTACAAGGTACATCCTTCCCTTGCAGTGCTGTAATGAACTGCACCTTCCTCTAAATCTTGGACCCTTGTGCTTTTCTTCCAAGTGTGCTTGGAAGCTTTCAGCTGCAAGCATCGAGACACCAGCTGTCTCTCTGTTAGCAGCTTCCTTACTCTTCTTTTATTCTTTTCTGGATCTGCCCTCCACATCCAAGTACTTCTTTCAAAAATTCGTTTTGTCAGTATTACAAATTATTTCCAAATTGGGATGAGCTTCCCCCCCATACACAGAGGGGTTCTTAGCCTGAAGCCTTTGCTCATGCTTTCACTAAAGCTAAGTGTGGAAGCCAGTGAGAAATTGTTGAAAGGGAATGCAAGAGGTCTAAGATAATTTCTGGTTTAATTTTAGAGCAGTTGCATAGGATTGGGTTATTAAAGATATTTAAAATGAAAGGTGGATGCCTGCATGTAAAAAAAATTGTCCTTTAATCTTCCATGAGTTTCAGCTTGCTCAATGTTAATGAGAACTAGTACTTGTATGAGACTTTTTCTTGATTGTTTTCTATAAAGGTAGGTATGAAGTCATATGGAAATGGAAAGGACTACCTTAATAGACAGGTTGATCAAGAATTCCCTGTTTGATAGGATCCCAAACCATTTTTGTCTTTCAACAGGTGACACATTCAAGAGGTGATAGATAACACTCATCAAAATTTAGTATTAGAATTTCTATTTAGTGAGACATGCAAATCATATTTTATCTTGTGCTCAAAAGTTTGCCTTCCTTTGTTGAAAGGATTTGTGATGAAGAGATTCCTGCTGTTCAAGAGGTCTAGAAACAGATAATGCATTGTGTAAGCAGAGTTTGCATCAGCAAACACTTAGCTAAACACGGCTAATTACAGGAGCATTCTGCAGCCTGGAGATGGTTTGTTTCTCAGAGGCGCTGCCTGGTTCTGTACCTTGTAGGTAGTTTTACTAAACCCTCACACTTAGGCAGAAGCGGTGCTGAACTGTTCCTTTGCAGAAGTGCTGTTCTTGTCACCTACACCTCCAGTGTAAGAACACCCGGAGCCTCACGCAGTGACATTTGCTTTCTTGAGCGGTCTCAGATAGGACAAGTTCTTGAGAGTTGCTGAGCAGCTTCCACAACTATTGCCTTCATGAAAGTATTGCATGAGGAGAAGCTGAGCTGCAACCTCGTTGTTTGATCTCTTGCTTCTTACTTGGTCTGTTTGTGAGAGTATTTTTTCTGGTTTGCTTTTTTTCCCTTGACACACATAGAATGTATATTTAGATCAGCACTGCATCAGACATTCGTTTCGTTAAATGGCTTCTCACTCTATTCGGTCCTGCTTTGCTGCATCTGGAGCAAAATTTAATAGTCCACACAGTTTAATGTCTACTAAAAATAAATAGGAGAGGGTGGAAGGAATTTCTAATGTTACTGAGAAAGTTTTACGACAGCTTTTTTGCACAAAAATCATAACTTTGCATTTCCTTTTGTGTTAATGGAAATTAATTAAATCTCCTATACCTTTGGAGGGAATAGACACACATTTCTCTCTTATGATCCTGGTGGAAGGTTCTATAGGAAGCTTTAAAATACAGATTTATCACCACAGATGTATCTTCTATTTCAGCATTAGAAAGTTGTCAGTGGCATAAAAGCAAGCTTCAAAATTGGCATGAGTTGGCAATTTGGATGGCAACATCATCAGAGTCATATGTGGGGAAAGAAATTTACCCACTTTTGACTCTATTTTTTGTAAACCAGGATGGAATACTGTTGAGAATAAATTTATACGGATGTTGGCACTTATGCTTTTTTTGAGGGACTACTTAAATGCTCTTTCACAAAAATTAATTCTTTTGACTCACTCCATTGATTCCATAGAATGGTTCAGTGGACTAAAGTGAAATTAATTTAATTTAATAGAGTAAATAAAGTACATTTAAATTAATTGAGGTACACTTACAATTATGATCCATCTTCATATCTTAATGTTAAAACTTATTGAAAGCTTACCTGTTTGAAGCCAAAGTAAGTAGAACCTTCCCAGTCAGACCCATCAAAATCCACTAAGTATTTCTGGGTCAACAGAAATGAAAACTATACTAAATGTTCCAGGATGTTAGTGGCAGATACAAATCCAAATATTAAATATTTCCCAAGAAGAATGTAATTCCTTAATGATTTACAAGGAACGGATTAAAAAAGAGCTCTTTGATCTCTATTTAACACATTTTAGAATTAACGCAAACCAAATTTTCTACCAGCAATTGAAAACATGCAGCACCATATATTCCAGAGGTTTGTTTTTCCACGTGCAAACTTAATCATTTGTGGGAAGACATCAGAGAGTTCTGACCTACACCCATTTTAGCATGACAGATAGATACTAAGAGAGAACAATTGACACAAATGAGAAAATTTCTTTTACTGATTGTTTTAAATGCATTTTTCTTCAGCCAATTTTCCTTGAAATGTGAAATTCTGGATGCTGGAGTGTTGGAATGGAGAAAGAAGCCTCCAGTTATATAAAACCACTATTAGGTCACTGAAAACTGAAGGTAGAGGTTAAAACCAGTGATATTTATTTTGTCTCTGTCGGGTGGAGAAGTGAATCAGTTTGTTAAATACAAAAAGACAACACTGACAGGGAAAGAAAGGTTATATTTGAAAGGATGAGACATGATTCTTTTGGGGGGAGGGAGAGCAGAGTGTGTGTCTCAACATTCATAAATAGAGAAGCCAATCTTGGTGCCTAAAACAGTGGTCTGGAATAAAGAGCTGGGTCCTGTGATCAGCTCGGCTCCTGACGCTCTGTGATGCTCTTTCGTATTAAATGAATTGTGAATCTTTTGGGGCTTTATTCGCAGTTACATTGAGGACCTTTAACACCCCTCTGGCAACTTGCTCAGCCTGCTAGACAAATACTCCTTCTGCACCAATAATGTTATCAAAAATACTGAAGAAAACCAACTGAAAATAAAACTATCAACATCCTTTAGTTGGTCCAATTATCTGTCTTGACAAAAAGGTTTTAACGCCTCCCACGCCAAACAGCAACTTCAGTAATTTGGCAATGATAACAGTGCATAATCAAGAAACGCGAGGCTGTGATACGTGGTGACAGGTCCCATTTTGTGCATAGGAAAAGTTTTGTTTAAGTAAATATATTTTATACCTTCCAGGTTACTCGCTATTATGTTGCTCATAGCATTAGTCTCGTGTAGTTACCACAAATGTTTAATTGCAGAAATTGTAAATGGGTGAATCTAACATTCCCGAGGATGGAGATAGGAGATGAGGCTTTGTGTCTTTGGGGTTTTTTTGATGTTCGTGGTGTATTTGAAGATAGGGAGTAAACTGTGACTAACATGTAGAACAAAGGACTGGAAGGTTTGGTTATTTAGCTTCAACCAGTGACTAATTCACAGCAAACCTTAAGTGTCCCGTCATTACAGAATTGTGGTCTAACAAGTCCTTGTAATGATATGCTGCCATAACATCCCAGATGATATCACAACATGATGTTTTATCAGAAAATTACATCAAAGGCCCAGCATTCAATTATGATAGGGTGGGTTGGGAAATCAAGCAGCCTGCTGTGCTGAGATGCAGTGAATTGTTTTCAGTAGTGAAATGTGAACACCCTTGCATTGTAGACTTGCTGGAAGGCTACAAAGGAAGGTTCAAACTTCATGTCTGTGGCTGCTATCAATCTCAACATCTTTTTTGTGTGAAATTTGCATGAAGTCTGTGACAGAGCTCAGAAGTACCTCAGACCCAAGGCAGTGATCAGGACCCTGCTTCTGCCCATGTTACACCACAGAAACACGGTGTTGTTTGAATAACCATCATTACAAAGCGTGGCTCTAACGTCAGCTAAAAGGAGCCACACTTGCATGCAGGGGCCCCAGCTCTGATGTCCGTGCTCATGGGAGGGAAATGGGATAGAGTGAAGGATAAAGGACTAACCTTGATGTTTCCACTGGGTACTTAGAGTACAGACAGAAAAAAACCTGGCTGTATCATCACCAGCCTCAGTTTCACAACAGCAAAGAGCTATTAATTGGAGATGGTGGCTGTTTGTACATGAAAACAATTATGTCATACATATTATATCTTGTATATTATATATCACTAATTTTAAAGGGAAGGGATCACATTTTGCCTCCCATCCATGAAATCCACAGCCAGCCAGACAAACAATATTCTGGGACTACTTTAAAAAAGTAATTAATTATAAGCAGCATAATGCATTAGTAATAATTTACTAAAGCAACAAAACAGAAGATTGTATCCCATTTTATTATTCAATTAAAATATTTCCTTTGGAAAGAAAACGAATTAGAACATTTCAAAAAATATGGGCCATTGGGTAACACAATTAGTGTCTTCAACCAGACAGAGGATATCTGGGGTTAGACACAGACTTGGTAAGAGTAGTTTGATTTAAATATATTGCATGGTAGAAAAAATTCTGAGGGACAGAGGAGATTTAGGTTTATGTTTTGTCTTCCTGGACACCATGTTCCAAATACTACTTTGAGCACAAAACTTTCCTTTCATGAATCCCCAGAGGTGCACTCATTGTACATTTCTTTGGACAATCTGTGCTCCCAAAGTTGTTATATAATCTTGACATAATTAGCCTTTTTGTTAAATTATTTGGAAAACGGAAATCTAGTTTGTTAGTCATATGGTATTTCCCTATTTCCTCACTGCAGAGAGCCCCTGATTCCTTAGGATTAACACTTCCATTTATGCTGCTTAAAGCTGACACCTCATTTTCATGTACTCAAAGTTCAGCAGAATCACAGACCTAAAGGAGAATAATCTTTATTTCTAAATCCTGCTGGTATCAATAATTTATCAAGGTCACCTCCAGCCCTGGAAGCGCTCGGGCTGCAGAGGGAGGGTGGTGTGCCCGATCCGGTCTCTAACCTGGGACTCATCGCGCTCCCGCAGAGCAGCAGGAATAGGCCGGGTTCATCCCAAGGAATGGCACCCGGGGCTGTGGTCCCCGAGGGGCTCATCCCAAGGGATGGCAGGAGGGTCTCTGTTCCCGCAGGGCTGATCCCAAGGGATGGCAGGAGGGTCTCTGTTCCCGCAGGGCTGATCCCAAGGGATGGCCGGGGCTCTCTGTTCCCGCAGGGCTGATCCCAAGGGATGGCCGGGGCTCTGCGCTCCCGC
>NW_024581129.1:2310257-2382794 GCF_017639235.1 Corvus kubaryi
GCCGGGGCTCTGCGCTCCCGCAGGGCTGATCCCAAGGGATGGCCGGGCCGGGGCGGTTCCGGGCCAGCTCTGAAGGGGCTCCACGGCCGGACCGGCCCTGAGGGGACATTACGCCGCCAGGGGGCGCTGCTCCCCCCGCGCCCTCGAGTCCTGCGCGCGGGCTCGGCCAAGCCCCGCCCCCTCGGCCCGCCCTCCTCCAGCCGCTCCGAGCGCGGTTTGATTGGCAACCGCGCGCCGCGGCTCTCGCGCCTCAGCCTTCCCTCGCCCTAGCTCGCCCTCTGCAGGGCGATTGGCTGATGCACCTGCCAATCACGGATTAGCCCCATCCCAACCAGTGGTGCCGCCTCCTGAGCGTGAGGCGCGGGTTGATTGGTGCACCGGGCTGTCAATCAGCAGCGCGTCCCGCCCCGTCGCGGTCAGGTAGCCCGGAAGATGGCGGCGGCGGCCGGTGGGGCTCTGTGAGGGGAGCGGCGGCGGGGCCGATGCCGCGGAGCCGGGGGGCGGCGGCTGCCGCGGGGGCTCCCCGGAGTCGCTGAGAACCTCGAGCCCCTCGTTCGGCGCCGGGCCTCAGTCCGGGAGCGGACGGCATGCGGCAGCGCGGGGGGCTCGGCGGGAGCGCCGGGCGGCGGGGGGGCGGTGGCCCGCGGCTCCTCGGCTCGCGACACCTGCTCGGGCTCGTCCTTCTGCTGTGGCCGCTCGTGGGGAGCGGCGAGGCGGCTCCGCTGCCGCCAGCAGGTGCAGGTGAGCGCGGGGAAGCGGGGCTGGGGGTGCGGCTCCGCGGCGGGGCCCGGGAGCGGCGGCACTGCGGGTTTCTGAGCCCCCGTCCCTCCCCCGTGCTGCGGGCAGGGCTCCGCCGAAGCGTCGGGAAGGGCACGGCGGGCGGTTGGGGCTCCCCGGCTGTAGGTCACGGCTCTGCCGGTGGCAGTGAGCGATATCCCGCTGTGGATCGCTCAGACCCCTGACACTGAGCTACGGGCTTGCTCTCTCTGTGTGTTTACCGCAGACCTTCTTCCTATAGTGCTGCTGTTTTCGCCTGTACAGAGCTCGGCGGGATTTTTCTTTTTCTGGTTTTGCCTGTGAATCACCGGGACTCCCGTTCCTGGGTGGAGGCTCCTCAGGGCAGACGGAGCTTCCCTGTTTTCCGGTCAGATTAGTCGGATTCCCCCCCCCCGGCCCCCCCGGGCCGGGCTCTCTAAATAGTCATGTAGTTCACATTTCTCTCGTATGTTAGGTAACCCTAGCTTCCTTCGATTTCCCTGCTTATTTTCCTGTTTGTCTTAAAAGCACAAGCTAAACAATATGCCCTCGTAGTTGCAGGAGTGACTGATCAGAGGTTTATATGGACTCACAGGTACCAACTACGTCTTTGATTCATTTTTATTGTTGGCGTTTCATTGGGACTTACAAGTATAACATTGTATTGAGACTGAATTTTGTTAGAGTCGGGTTGGTTTGAATGTGTGCTGAGATTCCCTTCTAGCCATGAAGAGTTGTATAGCTTAAATAGACAAGATGTTGAGGGAGGAGCAGGAGCAGTGGGGAGGGAAAGATATGAAGCACAAAGATTAGGTAATTTGGCTGCTCTTCCACACGAGGTATCAAAACTGGGAGTAGAACCCATACTTCCTTTATTTTCGGACCTGTGTCTCTTTCCCAGATTTTTCTTCCCAGAACATTTATGAATTGTTCATAAGTCACTCCGTCCATCAGCTTGCTTTGAGGTCTTTCATACTTTGTATAAAGGTAAACTTCTGAAAAGGAGAAATCTGTCAGTTAAATATTTATTTCCTTTGATGCTAAATGATAATTTTTTTCATTTATAAAATACTTGAGTTTTGTCCAAATAATATCAATTTTTCATTGAGGTGTAAGGTAGGACAGCAGAATCAGTTCTGTATGGAGAATTTTTTTGTGCCTTTTCTAGGTCTTACTTTTCTTGAAATGCAGTTAATTTTTCTATTGAAAGGGAAATGTCAAAGTGTTCCTTTTTTTTAATACTATTTCCTCTTTGCTATTAGGACTATGCATGCACCTTCCAAAGATGGGGGAACAAAGCATAACTTCCATGGCACTGGTAAAAAGCTTTATTCTCAAAATAAAAAGCTGATTGGACAAATTGCAGGACATAGTATTAAAGTGTTAGTTTTTTGTTTTTGTTTTTTTTATTCTGTATTTTTTAAAGACTGAATCAGGTCTGCCAACTGCAATACTGCTAAGAGAAATATTTATGATGTTGTGATATTGGACTCATACAACATGAATGAGATATTGTAATTTTATTTGTAGGTTTTGGTTATATTTAGGCCAAAGTATGTATACATGGGATGTTATCTCAAGTGTAGCCAATTGCCCAAATCCTGTCATGGGAAACCCAGTGGACTCCAGGAAATGAAGCTGCTGCTTTCTACTGTGTCTTTGTCATGTAAGAAGAGATAATGTATTTGGATTACTTTATTGATGGATATTTAGTATTGAAACTTCAGGGCCTCACTAGGAGCCTTTTCCAGTTTCACTGGCATCACTTTTGCTGGGAGGACTTTCTCCTGACTGAAATAATGTGTGCCTGGTGGGTTTGAGTGCAACAGGTTCTTAGGCTGCAACGTGTCCTGTATCATCACCTGTAGGAGCAGCAGGAACCAGTGGGAAAGCTACAAGGCCCTTGTTTTTTTCTCCTTCCTTTGAATCGCTTCCCAGTGGATGACAATGAGACTGGTTCAGCTTGAACCTTCTCTGTCACTCTAGGCAGGTTTTATAACCTGTCTGAAGACAAACCTGTGACTTTATTTTGCAGGGTTAAGAGTCATGGGTTGTGTTTAAAAACAAATCAGCCGTATTTTGAATGTGCCTCTTGTGTCCCTGACAGGTTGCTTTGATTTCCTGTGTTGGGGCTGGCAGGTGGTGGTGGGCTCCATTCTGGGCCTTGGCAGTTTTTGCAGTTCACTGTAACACTTGGTCTGATACATATGGATTGAAAACTTGTGAAGTATTCAATGGGCTTTTCATAGAATGATTAGTAATTGGTTTCAAAATTACTTTAGAATCCCACAGTTCTTCACCTAACAAGAGTGGTTGCTTCTTTGACAATGGAGAAACATCTTTATGTGTGTCGCTTGTAATAGGAAAGATGGGATCCACAGAAAAAGAAGGAAAGTGCCTGTAGTTATTATTGTAAGGAATTTTACAGACTGTTTCATGGAATACACCTGCAGTAAATTAACTCCTTCTCTGGGGAGGAAGCTGGAATGCTGGAAGTGGTGATGGGCAGGTTCTAGCAAGACTAGATTGGATTCCTTGTGCAAAAATGCTCCAATTTGTGGAAACGCTGTGGAAGTTTGCCAGACTGGATGGCTGGGGACCTGTCAGGTTCTCAGGGCCCTGACTGAGATGAATGATGCCACTCTTTTCAAGCAGATGATGAGGTGTTCTATATTTATCTGCATTTTTGATGTTATATTTCTAAACTGACTTAATATGTTTTTTATCCAACAATAAGGAGAGGAGGTAAATGAAATCAGGTTTGAACTGTTTAACTGGCAAGGTTCCTTGCAATTATTGTAGGAAATACAAAAAACAGGCTGTTGAAGATGGTACTGGCTAAAAATACTTTGGCTAACTTAGATTTAATTTATTCTGAGAGTGGAAAAGAAGGATACTGATACGTACTGTGATAGTTCTGAATTTACGGTTTGACTTTATACTGGAGGTGAGAGCTGGGGCAGTTGTGCTGAAAAGGAGTTCCTAGACTGAAGTGCTGAAGTTGTCTTGAGCCTGCAGTGTTGGTGATTTTCCCTGAGTGCATCAGGCTAACATGACTTCCCCTACCAGCTGTGTGGCTGAAGTAAGGATGTTTGGGGACTGCTCTTCTGCAGCAGAGTTTAGCAGCCAAACACAGGGCATCACAACCCACCACCAAAGCTTCACATCCAGGCTCTTGGTTCTGACTTGGATTTCCATACTTGACCTTAATTCTGCTGAGCATCTGAATCAAGTGTGTGTGTAATGTCAGACAAAGTCTTTTCATCATCTCTGTGCTCTCTGAAGTCTTTGCAAATACAAAGTAAGACTCCAAAATACTTTTATTATCCTGTAAAACTTGTATAGGTGGTAGCAATTTTAGCAGGTGTGTTCAATTTCACGCTTGTGATGACTACACAGTCTGATCAGTTGAAGTGAGGCAGCTGGACTTGGTGCCTACATGATTGCTTTTTGAGAACCTTGGGCTTGGGACTGAGTGGCCCAGTTGGGTGTCAGTGGCAGGGAGTCCCTGCTGATGGACTTGGTCATGTAGGATCCAGGAAGAGATGGTTAGAAATTGGTATATAGTATCCAGAGTATCTAAATATTCATGCAGCTATGTCTAGTGTACTCAGCTGGCCTCAGGTGACAAGTTAAAACTTTTGAGATGAAGACACTTTTTTTGTGTGTGTTGAGATGAGTTCTGTAGTGTATATATATACCCCTTGGGAAAATTGTTGCTTTGGAGTTGGTTTGGCTTGGTGTTTTACTTGGAGTTCTGTCAGACTGGGACCAAATTGCAGTTGTGGCCTGCGGTTTGGTACCATGTAAAATGTCTGTGACTCTTGCACATAATAAGAAAATTTTCTAAGTGTATGCAAGTTAGCAACACTGAAAGTTAAGAAAAATCTTGCTTTTAAAGTGGGGATTTTAACTATGGTATGTGCCTTCCATGGGAGTGGTCTATCCTTCTTCCCCTTTCAAGCACTGAACTTGTTAGCTTCTCCCTATATTTCTTCTTCCAGCTTCTGTCCCAAGCATTTAATAATCGTAGAACTAGAGCTGGAAATTTGTCTTTTATCTTTTGTTTCTGCCTGTGAGTTTGACTCTGAGGTAGGAAGCCAGTGCTGACTTTGGCCGGCAGGGATGTTCCACGCAAGGCTTTGTTCACAGGCTTGGTTTGCTTTTCTCTGCCTGTGGCTATAAAGTGTCTGGACTTTGCTACAACTAAAGGAGTCCTCATAGAAGGAGGTCACTTTCTGAAGCAGTTTCTTATGTCTCGAATGCTTGGGTGTATCTAATAATTCCTCAGTTATCATTGCAGCATGTTGAGATAGCACTGATCAGAGACTGTTTAAAGGTTTGTTGTCGCAGCATCAGGTGCTGGGCATTGGTTTGAAAGGGTGCATTGATGGGTGCTGGCTGTGCCCCTGTATAAAAAAAAGATTTTGTGAGATCCAGCATTCCGGATTGGTAAATTTGATTGGGAGTAATTTTCTGAATATTTGCTGTAGTCTGGTTTCAGTCACTATTCACACACGGTTTATCTCCGTGGGATAAAGGGACCTCAGTCAGTGTAATGCCAGAGCTGCAGAAATCGCAGTTCTGTTTCAGTACTAACACTGCAGTTCTGCAGCAGAAGGACAGCACATGGAGTACTGGAGTCTGCCTTAGGTTTTATTTTGGGTCTGCCTTTCTGTTTGGTGTGGGCATTTAGTATCTGGAGCTTGATGCGGTTCTGGATACAATTTGCAAAAGCTTCAATGCTTTTGTTGCTCTCTGTGAGCTCTTTGTTTTCATTGTACTGCTGTTATGAAAGGTCTTGAGCAACATCTAGCTACTAGAAACATTTTGTCAACTTTTATAGTCAGAAATGTACAAAATGTCAGGATAGCCCTGTGAGTCTGGACATGTGCTTTAAGCACTGTCTGTAGCAAGGTGTTGTGCCATATGTAGCTTAGGCAAGGTAGTGGTGGGAAGCACATTGTCAGTAAATTGTCTTCTGAATGATTTTAGTATGAAACGCTGTACAAAGTAACACCTTGTCCAACACTGCTACACTTACAAAAGTTTCCTTCCTGGTAGAAAACATCACTGTAGTGACTTAACAGTGACATGACTCTTCTGGGACTGCCATTGCACCCTGAGACTTCTTTGGTATGAAAGATGTGCAGAAAATAGTAACAGTAGATTTTTTTAGTGCTGACTTTTAAGCTTTCAGACTGTAGACCAGATCCAGTTCTCCAAAATCAGTCATTTACTCTATGGCCTGTGCTTCCTAGGCATCCTTTAGCTATGAATAGGGGTGAGAAATAGATCTAATAAGCTCTTTTTGCAAAATGCTGCTTTTTCCTTTCTTTCCTGCATTTCTTAACCCAGCTGTACATTGGAATTGGAAAGGCATCTACTATAAAATCAAGATTCCAGAAAATCCTGTCTCATGAAAGTTGCATTTATGGATTTCTTTCCTGTGAAGTGAAGGAAATTAGTCTCTCCAAAGGCAGTGTATCTTAATAACTTGTATTGCTATCAAATGACAGGAGAAAGAGATACTGTAGTTTTGGTTTCCATGCTGCAGATAATGCTTTTCTGGTGGTTTGAGATACCTTGATGTGTGATTTTCTCATGCTGCTTTGAATTATTGTGGTCTTTCCTGTGTGTAAAAAAAAAAAAAAAAAATCTACAACTCCCATGCCTCACTGTTGGAGAAATGATATAGCAGATGAAAAAAAATGTACTTGAGCAGGAAATAATTGTCAAAACCAACATCTAGCAGTACAGAATAAAGTATGCACAGCAGAATTTTGTGAGCATGTGTATGTACCTATATGCACACATACACATACACACAGTGAAGAGTCAGTGATACATTTGCAAGATGATAATGCTACCCAGATTTTCCAGAAACACTGCCATGAAGGCATAAGGCACATAATTATTTAACATGGATATTTTTTACCTTGTCTTAAGATGCCTTTGTGCAAACATGAGATTCTAGCACTGAAACTTCAAACAGATCTCGCTCTGTAAACACTTGAAGTACCAGCCTATATTTAGTCCTTATTAAAATTGAGCAGTATGCTGTTGTGTGAGTAATTCTCTGACATTACTGGGAAGACTTGTAGGATAATAGAATAAGGTCAGTAATGTAAAACCAATCCCAGCTCAGAGTTTTGCTGGTTACTAACTGTTCAGCCAATATTCGGGCCAGGACAAGTGTTCAGAAGCAGGAGGATCAGAGCAGTGTTGTTCCGAGATGCTGTGCTCCAGGAGAGTCCAGCATTTCCCTGGGTATTCTTGCCTTAGGATATGTAACCTGTGCCACTCTTCCACACAAAGTGGATTTAAGCAGATGTAGAAACTCACTTGAAGCACATTGTAAAAGCATTTAGGGGGGAGCATGGGATAAAGCAGTTTGAAAAAATGCTGGCTTATACTGCAGGGTAGACTTCTGTTCTTTTTAAGGACAAATGGGAGGACAGAGATAATTTGCTGAGAATTGTTGACATGGAATTACACATCCAGTCATGATATGAAATAGCTAAGATTTCTTCTTGAAAATATTGTAACTTACTGCATAGGACAGTGATATTTCAGGGTCATGTGTCCACAAAACACACATTTAACTGTGAAACTGGCTTTTGATGCTGTAGAAATATATCCAGAACTCAAGATGGGTTGAAGGAGTGTGTCAGAGGGGTTTTTATTGTTTCATGGGGATAAACTCTGTAAGAAATGGCCATGCTGCTGTCTTCATTACCCTTACTTCTGATGGTCAATGGTTGTAAAGAAGAATTCTTTTTCAAAAGAATTGTCTATGCACATGCCTTGGCCTTTCATCCCACCCACCTGCCCCATGAGGGACTTAATGGAGTTCTAGGGTAAGGCAGGGTTTGTAGTGGACAAGTTGAGTAGAGGGATGAAATGTTTCAATTTCTGTCTGGTAGAATATAGGAACAGACTTGTATTTGACTTTTGATTATTTTTTCCCCACACTACTGCTGAAAAGTCTTGTCGTTTTACTTGTATCTTTCCAAGTGCCAGACTTTGATTTAGGCCATGTGACACAATTCAGATTTAGCCAGGAAATAATTTTATTGACAAGCTGTTAGTTATTGCTTCTTGTTTTCAGAAAGATTAAGTACAATTGTGCACAAGTAACTTGGAAAGCTGCAGCTTTAAGTCCCTAAGAGGTTTTTTTTGCTTGAGACTATATCTAGAAAGTAAGATTTTTCCACAGAAGGAAAAATAAAATCAGTTGATAAAGTGCTTTTGCAAAAGGGTACATAATACCCAAGGTTCCTTTTATTAGTAATGCATTAGACATTTGCATTATCCAACGTAAGGGTAGCAATAAAGTCATGAGAAGACAGACTTTTGAAATAACTCTTCAGTTAATAAAATTTTCAATAGTTTGTTCCAGGTTATTGTTCTAAGACAGTAAACATTTCTGCTTGAGTTGAGTGGCTTAAGTACTAAAAATCTGAATGCTGAAAAGTTCCGGTGTAAACTGAGAAACGTAGAAGTTCCTTAAGCAGTGTTGTGTGCCTGTTCTTAGAGAGCAACGCTCAATGAAGGAACATTTCCAGTCGCTGCTTGAAATATTTTGGGCGTTTGGAACCCATTTTAGATTTCACTAAGGTGCTGCCATTGCATTGAGGACATCAAGTCAATGAAAATCTTCTGAGATCTTGGGAATGTTTCTTCCTGGAGTACTGGTGTTTTATTGGTAATGGCCATTCAAGGCAAAGGGCAGATTGGAATTAGGAGTGTCTCTCTCACCCTAGAATTCTCTTCATTTTATTTTCAAAAGAATGTCTGAAGTGCAAATAACACTCCTTCAAAACTTAAGTTTTTGTTTGCTTGTGTTGTATCTCAGTTGAAGGTTGGTGATTTGAATGCCCTTCTAATGTAGTATTTTAAAGCCCATTGTGATATAGCATTGCACAACTGAATAATCGTACTGCACCCATTTCTGCTGAAACTTAATCTTGAAAACGATGCTTTTTTTGGCTCAGTTGTTAAATGCAGCATAGCAGGAAAAAATTGAGATTACAAGAATGCAGTAATGAATGGAATGTGCTTGAGTTTGATTGGGGTTTTTTTGTTGTGAAATGGAGGAGTTGCAGTGTCTGTTGTGCTTTACCTTATCATACAGCTTGGGCATTACACAGTAGATGTGTCAAAAATAATTTTGAATAGAGGCTTCGTGTAGTATTCTCCGTTACCTGCAGGCCATCTGAATTTATAGGCCTGGTTCTGTCTGTATGGTTTTGTTCTTATTAGTAGCAAACCTCTGAAGATTTCAGGGAGTAAATAAATGCAGGAGAACCTCTTTATGAGGGAAAGATAATGATCTGAATCTGACTTGTGAAGAACTGGATAGGAGTCGATAGCACTTTCCCACTTAATTGCTGGCATAGAAGAGAATGACAGCATTATTTAGGAAAGTTGGGATGATGGCTTTTAAAATCATATTTGTCAAAACCACTATAAATTAGGGTGATATTACACTTTTAAATGTGGTTGCTTTAATATTCGTTAAAAGCAGAGTAAGTAAACTGACAAAGTTTATGAAAGATGCCCTGGGTATATAGCTAGGGAGCAAAATTAGATTTGGTCATTCATTAGTATTTGAAAGACTGCGCTGTTCTGCCTTGGTGTCATAAAGTAGCATCTTAGTTCATGATCATATAATTTGAGTGTGTCCAAGAGACAGTTTAAGTGACTGCTGTCATGCTAGATTTGTGCTGGAAATAGTTATAGCTATTAGTGCCAGTTATATAGCTGCTCTTGAAAGGAAATGGGCTCTTGCTTATGCAGTGGGACTGTTGTTGCATAGCAACTACTGTGCTGAAAGCTTAAAATCAGATGCTCCCTTGAAGTTCACTGTGCCCTAATAATGCTTAATTTATCTGTGCCTTACGCTGCCTTTATCACAGTAATGAATGTCTTTTATCAGTGCACTCGGTAATGTCTGGAATATACATTTACTTTTCTGTTTCCCTGAGCTTAGAACTGTGTGGTATCACGCACTTTTTAGCCCAGTTTTCTGAAGGTTGAGAACCTAATAATGTGATTACTCACATTGAACCAAAATTAAGAATACATACCGGCCTTTCATGATTTGGTAGTAGAAGAAAGGCAAGCCCAGCATCCCTCATGTATGGACAGCTACACCTGGTCCTGTGTTGTCCTGAGTGGAGGCTGTTGCTTGGCGAGTAAATGTGGATGGAATATTTGGCTAGTTGGCATGCTCATTACTTGTAATTAATGATACCAAAGGATGCCACAGGTGGATGACATGTGGGTATTTGAGAGTATTGTGGGCAGACTGGGAAATGGGATAGAGAAGGCAAACAATTCTAGTGAGAAAACTTGTGTTTGCTTGAGTGTTGCATTTGGTAGTTGGAGAACTATCTTATGAAGAAAGGAGATTTAAAAGAAACTTAAGAAGTTATAGGGAATCCTGGCCTATAGAAGTTGCTTTGAAATATGCTTTGTATGAAAATAATATTTTCCACCCCTTGAAACATTGTAATAAATACTGACGTGTGTATTCTCAGGTCCGTACTTGATCCTGAGAATGCCAACACAGCTCATCATCATTGTTTCCTCAGTGAGCCTGTTCGTGTGCTTGCCTGTGTTCAGCCTTTGACTTCACATGTGCTGTGCTCAAATTTAGGCTTTAGTGAAGAACTTGCTTAGGAAATGGCATCTTCAGAGGTGCTGAGGAATCTGCTTCACAAGCTGTTAATTAAATGTCTGCCTCAACCAGGGCTTTGAATTGTTTATGATACCATGCACTTCTAAAAAGTGGGTAAATAACATAGATGTATTTAATCCCGTGAAGCTTTGGAAGAGTACTTGATTTTCTATGTTGATAGTTTAGGACCACCAGGTGCCATTTTGGGATGGAACATGTGGCTAGCACGGAGCTTTGTAAAGCATTACTTTGTGTGAACCTTGCAGTAACACATAGAGTGACACAGCTGCACTTCATCTCCTGCTTATTTTAATATAGGACGGACGTAATCCAGGCCTCTTCCTCTGGCTTAAGTAGTTTGGATATACCAAAGCAAAGTAGTCTAGGCTGTTTGTATTAGCTGACAGGAAGCCTTTTACAGTTGCCATGTTAGAGATGGTTTGTTTTTTTTTTTAAATCTGTTTGATGGTTCCTTTCCTAAAGAACAGATTCTGACTTCTGGATAGATATTAAGATGCCTTAGGTTGTTACTGCATAGGGTTACAGTAAATATGGCAGGGTTTTAAAGTGATATCCTGAGTAAATCTCTTAACTTCTCTAGAATGTATAATATTAAGAATCTTGAATTTGAGTGTTTATTGGATTTTATCCAGGTTTATATTAAAATTATTTCAATTTATGATGTTTTTTAACTGTTTTTTTAATTAAAGAAAAGTCTTGTGTGATGACTATATAAAATGCTCTTCTGCATTAATTAGAATGGATTTCTTGCTGGTTGCTGTTTTCAGTCAGGATCATAAAATAAATATCCATCATTCCTTGATACTTCCACAATTTACAAACAAAAGGGTGTATTAAATATCTTCTAGTTCCAAGTCATTTTACAAAGCTCCAGTGAATTAATCGGATGGAAATAGTTGAAAAACGAGGTTATACTGCAGCAGATTTTCAGCACTGTGTCACAAAGACCAGTTCCAATATTTAATCAGTGACTTCTATCACTGAATATGTATACATGCAAGCTATTAAAATGGCTAAAATTTATTGTAAGTGAAGCTCAGTTACAGGTTGCCATAATTGAATACTTAATTTTACATTAATTTGCAGGGGTTTTTTAAAAATTAAAGATATTACTTATTAATTACTGTATAAGAAACTTCAAAGTTTATCCAAACAGAGATGGATTCTGTAATTCTTAGTAAGTAGCTCTTAATTGTATGAGTCATCTGAAATGCTGTTCTGTAACTGTTGCAGAAACTTGCCCATGATAATTGGCATTTTTCTTGTGTTAAAGCTTCTGTTCATAACTTTCTATGTGAAAATTGCCTTGTGCTTTTGGAAGTTTAGATGACTTCCATCTTTACAGACCTTTAATGATAAGCTGCATTTTCAAAGTGATCTTTGCTTTTAAAAGAAAAAACTCATTACTTTCTCCAATTATTTGCTGCTCATTCACATGCTTTCTTTCCTAGGAAATTATAAAAGGATTTAAAGGTTAGGAAGTAACATAATGAACAGCAGCAATATTTTTCTTTTAGGTATTCTTTCCAAGACACTTAAAAGAGATGGTTACCTTATGGAGAACAGTGTAACTTGCATAAAACACCTAAGACTTTAGGCTTGATAAATGTGCAGTTTCCGTCACAGAAGGAATTCCAGCAAAAATGTAATCTGTTTCATATTAAATGTCTGAATACATATGCAGTGTATCTAACATGTTCAATAAGTGCAACTTATGATTGATAGTGCTCATTATGTCTCACTTTGAGTGATATAATAAATAAACCACTTTGAGTTAAATAAATGTATCGCTTTGTGTTAATAAATTGTGCGTAAGATCATCCGGAACTTGAATCCTCCTAGCTGGATTTGCTATGATAACCTGTAACTGCTGGGGTCAAAAGTGGGGATCCTAAGTTGCAGTGAGCATGATAATGTTTGTGTAAACAGTAGTTGTGACTGTGCTGCTGTAGCTGGGATAGTGCAGGGCTGAGAGTTTGTAGGTAGAGAGGCCATCATGTTGTAGACCAACTGATGTGCTTGCAGTAGATGTTCTTCTGGGGGCACAAACCCCTGGTCAGGTCTTGAAAAGAAACAGTAGGATTGAAAGAAGTAAAGGAAACTTTGAAGAGCTGCTTCAAGTTTCGGTAGAGGCTGGTCAGAAGGACCATCTAGAAGATGATGTGGTGTTTGGAGCAGAAGGTTCTGGTGAGAAGGGATAATGCTCAGTTTCTGTGGGGAACAGGAAGTCACTGGAAAATTCATGTTAGCCATGTGGGCATCAAAAGAGACCTTAGAGTGTACTAGAAACTCAAAGTTTGATAACATTTTTTTAGTGTTTCATACACTTGGCAGTTGAGGTGCTTTAACAACCTGGTCTGAAATTAAGTCCTCAAATAGCAGGAATGCTTTCTGTGAGTAATTACAATGCTCTTGGTGGCTGAGTTCAGTGTGCAGGGATTTGCTTGGCCAACTTTCCTAAGTGCTTGAAACATTTGAGGGGTTCAGGAGTCTTGATCTTCTACTGGGAGGAGTGTATTGTGATTGTGGTGATGTGTTCCTGGGTGTTTGTTAGGGAAAATCTGCATCGGTTCAGTAGATAGTCTGGGGTGAGTTGACTTCTTGTTTCAGTGGAGTTGCTGGTGAAGGTAAGGAAGTTGTTTGGAAATCAGGTGTGATGGGTTTGGAAAAATGTCTGAAACAGTAATTTTAATTTGTAATACCTGGTAACATAAATATTTTCTTTTTTTTTGTAGTAAAGCTACCTTTTATAATTTGGTTTCAAATAGGAGTTCAAAGGAATTTCTTAAATTTTATCTACAGCTGTATTACCTGTGTGTGTTTGTTACAGTAATTCGACTAATTAATGACTTCACAAAAAATGCTTGTATTTGCAGTTCAGGTAATTTTCAGTCTCCTTCATCAGGCTACTGAACATTTGGAGGAAGTAAACAGAAGTCAGCTGTTATCTTCCCCTTGTTTCTTGTTGATGCTTAGAAATTGAAAAATATCCATTGAGTTATGTAGAAGACTTGATTTAAATGAATATAAATTGTTCTATTGAGAGCCCTCTTCAGAGATACTTTGTTCTCTTCAGAGTTATGACTAAAAGCTGGTGAGTGGTCTCACATTGTTGTTGATCTGTGTTTGAACAATTCTCAATATCTGCAGTGGAGTATTCCCAGTCCCTAATGAGGTTAGAATGCCAAAACTGTTGTGGAAACCAGAAACAGAATCACTTGTTTGAAAACCTTCCATTTTTGCTAACTTTTATTTGTTGTTTTGGTAATATTCCTAGTTGTGCAGAAAATGTGACCTGAAAATATGCTGACACACTTGAAAGCAGGATTTTTATTATGTCAATTTAGTCTTTACATGTAATTAAAATAAGTAAATATTCTGTAAGTGTTCAGTGGAACATGATAAAAAGCTGTAGCTTTTTTTTCTGCAAATCTCTTAAATTATGTAGTTTTTTGAAGGTTTAAGAGGTAGGTGGAAAAGTTTGTGTGCCCCTTAACTCATGATCAGCTTCTGCTTTTCTTATTTTCAAGGCTTCGTATACACTGTGTCCTGTTGCCAGACGTTCCCATTGATACTGAAATGCTCTCGTAAAATCCAGTCGGTCCAGGTCACCTGACATTGTTAAACTCTGACAGTGATGTAATATCTAAATATATTTTAATCAGTTGTGGTCCAACTACTCTTCTAATCCCTGTGGCAGTACCTGTTTGAAAAAAAGCAGCAACAACAAAACTCCTCAAGATGTGTGCTCTGGTCTCCTAGGGAACCACATGTCTTTGTTCTCTATCGAAGATGAAAACAGGGAGGAAAATAGGTTTAATACCCCTGGAAATAACTTATGATTTTTCTAAAATGCCATTTGAGGCTTTTGATCCTGTGTGAGTAATAACCTGACTTAATCTCAGGAAATGTATTGTAGAATGTTTATCTATAAAATGTTGGAAAATTATTTGTAAGTGTTTGTAAAATGGCTAGAAATCTAAAGTTCTTGAAATGGAGACAAATCACCCAGTGAATCACAAGAAACAGAAACTGGGTGGAGCTGATTACATCCATTGCATTTGTGACAGCAACTTGTGTGTTTGACAGATTGTCACAAATGCATTTATTGAAAGACAGAGTACTGTCCTATGGTGATATATTTTAAATTTGTGTGCAGATTAGGTGAGGATTTCTACTTGCTGCCTGTTCTTTAGGTCAGGTGTTTTAGCTCATGGGAAATGTCTTCCAAAAGACCATATTTCTACTCTCTGTGTTTGGATATCTGTATAAATTTATTGACTTAAACAGAATCCCAAGGCTTGGTACTATCACATCCATGGGATTAAATGTTCAGCTTCCCATTTTAAAGTAGATGCTGGTAGGTAGTATGTTTTGGAGGAACTGCTTAGAGTGCTAAACATATTTATAGAATACTGCATACATGTTTATTTCTAGGAGAAGGAGCTACAGCTGAAGTTCCCTCATCTTTTGTGGTTCTGTCTCTGTGTACTCTGGTAGTCCTGGTCATTCTGCTGGCAAATTGTGTCTCCTGCTGTAAAGACCCTGAGATAGATTTCAAGGTAAGACCTGAAGTGTTACCAAGGTGTGTATAAGTGATAATTCTCAGCTGCATCCTGATATCCAGAACACTTGATTAGTTGTGCTAATACTCTTCAGTGTCACTGTACATCCTCTCTCTTCTGAAACAGCCAGTGACTGTATTCTTGCAGGCTGTGAAGTCCTGATGCAGGTGTTTGTTTGAACTAATTGGTCCCTGCTGCAGTAAGAATCTTTAATGCCTTTTCAAAATAGTAACTAGCTATCAGGATCAGTAGTAAAAGTTACACCCTTGAGACAATTTTGCTGTAAAGAACCTTTTTGTTGTTGTTCTGTGTTTTCTTTTGTTTTTCTTAGTCTGCTGGTGGGGTTTAAGACACTCCTGTCAAATAAGAATACTGAAGATGCATATGCACTGTAGCAAAACTCTTGAGAAATTGTCATCAGAGAATAGTTACTTTTGGAACATCTGTAATCAGTGTTCCTAAAATTGAGCTTTGCTCTCATTTCTAACTGGAGAATATTTGGCCTGAGCAGTTCATGGTAGTTTGTTCAAAGCCAGCATTTAAAGTAAAAAGAAAACAAAGCAAAAAAACCAACACCACCAACAAAACCCAAACCACCAAGCCCACAAAAACCCAACTAAACAAAAATCCCTTGATTATTAAAAGCAATGCTTTAATCTCTTTGAGACAGCAATTATTGGAAAATAAAGAGTAGAATACTAAATGTCTGTTACTATCCTTGGAAGAAAGCTTAAGCTTCCTTTGCATTGGTCATTCAAACTGAAAGAAATGTATTAGTACTTATTTAAAGGCAAGGATCAGCTTGTTTACTAAGACTTCTTTTGTTTAGGAATTTGAAGATAACTTTGATGATGAAATAGATTTTACACCTCCAGCAGAAGATACTCCATCTGTTCAGTCTCCAGCAGAAGTGTTTACTCTTTCAGTTCCCAATATTGCTTTACCAACTCCCTCCCAGTTTCCATCTCGTACAGGTAAAATACTGGTTTTCAGTGCAAAAACAAAAGTAGCCATTTTCAGTGTCTAAAATGGAGTGTGACTGATTATGTTTGACTTTACTGTAACAAATAACTTGCTACAGATTTCCATAAACCGAGCCAATATATTTTGTAGGGTAAAGGATAAAATGTGAAATACTGCTTCTATGATGTTAACCTGTGGCAGGGTAAGAGAGCTTAAGAGAGCAAAACTACCTTAAAACCCCCTCTCTAGATTGCTGTCATCATATCTGTATATACCTAAAGGGTTTGAAGTACCCTGGCACACTTGTGACTTCGCTCTTCAGTGGTTTTCTTCATGGCTAAGTTGTCATTGGATTTTAACCACCACCCTTAAATGGAAACAAGAGTGAATCTTTTACTTGACATCAGTGCTGCTATTCAGCTGCATCACTTTCTTAATGTCACTGTAGACTATTTGTGCTGTAAATGTGATCTTGGTAAGATAGAGCATTAGGTTTAATCTCTCTGTGTGGAAGGGTTTTTGGAATATGTTCTTTAAAACACAATTTTTGTAAAGGGAAACTTAAGCATCTTATCATACTATAACCACAGTTTAGCCTGGAGTGCTTACTCTCCTATTATGTGCTATTTCACATAATTTTACGTACTACTTGTGTTGCTTGAGCATTAGATGTTCAGGGAAGCTTCTAGTAAAATTCCTGTATGGATTTCAAGAAACTCAGTGTGCCTTTAATACAAATGACACAGTTGTACAAATGACTCAGTATTTTAAAGAGCTGGGAAAAATTGAGTGAAAAATTTTATGTCAGCTCTTCTGTGTAGCCATAATTGTTAAAATGATACTGTCACAACAAGGGTTTTGCCAGAAGTAAGGCAATGTGCTTGAGTGCTTGGATAAAATGTGGTTGCACTGCTGTGGCCTTCACCATGCTTAGGAGCACACTGACAGTGAATTATACAGCTCTGGCTCTTCCAATACAATAATACTGCTCTAAATATGGTTTATGGAAATAAATTGTGGGCTAGAATTCTCAGACAAGAAAAGGTTTTGTTTGCATCTATTTGTTAGTGTTCCTAAGCAGTGGGGCAGCAGAGGGACAGATGCTGCTGGATCTCCTCTGGTGTATGGGGTCTGCCATTGTTACTGCCCATTATCTGCCGCGATCTGGATTTTCTTTTCTGTCCTTCTTCTCTCTGGGCTCTTATGTGAAGCATTTTTAGTTGAAAAATGTCCTCCTTCCAGATGGTAGCTACAAGTAGGGCAGTTGGGCTGAAGAATAAAGCAGTCAAACTGTTTCTCTTAAAACAGTAACTCTATATAACTATAAATATTAATATGTACATTGGGTTTTCTATTTTACTTACATAGGAAACTATTGTAAGTAGATTGTTTTCTCTACCCAGCTACAGGCTTTAACACAGTTTTATATTGGAAGCAGAACTTAGCCTTTTTGCCTTCTTGCTGAATGTGTTAAAAACTTTCAAGCTCACATTTCTTCAGGACAATTGCTGTGGTTTTGTAGGGGGTGTGTTCTGGTATGGCTTAGAAGCTGCCCCTGAGTAAAGTTTCACTTGAGTGCTGTTGTCACAACATTACCTTCCTACTTTATGTACATTTGACAAGGTTTTGGTGCTTGGGCTGAATGTGTGCACCCTGTTGGGAATAAATTTTGTAGAAGCTTGCATTATTTCCTCAGCAGTTGCTGACTTTGGCCATCCGAGTGGTTGATACGTGTTACATTTGTTTCATTGTGTGACAGATGGATCAAAGTCTCAAGTTGCACGTCAGAGTCTAAACTACATCCAGGAAATTGGAAATGGCTGGTTTGGAAAGGTGAGGAGTTATCTCTTAATATTGCTCAGATTGAGGCTTATTCCCAGCTGACTAGGCCTCTGTATTTACCTTAAAATGGTACTCAAAACAAAGTAGTAACATAAGAAAAATTGAAGTTGAAATTAGATAGTTCCTTGCATGCAGTACTTTTTGAATTTACCTGTAGATTCTTACTAGAGACTACTTAGACTTTTCACTTACATGGATTTGAGTTAATGCACTCCTGTTTTTACCAATTCTTTTTAGGAAAAAATTTAAGTTAATAAGTGGTCTTCACCTGCAAACATGTTTTCTGAAAGCTGATGTGTAGATCAGTTGTCAAGATTTAAGTATGGGTATTTAATTATCAAAGCTCTGTTTGTGTTTGTAAAAAAGCCAGAGTGTCTTTCCTACAACATGTTTTTAGCTCTTGTTTTTCTTTGGAGGAACACTACAGAATTCCCTTCTGATTAAAGACACAATCTCTTTTTCAGGTTCTCCTTGGAGAGATCTACACAGGCACTAGTGTAGCAAGGGTAATAGTGAAGGAGTTAAAGGCAAGTGCAGGTCCCAAGGAGCAAGAACAGTTTTTAAGAAATGGAGAACCATATTAGTAAGTAATGTTTCACAGCTTCGTTCTACTGCAGATGAGTTTTGGACATTGCTTTTGTTCAGTGTTATTGTCTCTACTTGCCCTCCCATATAACTGTAATGTTTGTCTTTAAAATGTGAAATACATTCAACCCAAAGTGAGCAAAAGTTGTGTTCATATAACTTGTGCTTTACCTTGCCTGAACATGCTGTAAAAGATTGGTCAGTAAAGAGCTTTCTCTTCTCCGTGCTTTCTAACGTCCTGGCTATATTTGCATTTAGGCTTGGGTTGTTGGCAGTTGTCAGAAGAAATTTCATGCCTTCTGCTGCATTGGCACAAGTGGTTTTGGAGCAATTTAGGAAAAGTAACTGATCTGGCTGGGAACTAACCTGGCTAAAAAAAGGTTTATCTTTTAGCCAGCTCTGTACCTTGGTGTAGTTCGTGAACCAGTTGCATGCTTTTATTTTTGGTATGAGGGGTGGTGGGAGGATGGGTGTGACTCTCATGTGACAGTCCTGGATTTTTTGGGTTTGAGATGCTCTGAGTTTTGGCTGCTGTCAGTGATACACTTCAGCAATACAAAGGAGATACAAAGGTCCAAATGGAATCTGTAGCTTTGGTACTTGCACCTTCTGTTCCTGCCACCCCCCTCCAATGTTATGTGTTGAAACTTCTGGTAGGGATTTCAGTGTGTTGCATTCTGCTGTGATCTTCCTGGCTTTAACTGTATTTTTTCACTCCAGCATTCTTCAGCATCCAAATGTTCTCCAGTGTATTGGGCAATGTGTGGAAGCCATTCCTTATCTCCTAGTTTTTGAGTTCTGTGACTTGGTAAGTGCACTTATACGAGAGGCTGCGGTTGTTTTTCTGCTGGTGTGAATTGTGTGTGGTATATTTACTGCCCTTTGCTCATGAAATGATTCTTCTTCTCTCTGGGAAGTTTTTTGATTAACCAGAATTTCACAGGACTTTTTTTTTTTTTTTTTGTTTAGAGACACCACAATTACAATTTTTTTGGTACTTTCTTCAATTCATCATGTATGTTCTAAGTGCTTGTGGAATATGCTGAAGAGGCAAATACCTGTTCTTTGATAATGGAATTGCCAGTCTCTTTCAGTCTGCCTTCAACAGGGAGCTTGGAGGGCAGAGGGTATCATAGAAAGGAGCTTTTTATCACAGTCCAGTATCACATGCGTGCACTAACATCACATCTGAGATGATATTTGCTGTCTGCAATCTTAATGTGCTTTTATTACCATTTATGTGAAAATGTTAATTGAGGAAAATGGAAGAATTTCCTGCCTCCTGCCTCCACCCCCACCTCTGCAGTGCCTGGATTTTACCCATGCTGTGCAGCTTTGGGCTAAAATGCAATGGTGGGCTCACATCTGATATCAGTCATGTGTCTTCTTATAGCTATAATTTTCAGTTTCAGTGTTCATTCTCTTCCTGGTCCTTTCTCTTACTGTATTATTCTTTTCCCTACTTTCTTATCCTTTTATTTGCCTTCTTCTGCCCCCCAAGCAACTGCCTTATGCTTCCTGGGCACCAGAAGAAAAGGTAGGAACACACTGAAGGGTGTTCCCACTGCTTTCAGTGCCACAGTGGTCCCTGGAATGGGAGGGACAGCACAAAGCCTTGCTCAGCCACCGCATTCCTTGGAATGTACGTGAATGTTGTGAGGAAGCGGGGGGCATGTAGAGAACCTCTGAACTGTGCCCAGCATGCAGAGTCATGAGAGACAAAAATTTGGATTCATGGTCTGGAAAGACTTGAGTTGTTTTATTGTAGCTTAACAAGTTACTAAAACCAAACAAACCCCAAAGTCCAGGTGGCTGTCTAAACATTGGCTCAGTAGCTGCTTTTAAGGTTTGTTGTGCAGATGTCACCCAAAGCAGAGCTCCTTGGGAAATGTCAAGACAGAAATGAAGTCAGAAGTGCACAGATATTACTAAGGAATGAATCTTTCAGAAATAAGACAGTTTGCATTTATAAATTTCAGCAAGATCTTTTTTACCAGTTTCTGTACTTCACAATTTTCCTTTAAACTCAGGTGCAAAAATCTGCTTCTAGTTGCCTCAGGCAATTTAAATTAGTTAGCATGAACTTGAGATTTTTGAGAAATATCAATTAATCTGTGACCTTAAATAACTATATTTTTACTTGCTGCTCTTTTGCTCAAACGTATTAGCTGTGCTAAATTAATGAGGCAAAAGTGCTGATAAAATCCTTCTTTTCCAAATTGAAGAAATGCCTGAACTTTTAAAGTGACTGATCAAAGTGAAATGTTCTGGTTTTGCTAACAATTAAAAACTCTGTGCCTAAGGTTAACAGATAAGGTTTTTTATAGTTTTTCAATGTAGAAATAGAATACTTCTTACTGGTTTTTAAACCTGCAATTCAGATTGGAGTTTCTTTAAAAGGTCCCTGGAAAGAGAATTGCATTTTATAGAGTCCATCAGATATGCATCCAAATCAGATTTAATTGCTGCCATGTTTTCAAATAGTTATGTGATTTGATCCAACTTCAAATTTGAAGAGGGAGTAGCTTTTAAAGATTGCCCTACTTTAAGTATACAGGAAAAAATAATATCCTCATTTGATGCCTGATTATTTATGCCAGAAGTTGTCATGATCCTGCAGAGTAATCTGGAAAGGATTTCATTTAAGGGGATAAAACAGATTTTCCCTTTAACTAGGGGCAGTAAGCTTGACAGTTAAAGTGGTGGTTTTACAAATTTGAGTGTAGTTAGGTAATTTCTTTGGAATGGAAAATAAATGTCTGTGCTCATTTTTCTATTCCAAGTGAAATAAAACTTGGTTTTAGAAAATTATATATTAGTCAGTTAAACATAACTTTCATATTGAAGTCTGGCTCACTTAAAGAGGTCTTACTTGGTAGAGCTGAGTATCTCCTAGACATGATAACATTTTTTTTCCCTGTGCACACAAATACACAGGAGCTGGGCAGACAGGGCAGTGTTCACTTGAGCAGTTTGATGCAGAGACTGGGACAAGGGAGTAGCTCAGTGTCCCTGTACATCACTAATTCTTGTTGTGGTCCAGGGCCTGCAGTGGGAGGTGACAATGTTGGAGTAAGGGCAGAGAAGAGACAGGAAGGAAGCAATGTAAAGGAAGCATGATGGCACCTTTTGGAACAGGAGATGGTGCTAAATAGGTTTTTTTAGTAAAAAGGTTTTTAAGGGAGTGTCAGGAAGCTTTTTATCGCTGTGGTTGGAATGGCAGTTACTTGGATTTTTTAGACTTTTAGTAATTGATCTCAAAACTCCTTTTGTACTTTTTTTCCTGAAATTGGGTGAATTGGGGTGGGTGCATGGAGATGCACACACAGGAGTGATTCTTCATCAGAAAAAACATCAGGGCAGGTGGAACTTAAAGTGGTTGACTAAAGGTTCCAGTGTCTGTGGTGACTATTGCTCAAATGGGAAGGATGAGGAACATGGTCCTGTTCTGCTACCAGTGGTTTAATGCTGAGCTAGAGCTCTTTCCCTTGTGTGGTGGTGTCTGTGTATATCCAGCAAAGTGAACTTGTTTTAGTCCCTGGTACGTGTGTGTTTAAGAATTCAATAGTTCTGAAAAAAGATGGCAAATATGTCAGCTGTGTTGGATAGGAAGTTTTAATATCTTCAGGTGACAAGTTCTTTTGAGGCTCATTTGGCAGTGTTGACCTTGTTTTACAAATTTGGCATATTAAGTAACAAAAAATGCATCTATTCTGCTGACGCATTGACGGTCTGGAGGGTACAGTGGTTGTTTTATTCACGCTCCTTCAAACTCATAGCCTATCACAGCATGTCCTCCTTTTGCTACTTCTCTTGCTTGGATTTGTAGCCTTTTTAGGGCCAGTTGACCTTGTCTTGGCTGCTCAGGCAGCCCTGTTGGATTATCAGTTCCCAGGCTCCTTGGCATTGAAAGGTCTTGATCAGAGGCACTGGAAACTGTAGTGCAGAGAAACCAGAGCTGTCAGGGTGGCAATGCTGAATGTCAGGCAGGCTGGCTTACTTGTTTTCTTGGCCACAGAAACTCCTGATATATTTCTGTTACACAAGATTGCTGGTTGCATGTGCAATAACTGTTTTGGCTAACATTTAGTCTATTTCATAATGTAGTCCAGGTTGCTCTGTATCCCTTGCTTTGCAGAGCTGGGAAAGAAGCAAGAGAGGTCAGTCTCACGTAAGTGATTTAAGCTGTTAAATTCTATGCTTTGCCTGTGTTAAAATTATTTAGAAAACAGTAAATATAAAAAGAAATGCTCTAAAAGGTCTCACAACCCCTTTCCCCATATTAGTTGCATAGTATGTTGGTGCGGTCTGCTAGGAATAGTTAACTGTTCACTGTTAAACATTGCAGAACGATGCCAGGTTAAAAATAGTGGTAGCTGTCTTATTAACTTTAATATATTACTCAACCCTGTGTGGCCAGCATTTTGTCAGCACAGCAAATCCTCTAACAGATTGACATAATTTATGAGTAAAAGGAAAGTTATTCAAATGTGGAAGTTGCATGTATATTGTGAGGCTGATTTGCCTATCAAATTCTTACAGAAATTCTTCAAGTCTTGCAATTCCCTGGGCAGATGAGATCAGCAGGATGCTGATTTGCCTGGAATGCTCTGTGGCTTACTTCAGGGATGCTGCTGTTAGGGGAGGGTGCCTGCTTGCAGTGATTGGTTCTTTTTTTAATTACGGCCCCTTGAAAACATGTTCTAATCAAAAGAAGAGTCTTTGTGATGAAAACTTCATAATCAAAGAGTTCAGTGAATCTATTTCATGATCATGGTCAGTATGGATATGAGCCAAGGAGCAGACTTATCAGTGGTGTGTGGTTTAAAAATAAAGGGGGGATTTGTCAGTTTATGACAACTTGGTAGAATGTGTAGATGTAATTTGGTAACCTCTTCACATTTTCAAAACTGTCATCAGTTTTAAAACCATCAGTGCCTTCTGGTTAAAAAGTCATGTCAGTCATCTGTTTGGGTGTTCAGATGAACTCAGTGTGGAATTTGCACAAACAAAAAGCTGACAAAGAGTACTGACTGTAAGTGTACCCCCAGCTTCTGGCTATTACAGAGAAAAATCATATTAAGACTTACTTACAAAAATGACTGAACTGAAAAGGATAGGAAGAAAGGCAAAATTTAGTTCTTCATGGTGTCCCAGGAGAGGAGGGAAAAGGCAGAGTGGCAGAGGAGGTTGGAGAGAAAGCAGAGCCTTCCTCAAGCATGATTATTGAGCTTTTTATATTTAGATGTCTCTGCAGTGAATTTTGCAGAACTGCATTTATTCAGATATATATAACCTTTGATATTTACTGTGTTAAAAAGTCTGTCAATAAAGGGCCATTTTGTGGCTCTTGAAATAGTGCAGGGATAATGTTGCTGTGTTGCTACTGTCTGCTTTTAGGCAGGGAGGCATCATAGGATAATTCAGGCTAGCAAGGAGCTCAGGAGGTCTGCAGCCTCCCACTCAAAGCAGTATCATCCTGAGGCCAGACTAGATTTCTCAGGACTTTGTCCAGTTGAATCTTGAAAACGTCCAGGGATGGAAACTGCATGTTCTTTCTGATCAGCCTGCACTTCTGCTGATGTCTTTATGTGTAGAACTGTTTTCCTTACACTCAGTCTGAAATTTCCATGTTTCAGCTCATGCCTGTTCTCTCTCATCCTCCATCCCTGCTCCACGGGTAGGAGCCTGGCTTAGTCTTTAATAACTTAATACTGGACAAGTTATTATGCTGAAGTCTTTCTTTCTCCAGGCTGAATGAGCCTGGTTCCTGAGCCTCTCCTCATGGTGAAATGCTCTGACCCCTGTCACGGTGGCTCTTTCCTGACCTTGCTCCAGTTTGTCGTGTTCTGGGGCAGCCAGTTCTGAACACAGGATCTGATGTGGTCTGACAAGTGCTGAGAAGGTGGTGAGACCTCCCCTGGCTCTGGCCCAGTTTGTGCAGCCCAGGAGGCTGCTCCCAGTCTGCTCCCAGGGCACACAGGGCTTATGTGGAGCTTGCTGCCCACCAGGATCCCCAGGTCCCTTCCTGCAGAGCTGCTGCCCAGCTGGCCACTGTTCACTTTGTGCTGTTGCAAGGGGTTTTTTCCTTCCTGGGTGTGAGAGTTTGCATTTGTCTTTCTGGAATTTCATAAGGTCTCTGTTGAAACATTCTTCAGCTTGTCCAGGTTCTTCTGAAGGGCAGTTCAGCACCTGAGTGTGACCATTGGTTCACCCCAGTTTGGTACAAGCAATTTCCTTTTAAAGCAATACCAAAAGTACCTATTTTATATTTTTAACCTTGATTGTAGCCTTAATTAGACCAGAATGGGAACATAGAACCAGTGTGTTTCAAGGTGCTGGATTTAATAAAAATTGTTTTTCCTACAAAAATATGTGCCTACATGAATAATTTATGAAATAAGGGATGTCACACAGTACTGCTGTTACTAATGCATTTAAAAATTAAAAAGTAATTCCTGGGTGCATTTCAGGCATCCTAGGAACTTAATCCACCTGGGACAAGCCCTAAGCAAGCAGCTGCTGTTTTAATGAATGACAATTTTAGGGAGTTTGACTTTTTTCGAGCTCTTGCTGCCACCTACAGTCAGCTCAGCTGGGTGTTCAGGGCTTGTATTGGACTCTGCCGTTTGGAACCTGTGTGTGTTACAAACGCTGTTCCTTTCCTAATTGTTTGGAACTCTGCTCTGGCAAGAGCTTTCTGGCCCAAGATTTAGGAAGAAAATGGACATAGAGCCCAGAGTGTTATGCTGGTGAAACAAGTTGTGATGTATGTTGTGCAGTCTCAATACAGAAATGTCTTTGAAATAATTTGCTACCCTTTTGGAAAGTCTATATTTTAAATAACAAAAACACAGGACTGCTGGGTTAAAAGCCAAACTGTGAGAAGAGGAACAACAATGGTATGAGAAACTTCTTCTTTTGCCTGGCTTGGATTCTCTTACTACATAAGTTTTCCTTTTCCCAAATGTTTGGACAGTATTCAATTATTTTCCTCTATTTCAAAGCTGTTCTTATTTTAGTAATTTATGGAGTGCTTCTGTGTGCTCATTAATTACATGTCTATTGCTCAGCATTGCCTGGGTTCTGTAAAACTGCTGCCATCATCAGAATTCTCTGACTGGAATGGGATGTATTACCATGCTTTTTATATAGAAAGCTCTGGGAGCTGGCAATGTCTGAAACTCTCTTCTGTAGTCTCTCCCTTCCATCCCCTTACAAATTCCAGACAGCCAGCTTTTGCTGATTTGGAGCACTTGACAACTCATCTCATTTAAAAGCAGAGGCTCAGCAAACTCTGGGTTTTTTTAGTGGAAGTTACTCATGTGTGACAGGTTTCATGTGGCAGTCTGATCTAGGATGTTAATTACTAAATGATTAGATTAAAAACCCTTAAGGACAATACCATAGGCCTTAGATGACTTTTATATGACCCTTTATGGAGATTGGAAACTTGAGGAACTTTATTGAGCATAAACGTGGTAAATAAGTAATGTGGTCGGCTGGATCTTTATTAAAAATGAATTTCTCAGATTCAACCAACATATAAGGCTAATAAATATCCTCAACTTCTTTTACAGGGTGACCTGAAAACTTACATCTGCAATGAGCAGGAGCACATTAAAGGAGAGTCTCAGATAATGCTGCTGCAGAGAATGGCGTGCGAGATCGCCGCTGGCCTCGCTGTGATGCACAAACACAACTTTGTGCACAGGTAGGCTCCCAGAGAAATCCCACTCAGTCAAGATGCACTCTGAAATTCATTTGAGTATTTGCATTAAAATCCATGGCTGTTGAAGACTGTTTGCACAAACTTTTGTCTAACTGTGACATACCCTGAGGCATGAAGGTATGATGCTAATGAAGGTGCTAACTGAGCTGCAGTGGTGTGGTGTTCCAGCTCCACCTGCCTGAAAGCTGATCACCTGCTTTTTGAGTTTGCAGCCCACAGAACACAACCTGCTGCCAAGCCAATCCAGATGTAGTTGTTTGATTAATTCTTGGCCAAATCAAATTTGTTTTGTTTATTGTGGAGGGAGGGAGGTTAAAATTCAGTTAGGATGAATCTTACCTACTGTGACTTTTTTATCAGATTATAGCAATTTAGAACTTCTCTTTGGTAACCTGTTACCTTTGTTACTAAAAATGGGAAAAAAAAGCCTTTCTAATGTAGTAAGGGGGAAGCTGAGTTTAGAGGGAAAATCTGACTGAAATGGACCAGCACTTGCATCACCCTTTCAGCAAGTCAGGAGCTTGTGTTGGAGCTTATCAATGCACATCTTGCTGCTTAGGGAAGGCAAAGACCTTTAGTTCAGGGAGAAATGAACTCTCAAACCTAAGTCTTAAAAGGTGCAGGTGTAAAGCAGCAGCAAAACCCTGAAAAAACCCCAAAGCCTGGACTCAGCTGGTGGCTATTCTTTTAACCCATTTAACAATTTCAGATGACTTGAAAGCAATACCAGTTGTACCTGTCTAACTGAGGGACCAGTTTCTTGTCTTGCAGCAGCATGGCTCTGTAGGTATTAAATTTAACAGTACATTTTCAGTGAAACACAGATAAACTTGGTAAATAATTATTCTGTGGATCTGCAGGATTCTCATTGTAATGTTTACTTCTAGCAACACTATCCTGATGCTGTCAGAGTAAGTGGTAAAGCTCCAGCATCAGTGATTTTGTTGTTAGTGGTAAATTCAAGCAGCCAACAATTTTTCTCTTCCAGGATATTTATTTAAATAGTATAAAACAATTTGGCAAGCTCTGGGACATACTTGAAGGTTATAGATGTGTTTCTGACCTGTGTAGTTCAATGACTCTGGAAAGGAAAACATCATCATCTATCTTTGTAGCAGGCAAGCTGTGGCTTTCAGACAATTTGTACTTCAGAGACTGTTTTTTAAGCCAACAGAAGCAAAGGTAGAGTTCTTTCAGGGCACTTAATTGCCTGGTCCCCTTCTGTGAAACTGAGAAGTGGAATATTTGAGCAGTTAGTCTGCCGAGCTCTCTGCTGTCGCAGCCACAGTTCCAGCTTCATTAAACGTGCATAAATTTCTGAGTTTGCATGATGGGTTTCCTAAAACTGCTTCTTGGTGCTTGCACTGCTGGTTTGTGACTAGTTGTGGTCTGGTTTATGGTAGAAACTGGAAGCAAATTCTGTGTCTATTCATGAGCTTTGTGATTTGTTTAGTAGAGGACTTCTATGAAATACTTTTTCTGTGGGTCTTTTCCAAAGACTGACTGTAGTTCTGGCTCACGTGTAATGTATGGGTTTGTTGCTTAAGGAACTTAACTGTAGATGTAAGATATTACTGGTAGCTCAGTATCATACTGTGAACTAATATTCAAACTTAATCTGAATTGCTGATAGATTTTGCTTGGGACAATTAGAATGCAAGCCATGCAATGATAGGTGTGAAGAGGGGTGACATCACTGTAGCATGTGAACAGCCCATGTAATCTCCATGAGAGGATTATGAGCAGAATGAAATAACTGCATGTAAATGCTGTTTGTAGTTTGAATGCTTAAGAGTCTACACCACTGCTCTAGAGAAGTGCCTGCAGCTTGATCTTTTTTGTACAAGACAGCATAATAGTCCAGGGTTTTTGTATGAAATCTTTAAATGTGATTGCCTTGTCACTGTGTTTAGATTTCTTTGGATTCCAGAATGCTGTGTCTGCTTGGTTCTGTGACTCTAAACTGATCCTCTTTTGAAGCAGTGGGAGTGCCTGAGGGAAATCAGACTTTTGGCCACAAAACAAATCTTGTCCAATAAGTCATCTCTAAGGAGAAACCCTGTTGGTGTTTGTTTTTTCTGGAAGTGATGAGTGTTTGTATAGAACTGTAGTGTCCGCAGTATTCCAGTGAGATACAGAATTAATTGTTGGCACATGTAGGTTCTAAAACTTAGTGAAAATGTAAGCAACAAGAAAACTTAATATTTGGTTTAGATCACAATTGCACTTCAGAAATCAGTCTCCCCAGTTCCTTTGCCTGGGTTTGCACTGCATGAGTTGGTCTTTCGGAGTGCATGGACTGGTTTGATTTCCTCTGAAGAGAATCAGGAAGGGAACTCCAGGAGCTCCAGGAGCACACCTTTCTTGCACGCAGCTTGCCTCAGCCTTCAGTAGGATTTAGGGATCAGCCTACAGCTCATGCACATGGGATTGCTGAAGTATATCTAGAGTGGATGCTGAATCATTAACACTGTTTTGTGCTCCTGTTACTTGCAGCTATGATCTGTAACTGTGCATAAGTCCTTGATTTTTAGATTCTAAGTTTTTAAAAAATAGTATTCTTGATTTTTCATTTGATACTTTAAACTGTGACCTGACTGTTCTAAGAATTGTCACTTCTACTAGCCCATTTGTCTTAATTTGCCTTGAAGACCCCCTGGTTTGTCTCACTGTTTATTTGTTTGCATTTTCAGTGACTTGGCCTTACGGAATTGCTTCCTTACATCTGATTTAAATGTCAAAGTAGGAGATTATGGTATAGGATTCAGCAGGTATAAGGTAAGTTAATCTAGTCATGGACCACTTTTTTAAAGGATTCAGGGCTCAAGGTTACAACAAGCATGCCTGAAAGTTGTAAACTGATACTAGATTGTCCTTTATTTGAATAATGAACTTTCAGAGTATTACTGGCAAATAACTGCAGCAAATTCATGTACCAGAATAGATGGTCTTTCTAGAGATGAGTAGAGTTTATGCTTCTGGAAGCTTCTGGTAAATCTGCCTTTTTTTGGTCCTATTTACAGTAGTCCTAGAATATGAACAAATTTATTTTAATGTCTTTTAAGGACAAATTTGAAAGAAAGGCTCAAATTTCTTAAGGAAACTATTTAAAATATTAAAGTATATCAAGAAAAAGAAAAATTAAAGACATTAATTAAAACATTTTGTAAGTACCAAACCTTAAACAAGAAATTTGCATTCAAGTTTCGGCTGTGCAGTGACCAGTGAATGACTTTCCTCCATAGCATTATTCTCTGCTACTTCGGGAAAATGGGATTATTTTTTTTAATTCTAATTTTTTGCATAGGCTTCACATAAAAACATATTAAGGAAAGGACTGTCACTGTCTGGAAGTTGATCCAATGCATGTTCAGCCTTTTTCTGATTTTGTTTTTTTCATTTTAATCAATAATTCAGGAAGATTATATTGAGACAGATGAGAAGAAACTTGTTCCTCTACGTTGGACTGCACCTGAGTTAGTAACAAGTTTTCAAGACAGACTGTTATCAGCAGAGCAAAATAAATACAGTAACATATGGTATGTAGAAGTCTTTAAAATAATTTCAATGAGAGATTTGTGAACATATTTTCAAGTGTTACATGAAGGAGTAAATAATATTTAAATTGGCCTGATGCATCGGATGTACAGTAGGTTAATCTCTGTAAACCTGACACTATATCCTGCTTTGGAAAGATTCTTAGAAATCTGTTGAGAGAAAGTTGGAGCAAACAAAAATGTTTAGCAGAATAATAGGTGTTTATACTAATAAAAATACCTTCAGATGTTCATAAAGGAAAGAAATGGTAAATGAATTTTCCAAGATTAAGTAGTTGTGGGTGACATAAAAAGTTGATCCCACTAGAGCCCGATTAAGTTCAGTTGGTAGAACAGTGGCATTTTAATTAAAATGCTGTGTTCTTGCTGCAGCATTTGAGAGCAATTAACTGATGGTTTGTGTTGCCAAAGAGCTGATAGACAATGGCTGGTGAAACTCTTGAAGATGAACGTTTTTGAAATTGCCAAGTTCCACTTCAGTTCTCAAGCCCCAAGAAATTTGGATAATTGAAATTGTGGATTAGGCTAACATTTCTGAAAACATTGTAGTTAATTCCTGGTTTTATATTCTAAGGATATTAAATAGTAAACTAGGCTTTGGTGTTTTAAAAGTAGGGTTGCAGAAAGCAGGTGGGATAGATAGAAATTATGTAAATACTAATTTGCTTCCATCCTCCAAGGAGGCTTCCTCAGCTCATAGTGTTCATCTGGACTGCAAGCAGCCAGGGTCTTAAGCTTTCCAGCTTGTATTTTAGTGCCTCTTATGCAGAGCTGCTTTGAATAGGTTTGGACTAGATGATTCCAGACACCCCTTCCAATCTAAATTATTCTACATGCAGAGTCAGTTACTTTGCATTTTGAGCACAGAAAGATTCCCCCAAGATTAGCATTGACTGTAATAACTGAAAATGCGATTAGTGTTGGATAGAGTACAGCTGCAGCACTGAGCAGAGGCAGCTTTTGACCACTGCAGCTTGAAAATAAGGAATTCTATGAACACTGGAACAAAGACAAGTTTTCTAGCAGTTTGACCTATAACTGCAATTTCTCATGAAAGCTTTTTTCTTCTGTTGAATGAACCATAAGGTTTTTTAATCCCATTTCTATACACTATAACAATATTTTTTTATTTAAAAACTGTTGAAAAGATAGTATTTTATTATATGTGGGATTTTTTTTCATGATCAAATAATTTGAGACCCCCTATATTTTGTTGCCTTAATTGTTGTTGCCTTCAAGCAATTTTACTCTTCGGGCTGTTAGCATTCTGTCAAAATGAGTTAACTTCTGAAATTATTCTAGAGACAATGGGGAGTGGTATTTATTTCTCCTTGCCAGTTATGATTTGCATATCCTTACTTTCTTAGAAAAGCATCTCCAGGACAGTTCTGAGAATGCTCAGTCATTTGCTGCTCTTTTCCAGGGCGCTGGGTGTGACGTTATGGGAGCTGTTTGAGAATGGTGCTCGGCCTTACTCGGACTTCTCTGACAGGGAAGTCCTGACCCATGTCATCAAGGAGAAGCAGGTTAAACCCTTCAAGCCACGTCTGGAGCAGCCATACTCTGATAGATGGTAAACTTTAAATATTTCTATTTATTCCTAAAGCTGCTGAAGAAGTTTCTCAAATGACTCAGTTCTCTTAAATACATTGAAATTGCTACGTGGAAACATGCTTCCAGGAAACAAATTCTAGATAAAGGGAGTAAAAGGACTTGCTGTAGGTGGAAGTTCCTGCCAGTGACATTGGTACTCTGAGGCTTGTTAGGTGTCTGAATTCTATAAATTCCTTTTCAGTGTGAAACCTATTGAAACGTTTTTATTTGTATAGGTATGAAGTTCTGCAGTTCTGTTGGCTGCCTCCAGAGAAGAGACCAACGGCAGAAGAAGTGCACAGACTTTTAACTTACCTCCGCATGCAAAGCCAAAGGGACTCAGAGATTGATTTTGAACAGCAGTGGAATGCTCTGAAACCAAACACCTCAAATAGAGAAGCAAGTAATTCTGCATTCCCAATCTTGGATCACTTCACAGGAGATAGACTTGGCCATGAGCTGGAGGAGGTTCTGACTGTAACTGAAACAAGCCATGGTCTGAGCTTTGAATACATCTGGGAGGCAGCTAAACATGATCACTTTGATGAATGTGGTCATGTGAATCCTGATGAAGCCATGACCTACACAAGTATTTTCTATCCAGTGGAGGTTTTTGAGAGGTCACTTTCAGAGCAAGGACCGGGAGCACAGGATGGAAGTGGTCAAGAGGCATCACTGGCTGTCCCTGGGGTGTTACCTGTGTTTGATGCACACAAACTTTCTGTTGGAAATGACTACTATATCCAGTTAGAGGAAAAAGGAAGTGGCTGCAGCATGAATTTTGATAACCAATCAGTTGTATTAACAACAGAAGTTGATCATCAAGAAGCTGTACAAGAAAAAAGTTCTCATTTCACGGTTCTCAGGGATCTTGATGTTGAAGAATCTAGTACCGATGGGGACTTCTTCCACTACAATACAGATCCTAAAGAGGAATTTTTGCCTGCTACTAGTAGTCCAGAAAGTCCTTTCCAGAGTATATTTAATGACATTGATAGATCAGAAGAATTGACAAACAGAAAAATACTTGGGTTTGCTGAAACAAATGATTCTCCTAAAGACTTTAAACCAGCTGTTTTGGACTCAAACACAGATGCTAGAAAGGCAGTAGGCTGTTCTGGGAAGGAGCATTCTAGTCATGCTTCTGAAAATGAAGCAGTTTCCTTATCTGAAAATATCTCTAACCAGTCGGACCTGGTAACTTTAGAAGAGCTTTCTGATAACTTCTTATTTCTTCAAGAGAAAAATTTATTAACAGGATTATTGCCTAAAAAAACCAGCAGTGATTTTGGGCAAAACTCAGATGATGTTCTAAAAAGTATATTAGAAACCTCAAAAAGAAACTCTGTAGAGCCTGAGCCTGTGCTGGCTGAAAATGCACAGGTCTTTTCTTTAATACGCGAAAGTCTTAGAACAGTGAAAGATGAAAATTTTAACCCAGTGACAATGAATAAAGATCCCAGTTCTCAGTCTCAGACTCCTGTAGAGATGCCGGCATCCTCTAGTCCACCCACAGCACATAAGTCATGTGATAAATGTGAAAATCTTCCTATTTTGAAGGATGAGGGGAAACTTCTAAATGTAGAAGTGAATGAAGTCATGTCCTGTAACACCAATGTTCTCTGTCAAGAAGAGCTATCTTACAATGCCAAAAATAATGATGTTGGAAATAGTCCATATTACAGTGTTGCTGTTGAAACAGATGAGTGTGATGCACAGATGAAACAGGGAAAGCTTTTCAAGTCTGATGAAATAACTTTTAATAGAGAAAAATGTAGTGATCAGGAAGATAGGAAAAGAAACTTGCAAGATAGTTCTCCTGTATTAAAAAAAAATGAATGTTTATTGGAGGAAATACAAGAAACATCAAATCATTTTGAGAACTGTAAGGATGTTCCAGAAGAGGTGACCTTAATTTCTGTTGCTGCTTCAGATTGTACAAGTCAGGACAGTCTTTTGGAAGACAGCCCATCTCCTATACAAACTGTAGAACAAGCCTTAGAGACACCTGATTCTTTGGATTCTTTAGATGTAAATGAGGTTTTAGAATCTTTACAGGCTCAAAGTCCTCAGAAACTTTTGCCACCAGATAAACCTGCTGACAGTGGCTATGAAACAGAAAACCTGGAATCTCCAGAATGGACTTCCCATGTCCCTGTTGAGGACGCTTCCAGTGTGGATACTGCTCTGTGTGTTGTGAGCGAGAACAGTGTCAGTGCTTTGCCTTCTAATCCAGTCATCATTGTGTCAGAAGCAGCAGCTTGTTTGGATGCAGTGAACAGCAATTTTGAGATAACCCCAGTGGTTTTTCTGAGTGGAAGTCAAAACTCATATAGAGACTCTGCCTATTTCTCTGATAATGATTCTGAGCCAGATAAAAAACCAGAAGAGTCTGTAAATCTGTCCAGAGAGACTGTGTGTGTTGTTTCCTCCAACAGAGAGAATCACACTGAAGAGGTTTATGGTTTTGAAGAGAGACAGCAAACGTGTGATGTGAGGAATCACCAGGATGATGATAATCAAAATGGAAAACTAGAACTAAACCACAATTTAGAGATCCAAGAGATGGATGAAAGGATGCAGGGGTGTCCTGATGAGTGGGCTGAGTCAACTCTGTCTTCCCTGGAAATAGTGATGGAAGGTAACCTGAGGGATGAAATAAAACTATCTGAGACTTCTCATAAAAGTGTCTCTTGTGTTGGCACTAACACTTCAGAGCTTCTTTCACACAGAGACTTAAAGCCTGTGCACAACATGGCTTTAGATCTGAGTAACAGTGAGAAGTCCTTCTATCACATGGAAGGACAAAAACTGAAAGAGCCAGATATCGAAGGAAAATACCTTGGCAAACTCAGCGTGTCTGGAATGCTGGATTTAGAAGATGGCGATGATGCAGATGAGGAAGATGAAAACAGTGATTCTGAGGATGACATGAGGACTTTTCATATGCATAGTCTGAGTTCTGACAGTGAAGATGAAACTGTTCATCAGGTACCTGAGATAATTACTGACAAGGATGATGGAAAACATTTGAGAAGCTTGTTGAAACTTCCAAAACCCCTTAATGAAAGGCAACCTGAACTTTGGAAAGATGAGAAAAAGGCTGTAACATTCTTTGATGATGTGACAGTCTATTTGTTTGATCAGGTACACCTTTTTTTTTATTATTAAGTAAAGTTTTTGTTGGCTTGCTATTTTTGTTTTTCTTTAAATAAGGAGTAATTGAATAAATTGCTTAATATTTGGGAAAACCTCGTTACAAGAGTACCTTTCTTGTTTCGGCAGGGTTAAAGCTGGTTCGTGATGTGGGTTATTTTGCCTTTATATATTAAGGCTATACAAGAATACATATATGTAAAAGAATAATACTTATATATAAAGAAAAAAGAACTTTTTGACTTGGGTAGTGCAGTTTTGTGCTGCTGGCAGAATAGCAGCACTAATCTGAAGTGAAGGAGGGTTTTGCTTTGGTTGTCAAATCCCGAGTCTCCATTGCTGTTGGACCCTTGACTGCACATGCTGAATGCAACATGGTTTTTAGTTAGGTTTTTCTGCTGTTTATAAGATTTAATTATCTTATTTTGACAGAATATTGTTGTAACTTTCTAGAAGCAGCATATCTGTTTAATGTGTTTGAAGATGTTGTGTTTAAGATACCTTTATAAAAGAAAGGAAGAAAGCAAAAAAAGCCAATAATTAACCAAAAAACCTAACTCTGAATCGTGTGTTAGTTAGCACTAAATTTAACTAAGATCATAATCAAAGATGAGAACAGTATTTAGATGGTAATGCTAATTTTTATTACTCCAATGGGATTCATGTTCAGTGAAATACTGATCGGCTTATAAAATTCAAGGTTACTTTTGTTTCCCTATCAGCTTTATCAATTTTTAACTTCTGTAACTGGATACAGAGGGGATTGTATTTTAGCATTATGGTGACTAAACTAGTCCAGTGAGTTTAAGAGAACAGTCACATTGTCAAGCTTTGGAAATGTTGCTTATGATGACGCACATAAATATTAGAGTTAACTGTGTTTTGGAACAGAAAACATAGGTGATTTATTTGTGTTTAGGCAGCCTGTAGAATAGTAATCCTTTTGTCCAGAGGGGAAAGAAAAAATCAGCTGTGTTTAAACTGCTCTTAGTTGTTGAACTCTTTAGTTTTTATTACAATGACTGATAAAATGTAGGCCGCTTCCAATAGCGGCTGTACAAAGTCTGTCTCTTTATCCTGAACATGATTAGGGGATTAAAAAAAAATGTTGGGAGATGGGATAAGGCTTTATTAAAGAGGAAAAGAAACTCTTACCCTATGTTAAGCTGATATGGGAACTGTTTTCAATTGGAAGATATTTTAGCTTTGTTCTTAGAAATATGAAACCATTTAATATGGTAAATAATATTTAAATAGTCATTTCCTGCATGCATTTTAGCATAGATTTGGTGCACCTTTCTTTAGAAGTACGTGTATGTGCTTAATCTGTAACTCAAAGTCTTCTGGTGTAGTTGTAACAGTTTACAGACCTTCTAATTCCACATTTGACTTGATGGCTGGATGGGGGAGTGTATTTGTGGGTGCTGGCATCTGAAGGCATGGAGACATTGTGTGTAAAAAGAGTTAAATAAGTGATTTTGTTTGCCGTAGGAAACACCAACGAAGGAGCTGGGAAGCCGTGGGATAGACGTGAACGGGGAAGGTGCTGGCAGCTCTCCTGTTCCATCTTCCAGTCCTGGTTACTTAAACAGATTTGCAAATTCAGAAAGCTCAACTGATGAAGAAGGTGCATGAATATATTTATACACAGCAGGGGCCAAGACAATTTTATGCACAGCCTTTTATGAGAAGTCATTAAACTATATGTGATCTGTAAATTCACTGGACGACGTTGGCTTCAGTTTTGTGTCCTAAGCAGACACTGCATCTGGGCTCAGATTCCCTTGTTCCTGAGGAGCAAAGCTGGGATGTGATAGTGGTTGTTTATGTATTGATGTGTCCAAGGTATCCTGAAAGGCAACCAAACTGTGGGTGGCAAATCTTTGTGTTTCCCTGGGCTAGAACCCTGCCCAGGGCTACAGGTTTTGTTTGGGGTTAATGCAATCTTCCAGTCTACTTGTACAGCTCTGGGTGACCTTACATGACATTACTGTAATGCTGCTTTTTTCTTCTTTTTTCTTTTTTTTTTTTTTCTCCCCAAGGTGGGGGTTTTGAGTGGGACGATGACTTCTCTTCTCCAGAGCCATCCTTTATATCCAAGGCAGCTAATAGTCTCATTGGTTCTAAACCACCCCTTCAGCCATCAAAGTACTTCTCTCCACCTCCACCTTCCCGGACTCTTGATCAGAACTGGTCACATTCATCCCCTTATTCCAGATTCTCCATCTCTCCTGCAAACATGGCAAGCTTTTCTCTTACACACCTTACAGATTCGGATATAGAACAAGGAGGTAAGTGATTTAGTTATAATAACTACTTTAAGGATACAAATTAAAATTGTTATGTAAAGATAAAACTAGCAGATACAACGAGTCTTGTTGTATTTTAAATACCAAATATAGAAGTACATTTTTAAAACCATAAAAGTTTGTCTGGTCTTGTGTTTCACTTAAGACATAGTTTTCCATGGAGATTGAGTTTATTTGCATCCAAGTTGCTACAAAACTGTGGTTGAACAGCCTATGGAACATTTACAGGACAAGCTCAGTTCTAATGTTACAAACCCCTAGTGCTGTATATGGATAAATGAAACCTCTGCAATCCTGAAGCACTGCTGTTACACCTGCCACACTGTGGCAGTTACTAATCCTGGTTATTGCTCTGTCTCAAGTCACAATTGTGTTTTCATTGCACAGGATGAGGATGCCAGGAACGTAATGTTTCTGCCATTATTGTGTAAGCTCGTTTTACAGTTTAGTTTCTTTTCATATTGCTTTTTAGACAGTGCATTCTTGACATTCTGTCCAGAATTGCAGCATGTTTTCTAGAGCTGTGAATAGGATAGCTTCTGTTAGGAGAGCCAAACAATCCATTCAGAGCAATAACTGAGTACTAGCAGTATTTATTAACGGGCCTTCTTGTGAGTAACAAAAAGCTTTTTTAACCTTTGATACATTTTTGAGGTTAAGAGAAGCAAAAATAAGCAGACTTGAATCTGTCTGGCATATTATTAATCTTGATAATACACTGCATTATTAAAAATAAATATTACTGATTGCAGAGCCTTGCTAATGGTCAATGTCTATAAATATGTAATCAGTGCTATATGGAGTTGTATTGTTCTTGTATTTTGCTTATTGATTAGATAGTGTTTGCTGCTTAGTAACTTACAGATAAGAGAGAATATTTTGGAGATCCTACATTGCCTTATGTGTCCTAAGAAGTGACATTGAACTGTGTGATTGAAGCAGATGTCTATGAATAAATGAACCAAATGTTTACAGTAGTTGAAAGTGTAGGGAAAAATTAACCAAAACTTAGAAGTGCAAAACAGCAGAATAGCAAGAGTCTTGCAAAGAAGAAGTGGGGGTTGTGCAGATGAATCTCACTGTATCTTATGACCTTTCCTCTACTAATAGGAAGCAGTGAAGATGGAGAAAAAGATTAAATCAATTTAAACTTGCTCGGACTCCATACATAAAACACACAGGCTTTGTGTTTGAAACTTCTTTATCTAAACTCTGGATCCTCCTGGAGTAACACAGGTAATCAAGAAGTACTGAGAAATGAAAGTGAACACTGAAAGCAATGTTAAATCAGGACATTAATTTGAATGTGTATTTAACTTTGTAATGTATTTTTAAATCAGTGCAATTTTGCTTTTCATTGAAAAACGATTCTGCCGCTGTTTTCAAGTACTTGAAGTATTTTTCAGATAACTTAAACAAGTAAAGCAATTACACTACAGTCTGGTTTATGTATGAGATTGTATAATATTCTTTTTATATTTTTCCATGTAGTTCATTATCTATTTGAACATACACCTGTTGTAGAATTGTGTATAACTGTCCTGTGCAACAGGTGGCTGTGTTGATGGAACTGTATGAATGGTAGTTGATCAGTAGTGAGCCATATTTATTCGAAAAGATATCACTACATATTACTTTGCTTATTACAATTGCACTATGGATTATTCTTCCTTTATTTCCTGATGATGTACAGAATCAAAATCTTAAATCTTTCAAGGAAAATAAGACAAGTTGAATTGGCCCAGTTATCCAGTTTAATTTGTCCTTTTTGTAGCCTTTGCTATGCACGGTACTTGTAAAACGTACATAACTTCTGAGTATCACGTTAGACTTGCTGAAATCTTATATTCAGTACCATTTCTAAAATGATAATGGTTATAGAATGGTTGTTCGTGTTCATGTTTTATAGGAAACTGGAAAAGAATATATGATATACTCTGGAATTTTTAGATGAAAGAGATAATGTCTCTTAATTCCTACATATGATCCTACTGACTGCTTAAACTGTAATAGCATCTGACTATATCACAGTTAAGGGCCTTCCAGTTTTTACTACAATTTCTGCCTTGGAGAAAGAGGAGGAAAAATTGGCTGTACAAAACTCTGGAATTTATGAATCTTATAAAAAGACTAATTTCAATAGACTGGATTTGGGTACACTTGGCCCTTTGGTTGTACATTCTGTGAATTTTGAAGCTCACTCTTCTGCTGCCTGCAGATCGAGGCTCCGTTCAGAGGCCTGTGGTAAATCTACCTCTTGGTGACGTTATGACAATTAAGATTCTGATTAGTGGTTAATGCCCAGTTTTGCACCTGTTATAGGGCCAAATCCATTTAAGATGTCTGCAGAGCTCCATGGTGCATCCTGAACAAAGGGTGCAGTACAATAGGTTTGCTCTGAAGCCTGTAGGGAAGAGACTACAGTGTGGGGGCTTAACCTTCCTGCTTTACCATGCATTTAGCTGAGTTAATCATTTAAACTGCTCGGAAAAAGATATCCTTAGTTATTACTCCAAACTGAGTTCAGCTGAGAAACAAATCCCTGACTTCTTGGAATGCCTTACGCAGTTGCAGATCTGTAGGGAACACTGATAGGAACAGTTTACCTGGCTTTGTATTTGTTTACCTGTACTAAAATGCAAATGTACTGAGATACAAAGTACTTTGTATTTTAGTGGCTGCTTTGGCAGGGCTTGAGATAATGGTGGTCCAAGTGCTCTGTGTCCAGATCCAGTCACCAGAGAATTTTCATTATTTGAAGATGGGAGGACTAGATATTTTCAGATGTGTGATTTTTTTTTTTTTTTTTTTAATACCTCTGTGTTAATTTTGGTTTCTAAGTATGTTTTAAAAATGACAGGAATATGTTAACTACTTTTTTCCAATGTTATTTAGCCCTTAAACCAGAATGGCTTCCATACTGATTAAAAGGGAATGATTTAGTTATCATGTTGTTTGAAGTTGCCAATGAATTGTTGAGATATCTTTTTCTGATGAGGCACTCAGGTTCAGAGTTAGTCAGAACTGTTCTTCAGTATGAAGTGAAGAACTGAATTTTCCTAAGGACCTTTCCCAAAACATTTTTTAGAAGGCAAAGTCAAGTAGTTCTTAATACAGGCTTACAGTACTGTAGAGGGTTTAAGGAAGCTGTGCGCTACTGAAAATATTTTAAAATGTTGGTAATAGACTTTGTGCACAAATTATTGCCTAGAAATTCCATAATTCCAACATTGAACTCCTTGATACAGCTAGATTTAGGGTATCTCATCTGTCTTTAATTCTCACCATAGTAAGAATGAAACTCTGTAATGGTCTGCAAAGAACATGTGGGCTTGTCTGCCTTGCATGGTGAAAAACCTGTCAGACCTCGAGTTCAGCCTTAATTTTGAATCATTTGATTTAAAATATAGTCCTGGGTTAAATAAAAGCTTATGCTCCAGAATGTTGTAATTTGCTTGTGCATTTTGTTTCTTGTAATTCTGGAAAATCAGACGTTTATCTTGCACATCAGGAATTTCCTTTGCTTGATGGAGATCTAAGATTTTTATTCTTTACCCAGGTTCAAAGAAAATATTATACAGGAAGTGAAAGTTTACTCCTTTGTCCAAATGGACTCATTGCTAATGAATTGCCAAAGGAGCATTTTTTTCCAAAACTAGATGTGTATGATATTAAGCAAGGTTATGTCCTTTTTAGCTGTACAATGAAGAGAAAGAAATATTTAAAGTTAACTCGCATCACTTAAACATGAATTTTAATTTCAGTAATCCAGTAGGCTGGATTGCAATAATATAAACTGTCTTTTGGGGTAAAAAATTATACTTAAAGATCTGATCAACTACTAGCAATACTTAAATATCTGCCTGGCAGTCAAGTGGCACAATGAAGATGAATCAATAATTCCAACATGTTACATTATAACGAGGGGATTTGTTCCAAATCATTCATTACACTCTGTGTAATTTCTTGCACTAGCTACTTAAGCCTGGTCTCCGTTTTAGAAGTACATGTATCTATTTTCAATGGTTTATTATGAGGACTGGTTACAGCTTAATTCCTTCTCTAGTAGAATACCTGAATTGTTTGAATAATGAAGGCATTGTCTCAATTTGGCTACTAAAGGTATCTAAAAGATCTGATTTTTCCCACCTAAAGAAGTTTGTTTAAACATTAGGATCTGTAGTGAGAAGCCAAGAGAGCAACAAGAGTGTCCAGTTTCAGTGGGAACACCTGTGCTCTCCCAAATCCCCCAGCTGCAGATACACTGTGTATAACTGCATTTATGGAAATTGCTATTTTCCTGGAAATTAGGAGATTTAACATTTTTTTTCATATCCTTGTTGATGCACTAATGAAAGCCATTTAAGCCTCATTCTTTTTATCAGTATTTTTAGCAGATTTTTATGTAATACTCAATCTTTCATGAGGAGGCTGGTTGGTAGAAAGACTTGTTTTTGCAATTAAGCACTATCCTAAAATGTCAGCATTGTCAGGTGTCAGTGACTTGGCTATTTGTGTTGGAGTTGGTGAAAGGTGGAATCCAAGTACATTAGCCTTATAAGAAATAGCCTTAAATAAGAATGGAGTGTACAAAATTACTTCAGCTTTAAGTCATACACAAATATCCTTGTATGTTAATGGTTTTGGTACAAAATGGGAAGAAATCTAGAGGAGAGTCAAACATCATATAAACTTATTGAAAATAAGTATTTGTAATACCAGCAGCCTGTTTTTCAGAAACTTGAATATGACTTACAGTTAGTTTTGTTTATGAAATTGTTTGAACTTGCACAGATGTAGGTGTAACTTAAATGATAAATGGTACTGATGTGTGTGTGTATATATAATGTTTAATTCTATTTGTAAATGAGAAACTATGTAACAAAATCATAGGTATGAAGTTTTCCTATTGTAATTTAATACAGGTATGAGGTTTATGGCAATATATCATAGTTAATGAAATTTCAGGTCAAAATGTCTTTAAATTGTGTACATTTTTAAATTGTAATTTCTACTGTATATTGATTATCATGCATAGTGTGATTCAAGAAACTGCTTGTAATTTAAAAATATTTAATATTAAAAATAAAATACAGTTATATATTTATAATCTCTTTGTCTGTTTGTTCATTTTTAAACAGATGCCAGCAGTGTAGTTCCAGTGTAAGATAAATTTATTAGTGTCCTGAGGTTGAGAAAGTTCCAAAAGCTCAAAGCCACAGTCCCAGCAGATGAGTCCATGGTAAATAGTGTAGTCACCTTTCATTTCTTCCAGTATCATCACCCTTGTGAAAATGTCAGGTAAAGTGTGTACACAGTCAGTAGAGAAGCAATAATTAAAACCGAAATAGTGTAATTCTGGATACTGAATATTGCTTTAAATCATAGAATTAAAGATCTGTGGGAAGAATGGGGATTTGGAATTTATAAATTCAGAAAACAGGTTAATGATGTTTTCTTGGTGTTCATTGAATTTCTTTCTAGAAGACTTGCTTTTGCTTGGGTTTTTTCAATCTAAGTGCATGTGCTGAATGGACCAAAAATCTCCAGTAAATAAGTGTAGTACTGGTGTGTAAAGGGAGCTCCTTTGCTGAGATACTGAGGCTGTTTCAGGCTGGGCACTCGGTGGGGCAGGAGGAGAGTGCTGATTTCCCTGCTATCCCGGAGGGGTGGGATAGTCCGGGCAGTGTGGATGGAGGCGCTTGTGGAAGCCCCCACCTCACATCGCAGCTGTTGAGTGCTGGCACCTGCTGTGACCTGGGAATGAGAAACTGATATCAAGATGACTTAACTTCATTAGGTAAAATATAACTACTGGGCTGAAATTTGACCAAGGCAATGGTCATTAATGAGAACAGATGTAAAAGATCCCATGGCACTAAATTGGTCACCTTATATAGAGCTTATTATCAAAGAATTTGAGAAGTTGGAATCTTTATGAGCAGCAAGTTCTCAAAGGGAGGGCAGTGCTGTGTCTGGGGGTCTGTGTCACAGGGGTGCTGTGACAACTTGCACAACAGAGCTGAGACAGACTTTGTCCTCCTCCAGCCGGGGACACTCCACCTGCTGAAGGAGGTACAGGGCCGACCCCTCCTGTGGTGACAGAGCCGTGCCTGGCTCAGTGTCAGGGACACCCACGCTGCCGCAGCGCTGCCGAGTGCTGCCTCCCCGTGCCTGAGTCCCCTGTGGCACCCCGAACACGGACGGGAGCCTTGAACAGGGCGCAGTGGCCGTGCCCGGCCCCTCGGTGGGTGCCCGGGGTGCGGGCCCGGCCCGTGCCGCGGAGGGACCGGAGCTCGCCCCCGCCCGCCCGCCGGGCCCGCCCCCGCCGCTAAAGCGACGTGTCCGGGGCAGCGCCGGCAGCTCCGGCCGCCTCTGCCTGCGGGCTCGGGGCAGCGCCTGCCCGGGGCTCCTCGGGCCAGGGGCAGGGCCTGGGCCCCTCGCAGGCTCCTGCTGACAGACCCGGGCTCGGTCGAAGGACACGCAGCGTTCGCTCCCTGTTGCCCCCACAGCCCCTGCTGCTGTTCCTGGCTTCCTCTGGGCTCTGCCGCGTTGCCCCTTGGGCCCCAGGCACCTTCTCAGCAGCTGGTAGAGTGGTAAGTCACAGAGGATGGTTGCCAGCCCTGGTAGACGGCTGCAGAGGGTGTTAAATGTGTTGGTATTTGGCTGCTCTCTCTTTGGTTTCTCTTGACCACTCCAATCTGTTGCTGCTGATCCCCCCACAATCTGTTTGCTCCTTGCACACTCGTACCACCTCTCTGGGGCTCCCAGCAGCTGAGCTGGGGCTCTGTAAGGTTGCTTCTCCAGGTAACAGCAGTGGCAGTCTGAAAGAAAAGCTCAGCACCTTGTTTATCCCATGATAACCCATTCGCTTTTGCCTAGCCTGCAGTTTACAGACTACTTTGCTCTCTCAGTTAGCTGAAGCTTCCTTTCTCTTGGATCTTTTTCCAGCTTTCTCTCCTGGCTGCCTCCATGAACCCCCTCTTCACCAAGTCCTGTGGGCTGTTTTCTTCCAAGCAGCAGCTCTCCCCAACAGTGCTTCCTGTGCTTGGGCAGGGAAGCTCCCTTGCCTCTGCGATGTCCTGTAGCTGTCCCTTTTCTGCCAAGTGAGTTACACAAAGGGTCCAGAACAAGCCCAGTGCTTGCCTTTGGACCTGTTTTCTCACAGAAAGTACCTCTGTGTCTCCAGCATTTTTTTAGGCTCCCACAACACAAGCTGCTTGGTGCTGTCTTTCAGCTGTCATCACCTGGGTGCTGCCCTAACCCAGCTGCTTTGTGAATTCCTGGTGTCTTTGGTAGTAGGGAACCTGGGGATGGCCAGAATGCCCTCACAGGCAGAGAACTGAGTCACTGTGCAAGCCGAGCAGCTGAGCATGGCTCTAAATAATGAGAAATGAGACAGGAGGTGGTGTTTACCACAGCACAGCTGGGAACTGCCACCACCTGCTCCAGCTAAGGTTGATGTCTTGTGCTGGGACAGTCTTGCAGCTGGGGTTAGTTTTTGGTTCTTCTTTTTCTTTCATTTTTTATTGGCTCACCAACTCTCAGGCTGCTCCTACACAATAGTATTGGCATAAAATATATTTTGTTTTGACCAAACCTTTTTATGACTACATGAACTGGAAGACCATGGAAGAAACATATTTTGGGAATGTCTCTTAGTAATGTTGATCACTGGTGTTAGAGGCAGGGTTGCTGTGATGCTGTTGTCTTCAGGTGTAGTGTGGGCACAGAATCTGGGCTGGGGGGGGAGTAAAATATCAGTGCTGTCATTAATGCAGAGGAAGGAACATTGCTGTGTCTTTCTGGATAACTTGGAAAGCCTGCTCTGCTGCTGTTGATCTGGGGCAGTAACTGCAATTAAGCCCTGCCTTTATCGGATTGTTGCTGTAAGAGGGAAGTGCTTTTTTTGTGTGTGTGGTGGGGACTAGCCCAGAACACAGAAATGCTGCAGCTGAAAACACGTGGCTGGCTCGGAGCTTCTCCCTGAGGGTGTGCCATGTTTCCCTCTAGTGGACTCCTCGCACAGTGGAAACCTGTGCCTACAAAAAACAATTACCAGGAGTCAAGGAGAAATTACTTTGAATAAGAGCCTGAGGGTCAGTCTAATACCCCCCCATAAGCCAGCATATGCACAATGAAGTGGTGCATGGTTTTATTATAACGTGGGGTAGTGAGGAGCTGGGAGACAACAGCAGCATATGAGATCAAACAACAGAGGCAATGTTACCAAACCTAACTGACTGTCATACTGTGCATATTTTTTGAGTTGTGGTTCACTTCTCTACAGAAAGACTGGATCAACTTGGAGACCATTTTCTCTTATGTACAGTGATAAAGTAAAAATCTCTCTGCTATGAGGCCTGTTTCTGAGAAAGCAGAGGCATCTGTTTTTCACTAGTAGGTGATTCACTGCATCTTTGTTCCACTGGTTCCATTCACTTGCCCCCTGCTTCCTCTGCAAGCTCTACTCCCAGCTGAACATTGGTGTTATGTTTTTACAGCACACTGCTAATTAATACCAGTCCATCCAACAAAACATGAAGACTAAAACCAAAGGAAAGAAGCAAAGGCAAGCTGTTGACAAAGAAGCATTTTCCGAAGAGCCGGCAGCGAGAAAAAAGGAACTGGGGAAATGCTTGCGACGCCAAGAAAGGAGGAATGGGGGAAAGAAGGAGAGCAGCAAGATCCCCACAGCCAGAGGCAAGCGTCCTTGGAGCAGTAAGGACAGGCTTTTGAGGAGACTGGAAAGCAACGAGCGTGAGAGGCAGAGAATGCACAAGCTCAACAACGCGTTCCAGGCCTTGCGGGAGGTGATCCCTCACGTGAGAGCTGAGAACAAACTTTCCAAAATAGAGACCCTCACGCTGGCCAAAAATTACATTAAATCCTTGACCTCCATTATACTCAATATGTCCAATGGACACTTTCCAGCAGTGGAAGGGATGGGGGGAGCCTGGGGATCCAAATTGTACCAGCATTATCAACAGCAGCATGGGGAAGATGACCATGAGGAACATCTACAGAAATATTCCACATAGATTCATAACTTCAGCCAAAACACCGGCTGCCACCTACTACTGTAATTGTTTTTCCTTCTTACATCACAATACATGTCATTACCTAGAGGTTTAAACCCTCAGAGTTTTTCAGAGCATAGTGAATGTGTTTGTGTGGTGTGCCAGGGTCTGGAAACCTATCCTGTAGCACTGGAGTTGACTTGAAAACAGTGATTTAGTAGCTTCTGAAAATTACCCTACCTGGAGTAGAGTGAGTTGAGCATTTAAGGTCTGTGTCACCCAAGTTCTTTGGAGTTTGTTGAGAGTTTGGTTGTAGCTCTGTTCATCAGCCTTTCAGTGACTCATCTCCCATGCTAAAGAGAAGATTAAAATTGATGACAGCATTTGACTTGGTGACTGAAGTGGCACATATGGAAAATTGGTCACCAGATCTGAATATTTATCTTGATATTTAACTTCTGTGGATCTGCCCTGATAATTCTGAACCTTGCAAGGCATAAAAATACCTGCTGATGCAAACATCTGCAAAGCTTTCTTAGATTGTAAGCTCTCTAGAGTAAGGACAGTTCTGATCTGCATTTCCAGAGCATCTGGCCTCGTGAAGATTTTCTTTAGTGGGTGTCTGGGTGCCATTGTAATACAAATAATAAATAAGGGACAAATGACTTATTTTTGCCAAAACAATGATAAAAATGCTTTAGCATAGTCTTAAGTTAGACAATGCTCTGGCCAATATAAATTATTTGCTAATGAAGCCTGTGACATGATCAGGTTCTTTCCATGTTAGTGTTAGATTCTGATACTATAAAACAATAAATGAGCAGAAACTCTTCGGAAAGGAAAATGAGCTCTTTTTTTCCCCTCCCCATATCCCCTTCTGTGGTGAAAAGTTTTATGTCACAGAGGAACTCTCATTTCCTCTTGTATTCTCATACCTGGGGCACCTGAAGCTGGGGTGGCCTCAGTTGAGAGTGTGGTGCCCATGGAGCCCCCCTGTTACAGCTCCCCCTCCTCACATGCCCCGTGGAACAGGAGGCTGCTGCTTTGTGCTGTGGATGGCACAGGAAGCATTTGGCACCTCATGCATCACTCGGATTGATAATGGTTTGTGGTATGGTCCTTTTCCTGCAGAGGAAGGCTGTCCAAGGAGGAATGGGGGCTGAGGAAGGATTAATCAGATCCATCACAGAAGGGTTGTGCTGCACTGTGCAGTTTGTAGTTTGCTGCAGCACAGCTGAGGGGGTGACAATTTAAATCGGAGTGAAAGGTGAGGTTGGCAAGGGATGTGAATTATCTTTCTCCACCACAGCAATCCATAGCTATGATGTAGAACAACACAACAGTTTATATCTGTGGTTGCCTTACTGGAGAAAACATTTGGATCCTGCCTCAACCCAGCACTTTCTTAGTTTTTGAACTGTTTTCACATTAAAATAAATGTGTTTAAGCCCTTCTTGTACTCAAGTGTTAATGAAAGTATTGCAGAGTCTCTTAGAGATTTAACTTGTCATTACAGTGCTGGATCTTACTCCATTCACCAGCTGCCCCCTGTGTGTGAATTAATCTTCACTGTATTTACACTGTCTGATCACAGTGGGGTCAGTCAGTTACACCAAGGCTTTTTCTTTCAGTTGTTCCACTCAGCACTTTTCAGGTAAGAGATGTTGACGTTATTTGGTTATTTCTCACCCTACAGGTCAGTGCAAACTGTGGCTCTGCATGTCACACAGTAAGTGATGACTAAGGACTTGTAGATCATGGTATTTTTTTGTAGGATTCTTTAAAGGTCATTATCTGAGAGTTGCCAGCTAGTAAATGTCCCTGAAGTGCTTTTGTGGGATAGTTACGTTTGAACTGCTGGCTGGTTGTGTTGGTGGGAAGAGGGAACCAGTGAGTTTAAAACCCAGTACTTGAACAGTGCTATTGGTGAAGAATTGCACTTTAAGAACAAGTATGCTGGTATTGCTGCTAAATAGACAGAGTTTATGCTTGGGCAGTGTATTTTTGACTTCCTGCAACCAGAGGTATTTCAAATATTAAGCCCAAAATGGCATGTCATGTCTAGCTATAAATACAGCAGCAGAGGAGGCAGGTGAAAGTCACCCCTTCTCTGCACACTGCCATCCCTGAGGGATAGACAGGCTCTGGACACAGGCATTTAGTGGAATTACAGCTGCTAGTTCCACAGTGGTACTGTGCTACAAAGCACTGTGTTCTTGGATATGTCAAAAGGGATTTGTAAGAAGCATTTTTTTCTGATAAATTACTTTTATTTTTCAAAATTGCTTCAATTTAAAGTCACTTTTCTGTATTTTAACTAGCCACAACAATGACATTATATTTTTAAATCAAATAATTTTCTAAATAATAGTTTTAGAAGGCAAATACTTAGTACTCAAACATAAACAACTTATAACTTATCTTTTTTTTCACTTAAACCCAGATTTTTACAGTAAAGTAAGTGAAACTTGGCAATGTAGGGAAAAATGCAAAGGTACATTATAAAGCTTATTGTATGCAATCAGGTTGGTTGTTGGAGATGTAAACACTGACTATTAAAAGGAAAAATCTTCTTGATACAATGCAGAGAAAAATACAATCCTAATAATTCTCTAAAAATACATGTAATAAAGTTATTTATTTGGACAAGATACTGTGCAATTTATGCAAAACCTATTATGGTAATTAATGCAACACATTATTTATGGTTCTCCCACAATGTATGTATAAACCAGAAATCTCTAATCACATGCTGGAAAGATCAACAGGTTCTTTTTTTAACAGTAAAGCATCTTCAATCTTCATTCACATTTGTACTTGGAAACAGTGCTTTCCTTGGCATTAAATACCAAATATATTCCTTAAATACGTGCAAACATTAAGTTTTACTTCTACAAATACAGTACTGAGACCACACCAAACTCTGCTCATCATATAAAAATAGCTCCATATACAGTCACACACAGAGAGGAGAAATGAATGTAAACTGTCCAATTATGATAAATAAGTCAGGAAAAAAAGCTTATTTTGAGAATAGAAAGTGGTTTCATGTTGGAAAAAGGGATGAATAAAATCACTTACTAAAAATGAAGAGCAAAGCTTCATTCTGAACTGCCATCAGTGTACACTGGCAAACTCCACTGATGTCAGTGAAGTTATTTTGCATTCCTACCACTGTAAACTCAGAGTTTAAACCTTCCCTTGACTTTTACAGTATGAAAGCATAATTTGCAATGATGTGGAACGTAGCCTCCAGAGTCTAGTGCCTTCCAGCCTCATTAGGTAGGCATCTGTGTACCTCAATTATCCCAGTTCCAGTTAAGCTGAGGACAGAACATGATTTCCCAGCTCTTGCACTGACAGTTTACAGCGAGACCTCGCTGAGCCCAACTGACCGGGACTGGGCTCTCTCCAGTGGCTCCCTGAAAGCAGAGAGAGGTTCTTCTGCCTGATTAACACATTGCTCACTGTGAGCAAAGAGAGCAAAAATTGGCCCTTCCTGGTAACTGCAGCCTAAGCAGAGTTGTACAGAATTGGATTTTGCTGATGGGAGCAAGATCAGCCTGACCCGAGTCCGTCCTTACACACGGAGCCCTCCCGTGAGCAGAGCTCCATGCATGGGTAAGGCCCTGTACAAACAGGACCAGTTGTGTTTGCCTGCAATTCATTCAAATCAAAACAACATCTTCATTTGTGCTCAAGGACAGTGTGCAAGATGTGTCAATACAAGAGAGATGTAGGGAACATTAAAAAAAAGAAGTAAATGTAGTGATCATCTGCACATATTCACATTTGTATGGTGTGTAGCAGCTATGATAAAGGGTCAGAAATACATTGTGGTTAAAAACCTTGCCTGCTTTGACAAAACTATGAACTCTATCAAGTCACATTTTACACAAGATGCATTAGAAGGATTCAGTACTTAAAATACCCCATTGCAAAGTCCAGTTAAGTCAAACATATTAGTAGCACAGAAAGGTCACATTTTTCTCTTCAAGCAGGAGACATTTTGTTTCTTTTAAATTACTTGATAGCAACATGTAGATGGCAACAATTTAACAGTTAACAGAATTTCTGTCCAATTCTTGACTTTCACTGACCATCAGAAGGGTCTTGGAGTGTTCTGTTTTCCCTTTACTCTCCTCATCTTCTCCCTCCTTCGATACTGCCGGGTTTTCTTCGGCGGTGTCAGGCACAGCAACCTGAGATGCTTCTGTTGCATTTCCTCTGACTGTAATGTGCTCCCACCCACCCTGTGAAAAAGTGATACAGAAATTCAAAAGAAGAAACATCACCCTGTCAGTGCTGTTATCTGATGTGATGCTTTATGTGCACTGCTAGTTTATACTATTTGTTCATGAGGAAAGTTATCCTGCTCTGGGATGAATCAGAAAAAAGGCTCCCTGTAAAATGAAACAAAATACAACAGACCTCCCTGACAGGGAGTTATAGAGGTGGAAAACTTGAGGATTATTTCTTATCACAGGGAATTAAGATTAGTAGAGTCAAGCATTCATAACAGAGCCACTGCAGATGTTCCACCAGCTTAAAAGGTGGCAAAACCTTAAAAAAGCCTTTCTCAAAACATTGAGAATAATACAGTGTACAACAGTGAGGAATAATCATGAGCAGACCAGGAAGGAATCCACTTTCTTTTCAAATGGCTCTTACTCTGCTAGTTTTTCCATTGTAACTTTTAAATTACGTATTTAAAATGAATACTTATCAAATGCAAATAAACAACTTCCCAGCAACACTTGCACAGCCTATTATAGTAACTTCAAAAAGGAACATAAACCTGAAGGCAAATGTCAGTTTCCTGCAGGTATATCCCAGCTTTCCAACGCTGGGAAGGATGGCACTTCCCTTTCTCTGTGAGCCCATGGACATTGGGATGTACAACTTCCAGGCAGTTCTGTGCCCCCAGCACTTACCCCAATACCATAATCCCACGAGAGGCCTTTAGGTTCCATTGGCTGGACACCAGTCCGGTGGCAGACGGTCCCACAGCTCAGACTGTGGCTGCCCTGCACTTTGTCAGCTATCACCCACACCTCGAGGAAGCAGAGAGAGGCAATAAAATGTGCTGCTCTTCCCAGATGTGAAATCTCTGTCTAATCCCTCTCAAAAAGCAGTCTTGGTCTTCAATAGGCTGAAAATTCTCTAATTTAGGCAGCGAGACACCCAAACAAACTATAGAGCAGTGTTATAATTAAAACATTGCCTGGTAAGACTTGGCAGGAAAGAGATTAAATATATAAAAGCCTTCTTAAAATACATAGCTTTGTTTAAAAAAAATGGAAAAATAATGAGGCTTTTTACAGCAGAGGGCTTGGCTGTATCACTATTTCATTGGTATGGTTTTTTGTCTTGCTATCAGATTCCAGCATTTAGACCAACACTTTGTGGAACAAAGTTAAACAAAACTAAGGCTGAAGAACATTTAATTACTAAGGTATGTTCTACATAATTTTTAATAAACTAATGAGATACAAGGAAGCTCAGTACACACCTGGTCCAGGGGCCCTACAGACATTTTTCGGATATTATTTGAAACATGATCCCAGGTAGATCCTTGAGGGTAGCTGGGTGTGATGCCCTGGCGGTACCAAAGATTGCCTGTAAAACAAAGTGCTGGTTACAGCCCAGTATGGCTGTTTGTCTGCAGTGCTGTAAACAACATAAATCAGGAATTTATTCTTTCTGTGTTCTGGGGAAATGCTGTTACAGAGGTGGACAAAATTAAGTTCTCACTTTGGAATTTGTATTTCTGTAATTACTGTTTATAAAAACCAGCAAATACTCTGTTTTGTAAAACTTCTTGGGGAAAAATGTTCATATAAGGAACTATGCACTAGAAAACAAAAGAAAATGAGATGAAGGTTTCTGAATCTGGTGTTAAAGGCTTGTTTCTTGTACAAAAGGTGCTTCATGATTTATCTGTTTTGGAGCAGGATTCCAGACAAAACCCTGCCATGCAATTCTCTGACATTCATCAGTGTCTTCCCCCCACAGAGCACAGCTGCTGGATTGTTGTTAGCCAGGGCACTATCAGATATAACAAAACCCAGGCCTTCCGAAGCAGTACCTAAGTGCACTGCTACTCCAAATCCTTCAATAGGAAATATTACTCCCTTTGGAGCACCAGTAATCATCTGTCCAGTTCTAACTTAGCCTCTCCTTTTTAAATCAGTCTGGTGTAGACTGATGTACTTTTTGTAGCACTGCCTAATAGTTTTTTAAATCCTTACCATTTTTATCCAAGACAAACACAGATGTTCGTCCTACTGAGACTTGCTTTAACTTCTGTTTTTGAGGTGAAGGGATATGGTACCAACAGTCACCTAAAGGTCAGAAATCTTGAGTTAAGCATTGAGAAAATAGAATTAGGCATGGAAATGCCTGCAGTTGAAATATAAGCAAGAAAGCTGTGAATGACCTCACACTTCACATATTTTTAACAACTCGTTTTTTACAATTTAACTTATGCAGGTGAAGAGCAAATTACCTGCTCTCATTATTGTATTATTTGTATGCACTGTTTTGCACAGCTATGGGAAAGGACTCTGTGAAACAGGTTGGACTTTTTCAGACATGGCAGTGGAACAGAGCAAAAGATAAAGTGCAGGTTCTTACCTGCAGGTTTGTTTGGAGACACCGAACCCCGGTAGAAGGCAGAACCATCTCTAGCAATAGCCCACACTTGGTAAAATGCCCCAATGGAGATGGAAATGAAGGGCTGGTCTGTTCCCACGTGCAGCCAGGATGTTCCCTAACAAATCATGGGAGATGAATTGTGAAGCAATAGTTAAAAATTCTATGACAAAATATTGTTGATTATTACCAAATGAGAAAAAAACAACATAGTGAAAAATATTCTGAAGAATAAATCTTACATACTTTACAACTGAACAGAAACAAGGTTGCTGATCCTCAAAGATATTTGGATAAACAACTCTTTGAAAATAGCTAAGTTGGACAATGAAGGACTTTTTCTATTAAAGTCACTGGATTTTGGATATCTACATGTCTCTGAACAGCTAGACTAGGGCCTTCTATTTTTTAAAAATCCCTTGTTTTTTATTACACAGAACAAGTCTCACAAAAATCAACTGATATGGGATTTCAGATTCTGGACAGATTCCAATTCTTACTGCTGCAGTGCCTTACAGATCAGGATGAAAAAAAATCCTTAAATATTTTTCAACTTCTTGTAGTTTTTCTCCAAATTCAATACTACAGTATTTTCTTAGATGTTTTTCCTGTTTTTTTATCCCACTGGTATCAACAGGCACTAGACTGGGACCATGCTTCACAGGGTCTATTCCTTGGCAATTCCTTTAAATGGGATACACCTATTATCAACAATTTCAAAAAACAAACAAAAAAAGAGGAACTAAGCTGCCAGTGCAGAAAGTGGAAGTAAAATGCTTCATGAGAAGATGGCCAGGAGCTGAGAGAGGCTCCTGCAGGTGATGTGGCACAAGCTCAGGTAGATTATGCAAGGGAAATGCTATTATAAGGAACGTGGGCAGCAAACTGTGCTGCAGCTGATGGACAGGGACTTCCAAATCTGGGACACAAAGGGATGAAAAATAACAAGGTGCTTTGAGAGAGGGCCCTGTGTGATTGTATGTACTTGTGTATTACATTAAATACCTCAATAAGCAGTAAAAACAAACAGGGAGCCTTACAGCTGGATTTTGCTGTGTCACTCCAAGCCTGCAGAGCACGTCTCCTTTGTCACTGATTGCCCACAGTGCTACTGCTTCTTCATCATCTGCATCTGAACTGGGAATTATGGAGATGTCCCACAGGGTAACAGGAGGCACTTCCAGCCATGGCCCGTTGGTGACTATCTTACATTTTCTGAGGCAGAAAAAAACCCAAGCCTGTCAGAAGTACATACTTTCTGTGACTGAATTTGTTTCCCAGTCTATTGTTGACTTCCAGTCCTAAAGTCTTTTCACTAGGCATACTTTTCATTAAATATTAGTATTTTTAATCTGAAAGAGGTTTTTAACACTCACTCATGTTTTGCATCAGATTTTGAAGTTTCAACTAATACAGATTCCTCAAAGCTTCTGTTGTTTGTTTTTTTTAAAGCTACTGTATAAAACCAAGACTACCCAAGAAGTCTGCAACTGGTGCTACACTGCTCCATAGCTCTCTCAGACTCACTGGGCAACAGCAGGGCAATAAATTGCAGAGAGAACTCCACACCCAGTTCATTCCTTCCTCTGTCTTGCTTGAGGGAATAATTTTACAATTCTTTTTTGGTGGGGCCTGTTAAAAAGGTTATGTAGCATCTTGAGGTAGGCAGAGGTAAGGCAGCTCTAAATGAAAGATTTGCTAAGTCTTGCTGGGAATTTGTGTACTTTTTCTGTGGAAACTGAAACAAAGTAGTGCTGTCTATTGGGGAAATTATGTTAGGCTCTATCATCACCACAATATTTTGTGTATGAAGAATGTCCTAAAAAACATCAGGACATTCCTCCATTTTCCAGTTCTGAAAAAAGCTTCGAAGTGAGGTGACTTGGTGACTTGAAATAAGCAACTTGAGAAATCTAGTTTTGATGCTTCAGAACCTCACTTCGAAGCTTTTTGTACAAGGGGCAAAATACTTTGTAGCATCAATACCAAACCCAGCAGTATGAAAGTTCACAGCAATTAATTAGGACAGCTGTTAAATGCTCTAGTATAGAAAGGACAGAAAAGTTGGAAAAACAGGGAATGCACAGACTTCCCCAGCTTATAGAATATAGTGGCAGTTTGCTGTTTTCCAGGTTCCACCTGGACATTTCCTCTGATGGAAATGGGGTTGCATTATCTGTGGCCTAGCACCAAGTATGTGGAATTCATAAATTAAAACTATTAATATAAAAGGCCTATTAACTTGTTGTTACAAGTGACCTCATATGTACTGATATAGCCAGTGTCTACTATTCCTTAATCATTTACCATAAGGAAAATCAGATATAGAGAAGAACCATCTGACTTTTATCTACAGATCCCACAAAATCCAATAGGGTAACCACCCATAAAGGCTTACAGTCAAGGCCATAATGCTAAAGATCATCAGTTTCTCTACTGGAGATGGGTTATTTATTGCAGGTTTCTTTACTTTTTCTTTTGTTGATTGGGTGACAAGACTCTTCACCTCATAACTGAAGTAGCCTTTTAGTGAGCAATTAGCATTCAAGTTCAAAACTTATTTATATTGAGGTTCCTCACCTTGCCCAGCGCCTCCGTCGGACAAAGTCTTTCATTGTCTTGTGGCCATGGTAGGACCTACCAAAACAGATTTAAACAGTGTTCATGAGGATGTCAGAGCATCTCCAGTGTCAGTGCCAGCCTGAGAGCACTGCCTCCATCTGCCCACCAGGCACCCCTGCTGACTTTAAAATTCCTGAAGTGACAGTTTGCCAAGTTCACCTCGCTGCCCTCCCTCCCTGCAAACATCAGCATGCCCACAAAAGGGGGGAAATGAGGCAGTGTTGTGTCCCTGTCAAAGGGCAGTTAATGTGCAAACAGAAGTGAGAAGGAATGAGGAGTGGAGCCTGGGATTTGGTAGAAGAGGAGTTTCCTTACGCTGGGAAATCAGCTGCGTACTGCCAGCCCTCCCGGTCCGTGCCACCCGCCGGGCTGAAGTCGATGTACCAATCTGAGACCTGTGGGTAAATGGGGACACTGGGAATAACAATCAACACCTAATGTATGATAAACACCTCTGCTTCTACTTGCCTCCACCTTTTGGAGAGCAAAGACTTGCTAAAAACCTTCTAATACTTGGAATACATACAGAGGTTCCCAAAGCTTTTTAATTCAGCTGAAGAGAAAAGGATCTAAGTCACGTTAAACAAAAAACCTCACTCAATGCTTAACATTCTTTTGACTGGAAGATTACTACTGGTTATGAATGGGAAAAACAAGGTTAAATGTTACAACAAATCCCAGAAGAAAATCTGGGCCCCTTGAACTCAAGTGTTGTATCCTACTTGCTAAGCCTGGACTTCTTTGTAAAAAAATTTGTAAGACAAAACTTACCCAAGACCACTGCGGAGAAGGAGGCTTGGTGTTGGTCTTTGTACATTCCTGCAGGCCAGAGGCATCACTCCACATGTATCTGTCTGTGGGCAGACCTCTGTGGTGGTGGAACAGTGCACAAGGAATGCAAGGTCATTTACAACAGGGAGTTTAAAGGGCGAGGGAAGAAAAGCCTATTTGTAGCACTTCCTACTTTCACACACAGAACACTGCCATCATGAATCTCTATTCAGAAATCTCTATTTAGAAATAGTGAGTGATGAGCATAGTGGGAAAGAATCTGTACTATTGCTTCCAGTTATACCAGACCTGAGGACCATGTAAATTGTTCTCTGTAGAACGATATTCCTCACTACCATTTAAAACTGGAATGTGAATCCCGTTTATGTGGATATGGATTTTTCAGTACTTTTGTTCAAATATACTATTCAAGAACCCAGTGTATTTAGCACAATGTGTATACGAATATATAGATCCTAATAACTTTTCTGTCTGGCCTTAATAGTGAAAGATACTGCAAGTAGGCACACTTTGTGCAATCACAAAGCACAAATCTGTAATGTTTTGCCATAAGGACATTTTGAAAAGAAATTACAAATTAGAAAATTGAGAAACACTGCTCCTTCCATCACAGGTTAACTATGAATGTTGAAGTAACTGGAATAACTCTTCCAAAAAGCTAGAAAAAAGGCCTTGTTTCATTTATTAAAGTATTAAAGTAAATAAATACAATAAATTGAGTAAATAACCTGCTGCTGTATCCAGTGACCGGGTTCCACCGTTGGTTCTCGTAGATGTAAACACATTTCACATCTGACTGTGTATAAATGTTATCAGCACTACTGGCCAGTCCTGTGAGGAATAAATCAGGTGGATTAGAGAAAAGCTAAAGCTTAGAGACATTACATTTTCAATTCCAATAGCCACTGATTATTGTATTTCTCACTCTGAAGCTGTACCTTGGATGAAGCCACCTCCGTATCCCCCGGTGTACACCCAGGCTGTGTGGTCGTAGCCAATGCCCCACACCACGCCCCGGCTGTTGCACTCTATCAGCCAAAGGTGGCCTCCCACCTGACGCCAGAACCTGCCAGGAAAAGGACATTTTATTCAACACCACATCCTTCAGGAATGTGTGCTTTCCCCACCAACAACCCAGCAATCTTCAGGACAGGCAACTTTCTTTCCTCACTCGTCTAACCACTGTGCAACCTGTAAGTGAAGGCAGATACCAGCTGAAAGCATTTCCCTCTGAACAGCTACCAAAAAGCAGATGGTGTTATTCTGCTTGAGGGGTTTGCAGTACCATATTGCCACAGTTGTCATAAAAACTGTCGAGAAACTGCTTCTGGACTGCAGTGTCTATGGAGGACTGCGAATTTCAGATAAAACTGAAAGCTCAAATTATATTCCAATTACAGAGATTAGATTTACTTTTAGTCTAGGCTATCTCTTATGACATTAAAAATGCAATTACAAAAAATGGGATCTCAGTGAGAAAGGCTTTTGAAATCACAAGGATATCTCCAGAATCTAAGAATTAAAATACGATTAGGTGAATTTCTTTACATGCAGTCATGAATAGGAAGGCACTCATTAACCCTGTCACTGAGAGACATCTGCAGTGCACTACACACTCCAACAGCCCATCAAAGCCACTGAACTGACAGGAAGGACATTCTTTGCTGGATGGCATCCCATGCAGAAAGAACAGCTTCAGAAGCCTCTTACATTTGATCACACGGCATCAGCTGGGGTCCGGCCTCCAGCTCAGGACTTGGCTCACTAACAAAGATGTCTCCTTTACAAGTAACTGACCAAATGGCATGGTGAGAAGGAGGGCCTTGAATCCGTCTGCTTTCACAGCAAGACATGTTCAGCAAAGACAGCTACAAAACAAGAAGCAAAAAAAGCTTCTATTTACAGCGAGAACAAAAATTTCCATAGAGATGCTCAGTACTGTAAAACAAAAATTTACCTCTGCATGTTATTGCAAATCAGCAAAGTGAATTTGCAGCCTTTTCTCAAAAAAAATTCCCACTAGAATTCAGTGGTTCAGAAATTATTACACAACCACTGGAACCGCTGTGGTTTGCAGGAGCTGATCAGGATGAAGCATCTCTCAGGTTTGCTCCTGCTCCAGTGTGTCTATGCCTGTCTGCCTGTACAAAAGACTCTGCAACAGTGACAACACAGAATGGTTCTTCTACCAATGCAGAAGAACACAATAACTTAATTCAACTCCTAACTCATTCCTACCCTAATCTATATCCAGAGATGGGAAGAGAATAAAAAGCAACATTTGTGTTGCTGTGGATAACTGCAGCACCAGAAAGCACGCAGACTTCAGAGGAGATAAGAAGCCTCAGGTGCCTCTAAGTAAGTTTGATCAGATGGTTTAAATACCTAAACTTAAAAAACAGATGAGTGGCCTCAAGAGTTTAAATGTAATGCCGAGATTTCAGAGACTGGCTTCTATGTTTTATTGCAGATACTGCCAGCTTGAAATGAGAGATGCCCAGAATTACCCAGTCATGCATTTCTTGCTCCGTTGCAGCTGCCAGGCGGATTGGCCATCGCTGCTTTGTCCTCTCAGGTGTGTACAGTGCAAAGGAGTGCTTGGCTTCATTCAGCACCTCAACTATAATGGTCACTTCATTGAGGAACACATGGATGTACTAAGACAAGAGAAAAAAAACCTGTGACTTAAGGCAAACCTTCCACAGATCCAGCATTTTTGCACTTCAGGTCTACAAACAAGGCATTCCTGCCAAGGACAGCAAAGAATCAATTCTTGGCACAGAGGGAATGGGACTCAATTTCCAACCTTGCACCACCTCTGATTCCTATTGCCTGCAGGCATTAACCCTACTTGTGAAGACCCTGTTCAGCCAAGCCAGAACAAGCCATCACAATCAAGAACATTTTGAACTTCCAGAAGAATTCCTAATTAGTGCAGAACTGATGGTTTAAGCAGTGTGAGTGGTTCCTGACTGGGTATTTCTGACACAGCATTAACACAGCTCAGAGAAGCCTGTGGTTTGCTGGTACCTGGGGTTACCTTTGAATTGGTTCCCAAAGCTCAGAACAGTAGCGTGCCATAATTTGCCTCCTTTCAAGAAACTGTTTCCCCTTTGGAGGTTTGCCAAAAGCAAACCCAGGGGTCTGCAGCTGAACACACCTTTTTCTCCTCATGATACATGTAATAGATGAACAGGATGCTGTCGCGCATGCCATCGCTCCCGGTGAACTGCTCCAGTGCCACTCGAACGTCCATCCACTTATGAGGCTTCCAGTTCCTCCACCACTGCAAGGCTCCAGTTTTAACCCAAACCGACTACGAGGCAAACACAAAATTACAGCAATGAAGAAACTGCACGACTCTTTTTCTTTCTCCCAAATGCCGTTTTTGTGACCAGGAGTTGCCTGTGCTGCAGGTTAGTCTGTATCATACATTCATACACTGTATCACACTGAACACTCATAAAAGTGGATAAAAAGATACTGAAGTAGCACGTGTACAACAGTAGTAACATCTTACCCCGCAAGAATGCAGTAGCACGCAGGTACTAATTGACTCAAGTCTGCTTCTGTTATAACAGAACCTCTGTTCAGAGTTTAAAGGCTTTGACATAATTCTTTTAAACTTGATTAAAGCCCTGGACTCCAAGTGTTTTTAATCAAATAATTCCAGATGTCATTTGGCAATTAGCAATGAAGGGACCAAAAATATGAATGAATCTGAAAAGAGCCAAGGAGTCATAACAAAGGGAACATCAAACAAAACTGCTGCTATTTATGTGCTGCCATTGACGTTTTCATCATTTATTTAGGCAAGTTGAATTAGTCCTGATGGCCACAGAAAGGGAAGCTCACCTAGTTGAGTCACTGTTTCAATTAAGATGCCTCATCTTGTGGTGGAATAATTCATACAATATTCCACTGTTGCAACCACTTCTCTGAGGATTTGAGGTCTCACAGTACCCAAATAATGCTGACCAATGCTTTGTTTCTTCCTAAATAAAACTATCTGATAATGCTTTTAGATGAAAAAAGCTGCTGCTCCATGTTTGAAAAGCTGTTCATTTCCCACAGGGAGCTCAGACATTAATAATCCAGGAAAGTTGTCCCAGACAGAAATAAGGGCAAGAATATAAAGCTGGCAATAAGTTCAAATCAGTATGTCAGAAATGTATTACTGATTCCCAGATATGTTTAGAAGCTAAGAGATAAATGTCCTCACTGCTTACCTGCTCAATAGCCTGCTCGTAGTGCCTGAAATTCTCCAGTTCCCGCTTTGTCCTTTCACTGAGCTGCTGAAAAATCTGCTTCCTCCACGCTGCTGTCTGTGCAGGAGTGATAGACAGGGACAGAGACTGCACAGACGATGACAAACCTGGGACAGAACCAAACCCAATAAAATCCAGTGAGCTTTGAGTACAGTTCTGTGAAAGGTCAAACACGGCGCTCCTTTGAACACCAGACTGGATCAACCCAGTCTAACACCATTTTTACAGTGATTATCATTTGGAATCAATGTATTACAGCCAAACTTTGTAAATGATGCATAGAAATAGGATCACTAGATCATTCTACAGAAGCTTTTAAATCCATAACCTTGTAAAAATGGGAGTTTTGTCAATGCAAGACAATTAGATAATATACTGCATCACGAGTTAGACTGTTAAATACTGGGATGCCACAATTCATGGTTTATTTTACCCATCTCAGTAGGAATGGCAGTGAGGCAGTTATTTCTGGCATCTGCATCTCCCAAGAGGGCCCTTTTCACCCCTTCCTGTTCAATGATATGTGTTTTGCCCAAAGTTGCAGTCTCAGTACAATTAAAAATGAGATGTAGATCCAGCACAGATTACTTTACAAAACTTACAGGAACTCAGTAGAAAATATCACTTTCACATTTATTTATCTCAAGCCCAAAGTGCTCTACAGCTAAATACTGCAGCACTATGCTCAGGCATGAACCTACTAACAAACTGCAGTAAGAGAAAGTGGGTTAGCACAAGTTTTGCACCATGGCTTTGGTCAGAAAAAACAAACCAACATTTTTCTTAAAGAGCATGTTGAACTGTGACTGGAACTGGGGTGTGCTGTGGTGACTGGCCAGTACCTGATGGAGCAGTGAACCACTTCAGTGGGCTGTGCAGGTCTACAAGACAGCCTCCCCCAGACACCCAGGCCCACAGTGGGTGCTCATCAGCTCCGTACTGGTCTTCAGCTCCCACCGAGAACACGCCCAGGGAAGAGAGGCTGGATGTGTCTGCAAAGCTGCTGACAGAGAGGACTGGATGCTTCTGAGCCTCCTTCAAGTCAATGTTTATCCACTGCAGTTCTGCAGAAGGATTTGGGTTTGCAGGAGATTTATTCATTTCAAGGTTATCTTTCTCAGTAGTAGCTGAAGCAGCAGTGGCTTCTCCTTGCTCAGAGTGCAGAGGATCCACAGGCAGCTGTGCAGATGTGTCAGCCTGGCTGGCTGGGCTGTTCCCAGCAGCTGCAGCTCCCAGCAGGGCAGTGCTGGCAGGGCTCGTGGGCACGCCAGGGAGCTCTGTATCAGAGGAAGGATCTGCATCACCCTGAATGACCGCGCTTGTTTGGTTCTGAATATCATCAGTAAAGAAACAGCCAGCACTGAAGGACAAATAGATAATTAATTATCATCCAAAGCATTGTAAATTAGCACAGGCCTTAGATCACAGACACACAGAAATTGATTTAGTGTTTCACTGTAGGAGAGAAACAGCAGATTTCTCTTTTAAAGGTCAAATTCTATCATCAGAGGAAAGAGTCCGACACAAATCTGGCAAACTGGTCTAGTAAATCTGAAACACAGGAAGGAACTTCACTGATCTTTTCAAACAATTGGTGGTGTTGGCTGCCTACAACTGTCAGGAAAACACTGAAGCAACATTGCATTTTCTGAATATGAAAGAATGAATAGAATTTTTTAAAGCCCATTATTAACATTATGATTTGTCTTTGCTAAAGGGAACTTCTCAGCACACACTCTGGCTCAAACAAGTAGCTTCTGCAGTCCTCCCAGATTCATTGGCATGTGTGGCACAGCCCAGAGGCCGGCAGGCAGGGGGGAGTAACTGATTTAATCTCCCTAGGAAAAGAAACGTACAGTGACACTCAGGAAGAATAATTCCTAAGTGGAATTGGCACTCCTTCATGGTATTTCATAGACAACATTTTCTCTTATTAGAGACTAGTTCCAGATAGTGATAGTATGCCCAGAGGAAAATGCTTTACTGCATTTTCTGCATCATGCAGTGAATTCCAATGTGGGAGCTTCAGATTCTTCTCTGAGTGCAACAACTGCTGCTTACTGTTAATTTTAATGGCAAAAATGCAAATGCCTTTTGGCATACATAATGATTAGAGAAGTCTTCCCCGCTCCTCCCTGTCTGTACCACTTGAACATAAAGAAATATCTCCTAGCATTGAAACTCTTGCTGTACAAAGTCTTGAGCAGGTATTTCATGACGTACCTGAGCAGACTCGTTGAGCTCCCAGTCTGAGATCTGTCACTCTCTCTGCCAGACACAATTGCCTTCCATGTCTTCCCACTGAGCTCACTTGGTGTGACACCTTGACGAAAATAAATCGCTCTGTCATCACAGCCGATTCCCCAGACCTAGGGAGGGAAGGGGCTTGGTGAAAGAAGTGACTTGGAATGCAGTAGGTTATCAGATACAAAAAGGTGCAGTGGTGCAGAATTGAGCACAGAAAACTGCTGGACACAGTGTTTTCCTTTTGTGTTCTTCCTTAATGCTGACACTGTAGATGCAGAACAAAGTTCTGTACCAAAGCCTATCTGCACCTCCCTGTGCCACACAAGACACTTGCTGACTGTCACCTTCAGGTGCAGAACTGCAGAATTCAGCCCCTTTCCCTCCCAGCAGTTTAAGCCCAGGGCCCTTTGTCCAGCCAGCCCTATTGGCATGGCTGAGAGTCCTCACCACGTGAGCAGTGCCTGTACAGAGGGGAGTGTAAATACCCTCCCAGCTGCTCCCCAGCTCTCTTACCTGGTTGTTTAAGCCTACAGTTACCATCATCATTTCTCCAACCATTTCAATCCAGCTTGTTCCACAAGGATTATGTGAGTTCACTCCTCTTCTAAACCACACCTACCATAACAACAGAAAGTCCAAATTTTTCTCCTGCAGTATCAGGAATTTAGTTTCTTTAGTGGATTAGTCTTAATCTCTAGTACTGACTTGCCACATTGTCTTAAGAAGTCAATTACTTCCTTGATTCTTTTTCTTTATCAGATAAAGATAAAACAATTCTCCCAATAGTACCTACACTGTGTGTCCACCTGCAGCCAGAAGAGCCCACAAGGAGACTTTTTTGTAGGACTTTCTGTGACAGAGTTAGTTTCTCTGCTGTTGGAAAAATACTTTCTATTACATGTCTACATGTAGGCTATTTTTGATCACTCTGAATGGGCTTCTAAATAGTGTTCTTACATTCAAATCCTAGAAGCAGGGCAGCCAGAGGGAACTGTCAGGGGGATGTCTTTAGCAGTACAGCTCTTTACATTGTCTCCCCTTAGATCTGACTTTACCAATCTGAAAGTGTCTGTGGGCTGGGTACCTGGAAAAGGTTTCCTCTGTATGTAGCATATAGCCTTATAGTTCTGCAGTAGCAAGCAGCTCCCTTAGAAGCTGTTGGTTGAATCCCATAACATCAGGATACTTGACTGCCCTGTGGCAGATCTGAAGGAAAACACACCAGCTTATCTCCATTGATTACAGTGGGTTTATCTGGCAGATGGAGCAGGCTGGGCACAACCTGTTACCATGGCTCAGCTGACGAGTAGTGACTCACTAGACCAGAGAAACTCAGCAGAACTGCTGCACTTGCACAGAGTTCATGCCTGGCTTTCAATTCAGTCTGAAGGAGCAGGGAGTTGGACTCCATGATCCTTATGGGTCCTTCCAACTTAAGACATTCTATCATTCTAAGTTAAAACTCCAGTAAGAAAGTAATCACACATCCACAGAAGAGATATCTCACCTAATTAAATACCAAAACCCCCACATTAAAAGGCTGATGAAGAGGGAACAGTTGGAATAAGAAGATAAAAAAATAGCATCATAAATATAGATGAGAATATTCCCCATGCTGCTTTTGATGTAAAATTCAGTCCTTGTGGAAACAGGAGTCACTTCAATTTTGATGCTTAATATCCCTTAGAAGATGCCCCATATCCAGTCCCCACCAACATCCCCACCCACCTGCCAAATCTGTCTGACTTGGGTTTAGAAAATTCCTTATAAAAGAAAAGCAGAAAGTCTTCCTTCAATTAAACTCAACTATCGCAAACCACAGAGCATTCCCATAACAGCAAGGGGAACTAGAATTCCCCAGACCATGGGGATACAGAGTCCAAATCACAATGCTTCCTGGGCAAGTTGCACTCCTGTTTGAGAGCAGCAGACAGGGAAAGGGAAGGAAAAAAGCAGAAGCAGAGCATGACCCTCTTACTTTTCTATCCTTTGTAACACACCACACCACATCAACACCCACGGAGACGTGCATAATCCCATTTTCAGAGCTTGGAGACTCCACAATACTCCAGGAAATTCCTGCAAAAGACAGAACCCAGAAGGCATTGTAGGTTAGTTTCTTATTCAACACTATACAAATCAAAGGGGTTTCCAGCCAAATTTAACAAACTTTACCTTGAGGGTTATTCCTATCAATTCCTTCTCTCACAATAGCTTGCCCTTCCCAAAGAGTTGCCCAAAGGAGGTCATAGGGTCCACAGCTGATCTGTACAACTTCACCAGGAGTGGTGACTAAGGACCATGTGGAACCTTCTGGATTGTGATGGCAGACATTTTCTCTGTACCATACCTAGACAAGTTTAAAAAAAACAAAAACAAATGAAATAAGAAAAAAATATCACTACAACAATGAAACCATTGAGACAAGAGTAAAGCCAAACTGGAAAGAACAGTTCTCCTTTAACAACAGGATTTTTTTATGTAGTGTATGGTACTCTGACCTTTAAAGGTACGTTTTTTTAATGTTGATTATGCAGTTGAAGCCATTTCCTTATGTACTTAGGGAGGAGGCTGTTCTACAGAGCAGCTTTTATCATGGAACTGAATCTGGATTGGGTACAGTAACTTATTGCTACAAGTTTTGTGTATATTTCAACATTTAAACCACTTCAGTGTATTTCAGGGCATGTTATATAAACTGAGAGTGAACAAATACATAACACAAAAATGTTACTGTTAGCTGACAGCCTGACCTCACTTTCACTGAACAGAGCTTGCCACAATATGGGGGAATAATTCCATTCTCTGTGCAGCCCTTGGTGACATCCAGCCATTTGCTAGTCTTGGACTGTGCAATTTTCTGTAGATCACAGTCGAAATAGGAAGGTCAAACATAGAAAGCATCCTGTGGCAGTCACATGAGTGCTCCACAGCATGACTGCTGAGTGCTAAATCTTCATTTTTGGAAATACTTTATTTCCCTGGGGACTTTCACTTGGGAAATGAAAGCATTTTACAGTGGCAGTCAGGTAAGCTTGTAGACTGGGGTGCTTGTCACATATTACTAGAAAGTAGGAGGAATAGGGAATTTTATTTTAAACAATTTAACCAAGATTGCTTGCCCTTCCAGGCAGTGCCAAATGTGACTGAGAGCTCAGGCTATCTGTTAAAAGTATTACATTCTGCCCTGTGAGACCATAAGTTAGAAACTGTCTAGAGACACAGGAATATCAGATACATGCTGTAAGGATGAAGGAAGAAAAGGGAGAATCAAATCTTCACAGCACTGAGCAAAAGAGGACACCTCATGGGAGGCCTAAAACCACCACCAACAGAGAAAGATGTATAGTTTTCAATAGAAAATAAAATGAAAACATTTCAGAGCTGGATGCCACATTGCCAGGTCAGGAGGTGACCACTTTCTGATCAGTAAGTCTTAGAAAACCATTTTGTAAACTCTTGAATTCTCTCTGTCTCTCCATCCCAAAGGCACAATGCTTCACCAGAACCTTTGTCAGGTTTTAAAGCTCCTTCTCCTGGTTACGAGCACCACAGTCAGCATTCTGGGCATTTTTCAAGATATAAGATAGTACTCAACCCAAGTTTTTAAGATTCACCTGTTCACAGAGGTTAAAGGCTTCCATAAAACAATCCTAGAGATACTAAGCCTTTCCATTTACAACACAAGTTGTTACATAATGTAGTCCCAAAGCAGCTTTTCATCCAGATGCACAAGCAGTGTATTTCCTTACCAACATAAGACAATAACACTCCTGCCTTGCTTTACAAGTATTTAACTCCTTTCCACTAGTAATTTTAATTAGAAAACTTAAGGAAGGCACACATACCCTTCCTTGCAAAGAAACTGCCCACACTGACAGGCGGCCGAGGGGCTCGTCCGTGATCTCCCATCCTCCGATGGAGATGTCATTGAAAGGGTCTGGCAGCTGGTCTGGTTCATCATGGGACACAATCTGGAGCAAAGGGAAGGAAGGTTGAGGAGAGGAGACACTGCAAACAGGTGACTTGGCTGGTGGCCTAGCCTGTTTCTTGCAGATTGGTTATGTAGCGCTTCCTAGAGTGTTTGAGCATGGAGATCCTCCCTCTCATTCAAGGCCTCCATATGCAGAGAGGGAAACGCTGCCAAGGCAGCATGGAGAAGTCTGTGTTTTGTACCCTAACTAAAGGAAGTTTTTATTCACAGAACACTGCATACAGAATTGGAAAGCTGAAAGATCAAAAATTACACATTTTTAATGTCCTTAGAATGGAACAACGATTATTAAAGAACAGTTATTCACACACATAAAGGAGCAGCTGGTGAACAATACAAGGCAGATGCCAGCTTGAAGGAGAGTGTTTTGTCACACAACCAAAGGAAGTTAAAAAGTTGATCTGAAATTTGCAAAGGAGCTGAGCATCCATCTCTAATTGCTTCACCATGAGATTTGGCACCTTATTACCACAGGTTTCTATGAAAAATCCCAGCCTTCCATTTATGCTAACAAAATAGCAAGTTGGAAGTGAAGGAATCCAAGTCCAGCCTACAGAAAAGTCATAAGAATTAACTTCCCCACCCTTATAATTGATTATTTCAGACCCTCAGTTTATTTAATATTTAAAAGAGATCCAGAACCTTCGCCCAAATGTCCCGGGATTTGTATCTCCTGTATCTGATCCATCTCCTGCGTCTGACACAAGAATTCCATCTCTTATCCTTTGTGTAGGTGCTGGGGAAGTCTATGGCATAAGTCCAGCCCTGCAAACAGAGGTTTTCTTGTATGAAAACAGGATCAAGGGAAAGCTTGAAGACATAACTCAGAGCAATTCTGCACAAGACTCACAGCACAAGTCACTCTGTGTCTCTAGAGCCCTGATTAACAGATCAGCTAATTCCATGAATGATTTATGAATCATGCCCAAATTCCTTGGGATGATATACACAGAACAAACAAGACACAGTAAAACATTTTACTTTCTTCATAGTAAAGACCTTAAATAACAATGGCATTCGGTTGCCAGGATTTTGTGATTTTTTTGATCAGGAAACAAAGCTTCTACAGAAGCTCCTATAGACTTCAAAAGCCTTCAAACAAGATCCTTCCTTCTGTTGTATTAGAGTTGAGCTATTTCCCAGAAAGAAGTATCTATGGCAAGTTTTATTTTTACAGACTTTTTTACACTTCTATAACAGTTCTTTTCATTTTACAGAGTAAGGATTCCCAGAATAGATCTCTTTTTGGTATTGTTCACCTACCCCTTTCTCTGTTGGTTCCCCTCCAATATTTTCATCCACATACCAGTCAGACTCCCACTCCCAGTGTGGTGAAGGCAGTGTGAAACTATCAAGCTGCTGGTGTTTTAGCCCGCTCACATCACTCCACTGCCAGCGGTCACTGGGCAGTAATTTCTCACAAAAGCCACCAACTGGATTCCAGCGCTGCCAGAAATAATAAATAAAGTATTTTGTTTGAGATCACATTATCTCATTGGACATCTACAGGGAATCATGACATGTTTCTTATTTTCTGCACTAGAAGAGGAATAAATTGCTGGGATGAATTAGAAAGTGTTCACTCCATGAGGCCCTCCCTGACACAGCCTTTGGGGGAAGCTTTTTTGAATATCAAAGAAGGGCTGACTGCAGAGCTCGTCCCAACCAAGTCAGCTTCAGCTACATAAATAGGAACATCTGATGCTATATTTTACTAGGCACAGTAAAATATATTATATATTTTTCTTTGGTGATGTATGGCACCATGACACTGCAGCATTAGGGTAATGCTGGATAGATGGCCTTGGTATCTCTAATCTACTCCCAGAGAAAGATGATTCATATCTTGTCTGCACTAGAAAAACAGCACTGCCTCTGCCAGGAACTGTCTGGAGAGAACTGGATCAGCAAATCTCCCCTGGATCTCATGTTATATTTTTTCCCTAATCTGCCTTGAATCAGTTACAGAACAAATAACACAAGGATTTTCACCAATACAGCTGTCATTTTTTTCCCCCACACTCCTACATACTATAGAAATACTGGCAAAATCTGTCCTGTAATACTGTCTTACATTTTAGGGCATGTGAAAACTGAGTCGTTCAAAATCCATCTATAATTTTTACACAAAATATTATTTGCTGTTACTAGAAATCTGGCTAAATTGCCTTGTACATTATCTGCAAACTATTTCAGTTTAATTTTGTTGTTGTTAGCTCTTGTAGAATATTTATTTTTGTGCTTTCTAGTATTTTGTTTTCTGTTTTTCATTACCTAGAACAAACAAAATGAAAGTTTTAAAGTAACAAATAAAATTTTAAATTTTGCATTTTTAAAGAACATGTTTACACAATGAAAGGAACATTCTTAAATGGCTGAAAAGCTGTATCAATATTAAATAATGTATAAAATTAATTTGTTGTATTTTTGCCCATGCAAATTAAGTTAATGTCTTTTCCCAATTTATATTCATTCCAGTGCCCATTAGAAATCAGAGAAATGTGCTCAAGAAAATCCATCAATTTTCTCTCCCAAATAACTTTTGGTTAACTAGAAAAAAAATCTGATAAATTTCCTTTGAAATATGGTTTTAAAGACATTTTTTGAAGTCCATCAGATAGAAAGGATCATCTTAACACTCCTATGCAAAAAAAGTTGGAAACATTGTACTTTAATGGAAAATCATGCCTTTATTAGAGAAGTCTTTTTAACACTAAGAAATAGCATTTTCCTAAGAATAATATATTTCTGATAATGTATCTTTGGTGCCTGGAAGTAACACTGGACATTTTCTTCAGGGGATTGGGTATTTGTCACTTTTGTAAGGAAAGGAGAAATGTAAACCAGCCAGTGAAAAGGGTGAATGCTTCAGAACAGGTGGAGTTCACACTGGCATTGCTTTTGCTAGGAGCAGGGTAGTATAACTCATTTGGGAGTTTAAATACTAAAAGATAAGCTGGTATTTGGCACATATATGTACTCTTCAGAAACTTCTGGTAAAAAATGAAAACAAAACTGCTCAGTCGATTCTCTGGTGAGAAAAACACCCCGAGACAGCTGATGTAGGATGTGCTGGCAGCCCAAGCAGTGGCTGTGTCACAGAGGGACTGTACCTGTCATACCTGGTTCTCATAGGTCTCCTCCTGGTATCTGATAGGAACATCTCCTGAGAACACGTAGGTGTACACTTGATGGTCACAGGCTATTCCCCAGCAGCACTGTTTGACAGCAGAGACCCGTTTGAATTCCAGCTGTGTGTCCTTACAGAGCTCCCAGTACTGGCCAACAGTAGAGAGAGTGTAAACCCTCCCAAAAATGTCAACAGCCCACAAAAGGGAACTGGGCATGGCCATATCTGAAAGGCAAAACCGAGGTTATTAATGGAAATGGTGGGTACAAAAATGGATCTTGAACCTACTGCAGGTCAGTCATGCTCCGAGCCATCATCAGTCAAATTAAATAAAGATGTAAGGGATGATTTTTTAAAAAGAGCCTGTGCAAAGCTGGCAGCAGATCTCTTTGTCAGAGCTGTGCAGCCAACACCTCTCAGATGGCCCTGAAAAGCCATCTGAAAGGCCTTTCTACCAGCCCACTACTGCCCATCCTACAAGAGCTCAGAAGTAAATGGGACAGCTCTGGCAGGCTGGGGACAGACGTCAGCTCTGAACTGGGATGACAGCACAGACCATTTCATGGCAGGCAGCTCTGCTCTCAAGATCTGGTAATGCTGGTGGTGCTACACACCCTGCTCATCTCAGCTCCACAAAGCCCTGATATCCCCTGATCCCTCCTTCTCAGCCTGCTCTCCATGGAGGCTGAGAACACACCTACACAGGTACAAAGGCAAGGATGTGAAAGAGAGCTTCTCCAAAAGCACACATCTGGTTTTAATCCGTGGATATACTGCCTGCTCCTGCCAGGAAACCTCTTTCAAAACATTCTGGATCAGATCCAGCTTTAGGATCTGATCTTTATATTAATAGGTGTGATGAATTTAAGTATATACAGAGCATGGTTTGGCAGCGGAGACCTGGTTGAGTTCCATTCCAGTTCTATCACATAATAACCTGTCATTTTCTGGGCACTGCAGCCCAGCCCTTCTCAGAGGGGTGAGGCAGGTGCACATCAGTCCTTTCAGAAGTCAAGAAAGGCCAGTGTGTTTCTGTCACTTGACCTTTTGGGTGCCATCAAAACAGACAAATTTTGGTTGTTCTGCATGTTTGACAGTCAGAACTGCTGATGAGTGTTTTGAACTTTGCCTTCAGCTCCTTTAACTATGCAGTAGGGAACTGGGAGAGGAAAGGTAGAAAAGTGGACTCAGATCCAACACAATGAAAGAGGAATTCTTGCTTGGAGTCAGTGTGGAACACTGCTTCTTTGTTGTCAAATGGCAACTGTGCTTTTAATAAAAGAACCTCAGGAGAGCTGCCTGCCTGCTTTCTGATAAAAGTGGTGGTACAGAGGGACTGACTTGCCCTGTGTATGTGAATGGCAATAGTGGAACTGTGGAGAATCTCACACAGCTGGGTCAGTGTCAAAGAACAGCACAGAAATTCCCATGGGATCCCAGGGAGAATATATCAGGAATCTTTGCTTCATAGAATTGCTGCTGCTAAGTACCTAAAAACCTGGATCCAACAGGTGAAGAACAGGAAACGGTGATAAGCAAACACACAGCAGCAGAGAATGAGTGATACCAGGGGGAGGTCACAAGCAGAATTCTCCCATTAGTTGTGGCATAACTAAGATGAATCCGCTGGTTTTGACCGTTTTTCCCTCGTTGTTGCTGGGACTTTGAAGGTATGCATGTTTGTCTGCTCTTGGATCACCTTCTTTACATCCTCCTATAGTGGAGTACAGAAGGACATAACAGGGAATAATGGAATGGAACAAAGTGAAGATGAGGTGGAAATTATAGTGAGTGTATCACTGGGAAAGTAAAGGCCATGAAAAGAAGCCTTTCAGTATTAGCACTTAAAATTCTCCAAAGCAGTGTTTAGAACAGAAGAAAATATTATGCACTTAAGTAAACAGAATGCCAGAGAGTCTGGAGTAAAGGAAGCATTATGGATAATGCAACGAAGACAGCTACCTAGCCAGGTAACAAAGAAAAGTGATGCTTGGGTATCTTAGAGATGGGCAAAGATATAAATGAAGACTTGTACCTGGAATGACAGTGCAGGCAGGAAGAAAAGTACCTGGAGCAGTTCGGGAAAAGGTGATGAAGGTTCCAAAGATTATGAAGTTAAGAAAAACATAGATGGGACAATTAAAATAACCCAGGCTAATGCAACTGGCTTGAAATACTCAAGGCAGCCAAGACAAGTGAGAGTTTCTACATATTCTCTCATCTGAACTTTGGAGACAGTGTTTGGGGAATCATGGGAAAATCCCAAATGCATTTGGGATTATAAACTTTTAAGACTTCACTTTAGGCCACTTTGCACTGGCTGTGCTGCAGAAGATGAAGACAGATATTGCCCAGTTTTGAAGGATGCTCAGTGCTGGTGGCTTAGGTGCTTTATAGTGAAAGCAGAAGTTGTCAAGTATTCTCAGGGGCCTTGAAAAAAATCAGATCTGCTGACTTATTTCTCATCCCGCAGCTCAGCCAGGTAATTTTGGATAGAATTAAAATGCTGAAATGACGATAACATATTGTTAATTAAAATTTCCAGTGGCCTGGCAAAACGCTGATTGCTACAGAATTCAAGAAAAATATCCCAATTCCTTGCATATAATAAAAGCAATGATGTTCCTCCGAAGAGCAAGGCCCTGTCCCCGAGTTCAGGCCGTGGCGGCGGCAGGATGTGAACCACGCCAGGACTCGACGTGTTCCAAGGCACACCGCGCACACATTTCTCCTCCGTGTCACACGAACCGAGCGGGGACTCCTCCGGTACCCCCGTCCCGTGGGGAGCCCGTGGGGATCCCAGAGCGCGGCACAAACGCGCCAAGGCTCGAACCGCGCCCGGCAGCCCCGCCCGGGGCGCTCCCGGCCGGGCATTAAGGCCGGATCGGCTCAGGAGCCGCGCGGGGCCGGGGCGGCGGGAGCGGCCTTGGGGCGGCCCCGGGCCGGGCTCAGGCCCCGCTCCCCTCGGGCTGCGGCAGCTCCGGGCGCGGGGCTCCGGCGGCGGCGCGACCCGAAACGCCCCGCGGCGCCCCCCGCGCCCTCCCCG